>NC_080572.1:285740954-286340954 GCF_030247185.1 Malaya genurostris
TTTATCAGACAAAATAGGACACTGCTCGCTACTTATCTAAATTTCAATCATTTATTATTGAAAATATGTGGCTTGATACATTCAAATCGAATCTTAGAAATATTTCTAATCAAATAATGAAATAATATTAATTATTGATACAAAATATACTGAGCTGTAAGTGTTTAGAACCTGACCACATTTCTACGTGTGTTTTTCCTGGAGTTTCTGATTTGCACCCCTATATAGAAAATAAAGATGTGTTCCACATCAAAATACTAATCGAATTTTACACTGAAAAATATCGATCCTAAAAATTTAAAGTCAAATTACAAAAAAAAACATTATTCTTTATATGAATGAAATTTGTCCCAACATCGATAATTTTGACCCCGGCCAATCTTACATGTATTGTAAAATGGGCGTTTTGAAGGAAACAAAGTTTTTCCAACAAAATCATGTTCTTTTCCAGCACTGATACTTTCTGCAAATATCGGGCAAATAGCAATAGGGTATTCGGTGCAATATTCTCACAAATTAAGATTCATTGCAATCTTGGAGGATTATGGTTTTTAATTTAGTTAGTTTTCAAACAAAAAATACAAGAAACAAGAAGTAGTTTCTAATTATTAAAGATACTCAAGTTGAAATGAGATACAATGATTTTCAAACGTCTTTATCGGATGAGCGATAGGAAAGAAAATGGGTTTTCTTCGTAAAGTGATTCAAATGAACAACTTTACTGGAAAGACTTTAGTTCTTCTAAGGTGTACTTTTCGCAAACTTCTACTTCCGCAATGCTAGACATTTACTTTTTTTCAATCTCGTCTCAGGTAAAGCTAAGCTTATGGAGCATTATTCTGGCTTGATTGACTGATTTTCGTAAATTGTTTATGTGAATAGAAGAAAATGAGACTACATAGACTTTGCATAAAACCCCCATCCCCTCTCGTAGACTTTCATTAAATCCCCTCAAAGTGACTTTTTGGGTCAACAAACCGAGATGCCGCGAAATTCGTCATATTTAAAGAGAAGAGTTTTCTTAACCAATTTCAATTTTCTGGAGGGTTTCACTCTTTCATACGCGCCTGCTTGGGAGTTGTACTCAGATCGTATCGTAGATTTTTAAAATCATGAACTTTATTCATGATTTATGATAAGATATATCATGAGCAATATTTTTAAACAATTACATTATTTTTTAACAATTACAACTCGAAATCTATAGTTTTTCCATGTCCATAGCACTTCCTAAAAAACATACACTGAAAAAAATCTTCCGATTTTTCCTAAAATCAAAAATATAATCGACTTTTCAAAATTCTTAGATATTTCACCGTTGAATTTTGATGTGGAACACATCTTTATTTTCTATATAGGGGTGCAAATCAGAAACTCAAGGAAAAATACACGTAGAAATGTGGTCAGGTTTTAAACACTTACAGCTCAGTATATTTTGTATCAATTATTCAAATTATTTCATTATTTGATTAGAAATATTTCTAAGATTCGTTTTGAATGTATCAAGCCACGTATTTTCAGTAATAAATGATTGAAATTTTGATTAGTATCAGGAATCAGAACAAATTGGCTCAAATGGCACGTTCGCCTTGATATTTGGAGATTTGTGCCTTGCCATCAATTTGTTTTTAGCATCATTTTCCCGATATATAAGAGGGAAGGATTGAAAGGAAATGGTAAGGGTTGGACTAGGAGGATGGGAAAAATTGACGACACAAAAACACATAACAGCAGAAGTAAATTCTGAACCTCTACGAGGTTCCGAACAGTCTGCTGTTAATAAAACCTCCAACCCCCGAGAGGATTTAGAGATCACAGAAAGAAATAATGAAATTTACACGAGATGTAAATCAATAGTAACATGGAATAGACATGAGTTGAATCGAAATTTTGATTGAAAACCTTCATCGATGCAAAACTAAATTGAATTGCATTGAATTTTCAATGAATATAACTGTATCTTTCAATTAACGTTTATTTTGCGATTAAATTATATTGAAACGTACTGAATTGTGATGTATTTTTATGTTTAATTACCTGCTCCAAATATGTGCATGAAAATAGATGTAAATTCACAAAATATTTTTATATGTGATCTTACAAAAGCGACACCATTCTGCACTCCCGGAAGAATGCAGAACGATTCGCAGTATGTACGAGTAGAAGTAAATTCGGTACCCCCCAAAGGATGCCAAACAATCTGCTAAACCCTATTCAAGGTGAATACAGAAGGGATTCATTCACTCCAGGAAGAACGATGAACCCTTCTGACTATAGCTCCTTACCACATTGGGTGAGAAACGAGAGAATATCCTTCAATTTTAGCTCCGCATACACAGACTCAACCATGTATGGAGAACCAAAAACCCGGATACGTAGCTGCGTCAATGCGGGACAATTACATATCAGATTATATGAAGTACCATAATCGCATTCACACAAATCACACGAATAATACTCAGCACGTTGAATAGTAGCCATGTGATAATTGAGTTTGCAATGTCCAGTCAGAGCTCTGACCAGAATACTGCAATGATGCTTGGAGAAATGCAGTAGACACTTTAACATTTTCAGATTTAAATCTGGTAGAAATGCTTTTGTCTGAGCGCAAGTTTGCAAGCTGCGCCAGTAGCTGGCATGTTTGGATGCAGCCCAAGAACGAATCTTGTGCTTTATCCAACTAGTTGAAAGTGGTAAAGCTGGTTCAGGACCAACGAAATCATTCGTTGCACCAGCTCTAGCCAACTCATCAGCCCATTCATTTCCAGTAATACCAGAATGGCCGGGTACCCATAAGAAGTAAACAGCATTTGAAATGCTGAGGTCTTCAATTTGAGTTCGACATGCGATCACTAGATTCGACCGTGAGTCATTCGAACTGAGTGCTTTTAAGGCTGCCTGACTGTCGGAACAAAAATAAATTCGCTTACCACAGCTCCTCTGCTGAAGTGCCGATTGTACTCCACACAGAATCGTGTAGATTTCTGCTTGGAACACAGTACAGTATCTACCAAGTGAATGAGACTGCTCCAGCCTCATTTCACGACAGTAGACACCAGCACCAGCACGACCATTCAACAGAGAACCGTCCGTATAACAAACTATGTGTTCATCAAGTTGTCGTTCCAGACAACCGGACAACCATTCCTCACGAAGAGGATAGCTCACATTGAATGTTTTGAAAGGAAAACTGCATGTGAGAGTTAGGTCACTAGGAGCGAGTAAATACTCATCCCACGTAACCATTTGAGACCACAAGCGAGTGTGGCTGGTAGCATAATCTAATGGGTTACTGTTCCAAAGCCCTGTAACCTTAAGACGGTATGCACAAGATAATGCTTCTTGTTTTAGGAACACATGTAGTGGTTTAATACACAGTAGCGCCTCTAGAGCAGCAGTAGGAGTTGTCGTGAATGCTCCTGTCATCGCCATTAGGACCATCCTTTGGAGATGATTTAGCTTTGACTGAACTGTCGCGACTTCTCCTTTCTGCCACCATACAAGACATCCATATGCTAAAATTGGTCTAACAATGGTTGTGTAGATCCAATGAATATATCTGGGTTTGAGTCCCCATGATTTTCCAAAAGCTCGTCTGCATTGGCCGAAAGCCATGCAAGCTCTTTTAATCCTGAAGTCAATGTGAGCAGACCAATTCAGTTTTGAGTCAAGAATAACCCCGACGTATTTAACTTGTTCGACCACAGTGACCTCTGAACCAAAGAACTGCAACGGACGAGCTCCTGTGATTATCCTACGATGAGTGAAAAGCACCATTGATGTTTTGCCCGGATTCACAGATAATCCAACCTGACAACACCTTTGTTCAACAGATCGCAGGGCTTGCTGCATTAACCCTCAGGGTACGGACTATAAAAAAGTTACGTTCAGTACGGACTGGGTTAGCCTAACCCGGCGACTTTGATTGGGTGTATATCGAGCTGTACTTTGTCAATTTGAATAATTTTTTTTTATTTTGTGTGAAATTGTCTCAAAAATATAATAGAGTTGTCAGATTAATCATTTAACTGATTGAAAAAAAATTATAATGAAAAATGTGAACGGGTCTTGAATTTTTTTTGTAAAAAACGTTTTTTTTTCAAAATGCTGTAACTTTTCGAAAAAAAAAATATTAACATTGTATAACTCGCATTTGAAAGGTAAAAAGTAGTTCTTACAAATGTCCATAACGGTTTTTTGATTTATTCCAAAAACTATATTTTTTTTGAAAAATGAAAATACGCGTTTTTTCGAGTTAGCGAAAAAACGTTGTTTCGTTGATTTATGATGATAAAGGTTAAAATTAATTACTTTGAGCGTAAAAAAATTGTTTCTCAGATATTGTTGAGTAGTATCATATAAATAAATACCAAACATAATTGTTAAAGGCGAATATTTATTATTAAAAAGTTACACAAGTCATGTTACATAATATTGCCGCACTCGCAGCACAGTTTCGCTACGGTATGAAGGGCGGCCGCGTTTGCGCGGCGGGGCGCCTCTCGGAGCAGCTGCTTCTTCTTCGCCTGACAATGGCTCTCCTTCAGATTCTGCGTCTGTTTCAGAATCGTGAGAACTTTCCTCTTCCGCACCTACGGCGTCGTCGGTGTCACTGTCATTCTCTGTAACGCTGTCCTCCTCGTTTTCCTTGTACAACTCCTCCAAAGCAGCAACGCTTCGAGTGATTCGACGCGTTGCCATGTTTTTAATGCGTGTTCTTTAACAAAAAATTACAAGAAACAAAATTTAATGAGTTATAATTCACTACGAGCAGCAAAGATTTCGATATAAGACGTACGTTCAAGTGATTGAGATCTACTACAATACTTCGCTTACACCATGTACAACGCGTTATTTTGAGGTTAGAATCTACAAAATTAAGTAAAGAGTACGTATTCTTACTTACCTTTTTATTCCTCAGCGGCAAACAGACGAAAATTAAAACTTAATTTTTTTGAAAATTTTGGATTTTGTAACGTTCGATACGGACTGGGTGTACCACACCCGAGCACAATGTTTATATGTGTCTAGCTCGGACACAAAGCGGAGACTGACTCTGCCGCTTGGGCCTCTAATAGTGTGTACCTATAAGTTTTTCCCCCCCTGGTCCGGACCCCCCTCGCCGACTTCTCTTCGTATGGCGCTTCTTTCAAATTTCGCTCGGGTTACGGTAACCCAGTCCGTACCCTGAGGGTTAAATCAAAGAGAGTGTTAATGCTTATACCGGTCATCAATATATGATAATCGTCGGCAAAACCATAAGTCGGAAATCCAAGGTTATTAAGTTTCCTTAACAAACCATCAGCGACTAGGTTCCATAAAAGTGGGGATAGTACACCACCTTGAGGACACCCACAGACACTCAGCTTTCTAATCTCTGCTTGCCGAAGCGATGAACAAAGAAGTCGATTGCTAAGCATTGCGTGTATCCAATTTGTGATACTTGAAGGTATGCCATGACCACGGGCTGCTTCCAGAATTGAATTGAAAGACACGTTATCAAAGGCACCTTCAATATCTAGGAAAACTCCCAAGCAAGATTGCTTTTGTGAGAAAGCTTTTTCAATGTTGTACACAACATCATGTAACAGGGTTGTAGTGGACTTTCCACGCTGGTAAGCATGTTGCATTCCATGTAGCGGATGCACGCCCAAACTAACATTCCTGATATAGTGATCTACTATGCGTTCTACTGTTTTAAGAAGAAATGAGCTTAGACTGATAGGCCTGAAACTCTTCGCTTCCTCATAAGTGTCGCGACCGCCTTTGGGAATAAATTTGACAATTATTTCCTGCCAGGCTCTTGGAATATATCCTGTCGCAAGACTAAAAGTAAGTATTTTCTTCAAAACATGTTTGAAATGTTCATACCCTTTCTGCAGTAACACTGGGAAAACTCCATCCTTTCCCGGAGACTTGTACGAAGCAAAACTCTCAACTGCCCATTTGACCGATTCAATCGTCACAACGCTTCGAGCAAGGGCCCAAGAATCGTAACTACCTGAAAAAGTCTCGGGAAGAGCTGTCGATGATGGATCCATACATCCTGGAAAGTGAGTGTTAAAAAGGCAGTGAAGTACATCACTTTCATCAGACAAGTGTTCACCATCTGAAGTTCTTAAGAAACTGACATTAAAGTCCTTAGACTTCGAAAGTAACTTATTTAATCTGCTAGCCTCGTTGAGACTAGAGACATTTGTGCAGAGGCTTTTCCAACCACTTCGCTCAGACGATCGAAGAGCATTTTTGTAAGCCCTTCGAGCCGACACGAATGCCTCCGACCCATCTCTGCGTCGGTGGTTCCAAGCTCTTCTGCATAGTTTCCTTAGTCTAGCAAGTTCAGCATTCCACCAAAGAGTTCCTCTAGTAGCTCGCACAATCCGAAGTGGATAAGCCTCTTCATATGCTGCAACTATGAGTGAATTTGTCTCGTCGACAACATTTTCCAAATCAATTGGGGTTTCAATTGTTGGTTGGTACCCGTAAAATCTAGTCGCCAAGCCCTCTTCATAGAGGTCCCAGTTTGTAGATTTGGGATTACGATATGTGATAATATCAAATTTAACGTTTGAATGATCAAAGAAGATGTACTTATGATCAGACAACGAAGGTTCGAGCTCATCGGAGACGAGCCAATTCACCAACTCATGCGCAATTCTATGAGAGCAGAGAGTTACGTCCAAAACCTCCTCTCTTCCAGCTCTCGCAAAAGTTGGACGGTTTCCTGCATTGACTATGTGCAGGTTTGTACTGCTCACGAATTCCATCATATCAGAGCCTCTCGAATTTATATCTGTGCTGCCCCAAATGATATGGTCAGTATTTATGTCACTGCCGATTACAAGCGGTAAATCTTTCTTGCAGCAGTATGATACAACCTTTTTGAGACATATTTCCTGTCTATGCCATCAGTAGTCATACCAACTGTGACAGCACAAATATCCCGAGTTGTGAGCTCCGATATGAGAGAAACATCGAGAGCACTATTTGCAAGTATGCATGCTCGAGGTATTTCACGTGGATTAGTCATACCGGTCTTGTTGAAGGCAAGAAAGACTGGGTTTAACAATTTTCCAACGTAGAAGTTTCCCTTTTGGAAATATGGTTCTTGAACCAAAGCTATAGAAGCTTTACCTTCTTGCAGAAGTCTGGATAGATTCATAGTTGCTGTACGTTTATGCTGAAGATTGATTTGTGCCACTCTAACCATTATCAATCAGAGTAACGAACACTCCACCTCCAGCACTTATCGTACAACAACTAGAAGAAACCAAATATATTGGCTTATAATCGCCTATAGCGAACCATGTAATGATTTTTTTAAATGTTTTAATCATTTAAATTCCACGAATTGCGAAGAAAGAAGTCGTCCACTGTGCCAGAGCTTCGCTTAACACAGTAAGGGAAAATCCAAAGATATTCCGTTCACGACTGCATTGTTTAACCTCCTGCAGCCATTCAGTCATCGGCACGGAAATACACCTTGACTTAGGAGTTCCTATTTTTGTGCCCTTTTACGACATGGAACAGGAAACCAGGGGATCAATTCTTGGTAAAAAAAATAATTCCGCAGGATGCCACACGGCTTACCTGTTTGGTGGACTTATACCACCGGTACAGGTGGACCGTAGCGTTATTCTTAGCCAGTTGGGAAACCGCTACCGACACTACACGGCTATCTAGGCTGCTCAGAGAGGGAAGTTGACATTGATGGTCAACTCCCATGGATGGCCGAGCAGCCATGATTAGAAATATTTCTAAGATTCGTTTTGAATGTATCAAGCCACGTATTTTCAGTTATAAATGATTGAAATTTTGATTAGTAGCGAGCAGTGTCCTATTTTGTCTGCTAAAAATCTCCGGCATACCGGATTTCCCTGCCATAGACGACGATTTTGGAGGAGTAAGCGATATATCAAAGGGAAAGCATCGCTCTGATTGGTCAATAGATGCAAAAGCGAAGCTGTTGGAAGCACGCGAATCTATAAATAGAAGCGAAACTATAGCTAATGTTTCAATCCTACGCGTAGCATGCTAGAGGTAGGTTGTTGCTAGACAGCAAGCCAGAAAGTGCCAAAAACGATTTGAAGCTTTAATTGGTATGCTCTAATCTTGTGTCATGCAAGCTCGGATGAAATTCCATGTTATGTCGTTTCCCTAAGAAATTTGATTGCCTAAGATAAATTTCTAATTTATATAAGATGAACTCGATCAAGAATGAGAAAAAGTTAATTGCTTCAACCGAAATCGCAGAATGGTACACAGAAAGAAATTATTAATTTTACAGGTGACATAATTCTTCAAACGATACAATTCATAACCAATGAACTTCTCAAATGCCTCATTATTACATTCGTACAGAAATTTACTGGCTCCGAGTGTAATTTGCACTCGGCTAGCAAGTGAGACTGTATGAATTTATACGCACGATTTACCAGCCAAGCAGATATGTGCTTCCGTGGCTCAGTCGACTAACTGGTGTGCTTTGTGATCTAATGTTTTTCGGTTCAAGTCGCGTTGTTGATGTCGATCTTTTGATTTTTATTCTTTCCGTTTTAAAGCAATGTAATTTTCAAATCACATAATTTTTACATGTTCTTTAATATAAATTTGTGTGAAATATGACGCTCCATTTATGGGCATCTGATAAGATGTAAAATCACAAGAATTTTTCGAACTGTGTAGAGAATCTTGACGCTATAAAAATAACTGCTTGCATACAAAACTTGAACACAAGCTCGGAGAAGAGAAGCTTCAATATCGAAATCCGTATCGCAAGTACGTACAAAGATATAATTGCTTATATTTGGGATATTGGTGTAATTTCGTCGGCTATAAAATAAATACAAATCAAGACAAACAATGTTCGGTGTTAGTTCCTAATCAAGATCAATCTAAGCAGACTCTCGTGCAATTGCGGACTCAAAAGTGTGACGATTGATTGAACTGTTTGATTGTAGATTAGTAGAAATTTTAATGGCCTTGGCTCGAACAACACCATGGGGCTAATCCTTGTAGTTTTATTTTCTTCTTTTTATTCATAAAGAATACTTATGCAAAATTTGAGCCAAATATGTAGAATTGTTCTGTATTCTTTGTAATCAAAATAAATGGTTTAAGTGAAAAGTTTAGTTTATTTTGGTGCAATTACCAGTAGTTCCACAATTTTTCCTTGTTTTCTTGAATCGTCACCTTAAAAATAACACATTTTTAGGGAGATGAGGTCATGCTGTGCTGAGAATCTCAATGTTTGATTGAAAGGCTATTAACCAAAAATGAATTTAAATTGGGACTAAGCTCACTGAAACAGCTAGTAACTTATGACAAAAAGTTTGAATAAAATACAATTATTATTACGAATAATGATTGTAAAGTGAGTTTCCATTCGTATGAACGGTGTTCAGGACTAATACATTCTGTACTGGCCTGATACACATTCGCAATAAAATATTGAACACTTTCAGTCATCTACAATTAAAAAACATGATATTTGCACGATTTTTTTTACACTAAACAAGTCTTCTAAGCCCGTTTCCAAAATTTCTCCCTGCTTCCCCCGGTCTGGCCAATTTGTCGAGTGATCCCGAAGACAAAAAAAAGTTGACAAGCTTCATTTCCACGTGGATTTGGCAAACGCACAAAAAAAAGTAAACAAAACAAAAAACACGATACCAACCTGAAACCCAGCAACCATTGCAACGCTTGTTCGTGTTTCGGCTAATTGAATTTAGCACCGCATTCATGCACTTCTCCTCCTCCCCCCCCCCCCAACCAACCTTATTCCGCATGAATCACGTGTCTGCCGTACCGGAAGTTGAATTCGGTACTGTACTAATGCAACCCCGAACGAGCACTGGCAGAGAGATGTTGATCCTTTGTTCTCGTTGTGCACTATTTTCCGGTGGCTTTTCGGAATCGTACTGTTGTTGATGTCGTCATCGTTTGTTGTTGCTGTTGTTGCTATTGGTGTTTCTGTCCACCGAAAAACAGCCGGGTCGTGTAGATTGAATTTCACAACTTTGTCCTACGATCCAATTCATACCAGCAGGGAATCAGGGATTAGGCTCGGCCGCTGTTGTTGCACGGTTACCTACATACGACTGAACGGGATATACTTTCTACAAAGTGCGCACACATTCAGGGTGACATTTATCAGACAGGGAACAACTCATCCCGGATCCCATCGGTGTTGGGATTGGGACGTTCGGTTCAGCAAACGGCAAAGTGCCGACATACCGCTGAGCATGTTAATTGTTGTTGTAATTTTGTACTGATGTGGCCGGTCGGTCAGGACCCTTGAGGATTCCGCTGTGGATACACGGCATACAGGTTTTGTTGGTTTCCGCTATTTGGGCAGTTGAGAGCCTAGCCGTGTGTTTAGCTACCGTGCTTTGGCCTGAAACGTGGAACAGGAAATAATAGTGCAATGTTGAACAGATTTTCATGACGCGGATATTCTTCGGACATGATTGGCTGGAAAGAGGATTGAGTGCGATTAACACGATTCGTTAGTTTTTCCGTTCCATGTCCATCCAGTCAAATGTCAGAGTTGGTTCCGGACCGTTTCAGCTAGAAACATGGTTAGGAGGAGATTTATATTTCATCAGGATGCTTTATTTTCTAATCACAGAACACGAATGTCATATGTAAATTTTCAAAATTAGAACTGGAATGCAATAACCAATTTCACTGAAAAATTTCATCCAAATATTTCTGTTTCACTTAGTCTTTTTTATGTGGAACTCATCATCTATACATGCGGCAGTGATGGATGCTATGCCATTTGAGTGTATCTGTGATCTCGGCAGGAAATATCATCTCCGAATAGAATTGAAAAACATTTTAACTTTTGATACTAATACCGAAGGAGAAAGAGACCGATTGCATGATACTATGAAAATGGAACTTTTGGAAAAGTGTCCTACAGTTGCTGGACACGAATCACTATCCGAGGAAGTGCTTTATCAAGTGAACCAGATTGGAAGTGACAGTACTATAGATCGCTTTGATTTGACTCAGTATGCTAAGGGGCGTCCAAAAGTGATCATTTCTATTTTTTTAACTATAACGTACAAATGCTCAAGCATGTCAAAACTTCTTTTATCCTAGATAGTTCTGTAAAAATCTTTTAATTGAATCTTAAATGAAAACAAAAAGGTTTATTTTGGGTATGCCCAGCCAGCGACTGGCACCATTAAAGAAGGTGACAAGCGATTATAAATACACTCTCCTACTCAATGCTTGATCGGAGAAATAGGTATAAAGCGAGAGGACTAGCGTTTGATGGACAGAGAAGATGTTTGGATATAAGGTATCGGTCGGATGACGGCCAGGATGTAGACCATGTTCGATGTACGTTGCTACTATGTCTGTGAGTTTTAGTGTGGCTAAAGCAAGATCAGAGTGGCGAAATGGTAGCGCGTATGCACGGAATGCATAAGAACGCAGGTTCGATTCCTGTCTCTGAGCGTATCTTTTTCCAAAAAAATCATCTTTTCTGTTAGTTTTTCTTTCACTTGGCTTCTCCAATATATATTTCCGCTTAGTCATTGCAAAAACTGTACTTAGTCATGGCGGCTTTACGTCAAACTAAAATTAATAAATCGTGCTTACTGATGTATTATTCGAAATATTGTCCGTTGTTAGCGACAACTTTCTCCCATCTTTCCGGCAATTTCCGAATCCCGGCTAAAAAAAAGGAGTCCACTTTTGACGCAATCCATGAAGGAATCCATTTTTCCAACTCTTCGAAGGATTGAAAATGTTGATCTGCCAGGCCGTGTGCCATCGAACGGAATATGTGGAAGTCAGAAGGGGCGACATCTGGGGAATACGGCGGGTGGGGTAAGACTTCCCATTTCAGCGTTTCCAGGTACTTTTTGACCATCTTTGCGACGTGAGGCCGAGCATTGTCGTGTTGGAGGAGGACTTTATCATGTTGCTCTTGATATTGTGGCCGCTTTTTTTTAGCGCGCGACTAAGACGCATCAGTTGCGTTCGGTAGCGATCTCCTGTGATGGTTTCACCCGGGTTTAAGAGCTCGTAGTAAATCACACCGAGCTGATCCCACCAAATACAAATCATAACCTTGCGGCCGTGAATATTCGGTTTTGCCTCCGACGAAGTAGCATGCCCGGGCTTTCCCCATGACTTTCTGCGTTTAGGATTATCGTATCGAACCCACTTTTCATCACCTGTTACGATTCGATGTAAAAACCCCTTACGATTTTGTCTTTGAAGCAGCTGCTCACATAAACTCGATGTCCCTCGGTTTCAACTCGTACGGCACCCAGTTTCCTTCTCTCTGAATTATGCCCAGGGCCTTGAGACGTTTTGAAATAGCTTGCTGACTCACTACCAATGATTCGGCAAGCTCTTTTGGGTTTGGCACGAATCTTCATCAAGCAATGCTTCTAGTTGTTCATCTTTGAAGGTTTTTTCTCTTCCACCACCATGTTTGTCTTCGACATCGAAATCACCATTTTTAAAACGTTGAAACCACTTCCGACACGTTCTTTTACTCAGGGCAGCATCACCGTAAGTTTTTGAGAGCAATCGATGCGCTTCAGCTGCCTTTTTTCTCGAATTGTAACAGAAAAGTAAAACTTCCCGCAAATGGCGAGAATTGGGCACATAAACAGACATTTTCGAGCGTGAATAATACGAAAACAAGAACAACTGTCACTGAAACGGCGATGACAATTTGTTAGGTACTGTACACACTCACTTCAAAGGCATTATCATCTATGTATTTTGACCAGCCTCAGCCGGTACAGCCATCTATCGGAAAACGGCGGAAGCAAAGTTGTACACCTGATATAACACAAGGGGTGTACCGATAGTGAATAGTTCGCGCAGTACAATATAGGTGGAACTAGTGCATCACGAAAAAATTTTTTTATAAGAACTTACTCATACTGTCATGTCTGTTAGTCTGTGGTTTAAGTTCTCAAAAAATTCACGAGTTTTGTATATGACCATAATACCTATGAACCATAAGTCTATGAAAAACGACTAAGCCAACTCTGTATAATACATCAAAGTACATTCAATTGGTGAAGACTAGCGAGACCCACACATTAGAATAGTTTTTAGCACTGTCCCGAAGACTCTTTATGTTATGTATGTTATAATATGAAAATTTTAACTTATAGGAGCATTTTTAGCATACTTTGAACATGAATCAATAGCAATATTCAACAGCAGATTGAGAGACCACAAGACTTTCAATTTGATGAAAAGTTATGAAGTTAGTTTTATTTCTTGCCATTTGAAATCTTGCATATTCTAAGCCGAGCTTTGTTTAACGTCTTATTTTACCGTGTGTACGAAATCGAACACGGCATGCTGTAAGCATTGTTCGTGAAAGCGGCATTGAGTTTTCTTCATCCAAACCTACACGTGTACGTACTGAAGCGCTTTACATGACTATTCGAAGTTTTTAACATTCATCACCATGAAATTCCGCAGCCTTCAGTATCCGGATGAAATTCAGGAAGTTTGTATGGGATAATAGCATCTTTCATTTGAACCATAGTTGTGAAATTCAGTCCGGTTATCTCATAGGAAAGTAAGTAAATGATTCGAAAGTGAAATTTGTACACTTATCACGTTGTAATTCCGGAACCGGTATTCGGATCATAACTATATTCAGGAATTTTTCTCGTTTAAATCTAAGTTTGTGGAAATCGGTTTAGCTATCTGTGAGAAAAGTGCACAACAATGTTTCACACACATACACAAATATAGATATTTTACGCACTCGACGAACTGAGTCGAATGGTATATGACACTCGAGCCCCTGGGTCACGGTTAAAAAGTTGTGTTTTTTATAGTGATTGTTTAGCCTTTTTGTCTTTCTCTATAGAAAGGTATTAGAATTGTTGGAAAAACCGACTTTTGAACGGAGCCTCGGAGACACATATTGTTATATACCATTCGACTCAGTTCGACGAGATCGGAAAATGTCTGTGTGTGCACTTTTCGAAGCTATTTTAACGCGCTCAATTTTCTAAGAGATGGCTGAACCGATTTTAACAAACTTATGCTCGTTTGAAAGGTACTGTCGGGCTATTGATCAAGTTCGAAGATCAAATGGCTGTGGCTTTCGGTTCCGGAGATATGATTGTATAAGTGTCGCAACCGACTAAACGCGTTGATTTGTACTGCTCTTATACATATAAGGGTGCCAACATTTTGGGATCACCTCTAATTTCGTAAAGCGCTACTATTCAAAAGTTTAAGCACCTCGAAAAAAGTCTTCATGCAAAGTTTGAGCTAAATCGAACATGGGTAAGGGGTGCTGTCCAGCGGTTAAAGTTTGAAAATTTTCGATTCTGAAAAAGCACATGAAATTTCCGAAACAGAAAATTTTTTTTGATGCCAAAAATCTTAAAAATGCATGAAACGTCGAGATTTAGTGTTATTTCAAAAAAAAATTTATTTCGAAAAAATTGACTTTCTGAGACTTAGAAAAATTTTGATAGTTTTTCGAAGTCCCAAAAAGTCGATACAAAAAAAAAATTTTTTTCGAGATGACACTAAATCTCGACGTTTCATGCAATTCTAAGACTTTTGGCATCAAAATTTTTTTTTTCGATTTCAAAAATTTCATGTATTAATAAATTTTTTATTTTTATTTTATTGTTATTAATTCCATCTGACTAAAGTCTACTTGAAATATAATCTTATATTATATGATTACACTATTTTTAATCCGTGTGATAAATCGGCAAGACGGTTCTCCGAATTCGAATAGTTCCTCAACAGATGTAAAAGTACGAACCAGTGATGTAAACGGCTCATGATATCCAAAGTTAGTGCGATGGAAGCGAGGTACAAGAAATGAGCCATGACGCAGAGATCTGGATGGTACTCGGATGTTCATTGATGACAATAGTTCAGAGCTGTCAACTTCGCCATTCAAGAGTTTTGCAACAAATCCAGCCTGTTGGATGCAACGACGTCGTTGAAGAGTTTCCAAATTTAGCAGCTTGCAACGATCAACATAAGGTGGGAGATTTATCGGGTCGCGCCATGGTAGGTTCCGCAGTGCATATCTGATGAACTTACGCTGTACATTTTCTATCCTCAAGCTCCAACTCAATTGATTAGGATGCCAAACGATTGAAGCATTCTCCAGTATGGGCCGAACGAGTGAGCAGTAGAGTGCTTTCAAACAATAAGGATCCGAGAAGTTTTTCGATATCTTCGTAATAAACCCTAATTGTCGGTTAGCTTTTGCGATTACGGCAGATCGATGCATATTGAACGTGAGCTTTTTATCAAGCAGCACACCTAGATCACTAAATTGATGAGTTCTATGCAGGACGACACCATCAACAGCATAGTCGAATGTTAAAGGCTGTTTGATGCGATAATAAGACATGACTACGCATTTGGAAACACTCACTGTCAGCTTGTTTCGATGGCACCAGTCGACAAACTGATCCAATATTGCTTGAAGGTGAACGCAATCATCAATGCATCGAACAATAAAGTAAATCTTCAGATCATCCGCATACGCCAATTTACATCCGGGCATCAGAACTTGCAAAATGTCGTTGAAAAATAAAATGAACAATAACGGACCAAGATTGCTACCCTGGGGTACTCCGGACGAATTAGTGAAACTTGATGATTTTGTTGAACCAAGCTTAACACGTAGTATTCTACCAGTTAAATAAGATCTCAACCAATTTGTAATACGCTCAGAAACTCCTAATTTTGATAATTTTGCTAATAAAATCCCATGGTCAATCGTATCGAAAGCAGCTTTAAGATCAGTATAAATAACGTCAATTTGCGCTCCTTTCTCCAAATGTTCGAAACAAGTTGTAACGAATTGGAGTACATTTGTGGTAACTGATCGCCCCGGCATGAATCCGTGTTGATCATTCGAAATATAACGTTTAGCTTTTTCGAGGAGAGCACTACTTACGATAATTTCAAAAATTTTAGATGCGGCTGAGAGACTCGTGATACCACGATAATTTGCAACATTCCGTTTATCACCTTTTTTGTGAACAGGGACCATAAACGATTGTTTCCAAATAGCCGGAAATCGAGATTCGATAAGCGATTGGTTAAAAATTCTGCATAGTGGCTCAGCAAGAACTCTAATGTTTCGGCAAAACACTATAGAAGGTAAGCCGTCCGGACCTGGTGTGAACGTACTTTTAAGTTTGCGAGTAGCTCTCATAACCATATCAGGTGTAACATGTGGCATATCAAAATCGACCAGGTTATCAGGAACATCCCTAATGGCCAAATCAATTTCAGACGTTGCAACGGAATGGGCAGCAAACACTGACGCGAAATGAGTGGCAAACAATTCACATTTTGTCATAATAATTTCGAATAGTAATTTTGACACCAATTGATTCAGATTGATTCGAGTAGTTCACAAAAGCATGCTTCAGTGTTTATGTCACACAGTCAGTATAATTTTTCCAAACTAGTGCTTGACATTTGCAGCAAATATTCATACCCGGCACCCGGTGAACTTTACTCCTGTTTGGTTTTTTCTTTAGAGGTTTTCAAAGTTATGCAGTGTTCTTGTTTTGTTTCAAAACTGCACGAAACGTCGAGATCTGGTGTTATGTCGAAATTTGTTTCAAGTCAACTGTTCGATTTTCATCAGAACAATTTTTTTAGATAGCACAAAATCCTGCCGTTTCATGATTTTTTAAAACGTCTGGCAACAATTTTATCCTTAGGTTCTCAATTTTTTTTAAGCAAATTTCAAATTTATGCGTTTTACCTTTTTTTATATATATAAAATAGGTATAGAATTCGCTCAAACTTTAGAAAATTTTTCCGAGGCCCCTAGGGCCGAATGACATATACCAATCGATTCAGCTCGACGAACTGAGCAAATGTCTGTGTGTGTGTGTGTGTGTGTGTGTATGTGTGTTGTCAACTAAGAGGTCGAGATCTCAGAGATGGCTGGACCGATTTTGATCAAACTAGTCGCAAATGAAAGGTCTCCCCGTCACCCAAAACGCTATTGAATGGTTTTGAGATCGGATGTTTACTTTTTGAGTTATACGAAGTTTTATGTCAAAATTTTCAGTTTTTTGACAGTATCTGTCACAATTGATCTTGAAAACAGAATATGTTTTCAGACTTAGATTCCGCACGGTAATAGCTATCCAACAAGCCATAGATTGTTAAAATCCGTCCATTTTTAACGGAGATATCGAAATTTTTGTGTAAACGACTTTTCCCCCTATTCCAGCAGTAGGAGTTTTGAGCGCTGTATGACAAAGAAATGCTTGGGAACAACGGAAAACACGATTTTTTATACTGTTACATACAATTGTTTCTAAGTACCAAAAAGACTGTGTACAGCATTCTTTTTCATGACATTTAGCCTCGGACCGATTTTAGCACGGCTCGTTTCGGGCAACATAAACGTTCGAATATGACATATATAAACCAGATGATGGCAGTTTTTTTTAATCATATTGTTTTAAACTACTTACAGCAATAAATGCTGGAAGAACATAGCACCCATATACCATTCGAATCAATTCGTCGAGATCAGCAAATGCATGTGTGACAAATAATTTCGCTCAATTTTTTTCGGAGATGACTCGACCTCAGATTCATACAAACTCAGATTCATATGAAAAGTCGTATGCTCCCAAACAAGGTTTCTGAATTATGATTGGATCCGACCTCTGGTTCCGGAACTACAGGATGATATGTGAAACGAAATCAAAATTGTGTCTTCTCGTAAATGACTGACCCGATCTAAGATTCAAATGAAATCTAATAATCATCTAAGAATGAAATGAAAAGTTTCAAGATTTTATAAAACATCTTGCTCTTCAGTCAAATCCAACTTCCAGTTTCAGGGATACAGGGTGATTGGTATAAAAATGTCTATTCCACATAAATTAATCAGGTTTATCGTGCTAAAGCTTGCTTCATTTAGAATTGGAACAAAGACAATTGCCTGTATTTCAGTTATTTATTATTGTATTCAAGATCTTTTTTTATACAAATGTAGCGTTTTCTTCATACTTTTAAGAAAAAATACGGATAAAATTATTCGTCACGGTTTTGAAGGAATTCTCGAATTTTTCCTGTAACACGGCTCAGTAGGCGGCGCACACCTTCTTCGTCCATCATTTTAGCTATCTTATTCCACCAGGTCGTCATCTGATGGATGTCTTTGACAACCTTTCCCTTTGCCTTGAGTCTCCTCTTCATGATTGTCCAGTATTTCTCAATAGGGCGGAACTGGGGGCAGTTGAGTGGGTTAAGGTTTTTCGAAACAAACTGGACCACTTTCTCTGCATACCATTCTTAAACGGCTTTGCTGTAATGACAGCTTGCCAAATCTGGCCAAAACATTACAGGATGGTCGTGGGATCGAATGAACGGCAAAATTCGTTTTTGGAGACACTCTTTTTGGTATAGTTCCGATGTCATTGTCTTATTTGTAACGAAAACTTTCGCTTTTTGCCGCAGCTGCAAATGCCCGGCCAAATCATAAATTTTCTTGCAAATTTGTCGGCAAAAACAAATTTAAATTTGGCTGGAACATCCCCCCGAGCCGTTGCCAAGTAAAATTTTTGACCTGGGATTTGACCGAAGTCAGCCTTGACACAGGTTTCATCGTCCATCAGAAGACACCCGTTGAACTTGGTCAGCACCTGGTCATATAGTTTCCGAGCACGAATTTTGACCACACTATTCTGTTTCATGGTCCGATTTGGCTGTTTGCTAGCTCGATACGACTTGATTCCTTCCCGGAGTCGAGTTCTCCTCACGGTACTATGGGCAGCACCGAATTTTCTGGCCAAATCACGGTCCGACAGATTAGGATTCCTCTTAATCGTCTTCAAAATCTTACCACGCAGTTTCCGGTCGACAGTTCGACTCCGACGATCGGCTTGAGGCTTCCGAATTGTCGTCAATGTTTTCTTATACCGTTTGATAACGCGCCATACGGTATTTCTGGGCAATTTCAGCTGTTTAGCTAGCCTAGATGCAGACCACAATGGGTTTTCCAAATAACTGTGCAAAATTTTTTTTCCTTCTTTCGGCTTCCATGTTGATTGTTTACAAAGTACAGTTGATTTTCGGAATGTCAAAAATCATACGTGAAGCTGACAAAATTCCCGACACGTGGGCGCCAAGAGCTTCCAAATCCGTCCACCAGGAGCGCCACAATATGAGCAAAAGTTTGTTCCAATTCTAAATGAAGCAAGCTTTAGCAGATTTGGATAGTCGATAAAAAAATTAACTTTTTTCAGTTTTAGTGGTATTCAGTTTTCGATTCAGAAGGCACCTAAAATTTAATTCGTGCTACGATTTCTCAAAGATGTCTTCACTGATTTTCATATATTTTGAATCTGCCACTCCGGTGAATTTATCTGACTTCGGCCATACCGATTTTAGAATTCCGGTTCCAGTATAAAATCGTTTCTCAAAGCTCAATCGTTTCCTCAAAAAAGCCAGATCAAATTTCAGAAACAAAAATTCAAATTAAAATAAATTTATATACAAAAATTAATTAATTTTATCCAATTATGACTTTCGATTCTCGAATTACATGATGATGAATTTTTAAAATTCAGACCGATATAGAAGATGAGAATCCCGAAAAGCTTCAAAGTTGGACTAAAAACTGTTATAATTTATTCGTCATATGGCCATACGAATCGGTTTGGGTTATGCTGGTTCCTGAATACCGGCTCTGGAAGTACCTTATATTACAGTAAACTCTAAAGTGGAACTTACATATCATGGCATGTTTAATCGATTATCACACTTTTAGATTCAAATTCGGTCCGATTTGCAGTTTCAACATTACAGAGTAATGAGTGATTGAAAGATCCAATTGTCGCTTAAAACGACGGTCATTAAAATAATGTCATGAAAACTTAAACACTGAAGAATATTCATGCAAAAAAAAACATGCGGATTGATAAGAAAAGGTATCATCTCACTGCTAGGTGGATAAAACACGTTTTTTCATGCAAATTTACTTCACTTCTTTTGTATGCTTTTGTATTTTTTCAACGATTTTTCTTTCTATACAATTTTTAAAAAATATGCGTTTTTCATGCGAATTTTCAAAGTTACGCGGATTTTTATGCCGATTCTTGAAGTTATGAGGTTTTTCGAGCGATTTTTAATGCAGTACGTACTCCCTTCACAAAAAGACTTCAGTGCATACTCAAAGGAAGGATATGAGATGTTACTTACATATTTGCCAAAATAAGCTATACTTTTGTTATACACACTTTTTCAGTGTTTTAGTATTCTGACAGAAAACACGAGTAAACAAGAGAGGAAATATTTTTTGGTCAGAGAAGAGTAAAGCTGGAAAGGTTTCGAAATCATCCAAGTTTGATTATTGCGACTCAATACTCAATAAATTGTTCCAAGTGGGATCAGAACGGAACCGGTATAGGATGAAATTGAAGCGATTTTGTTGTTTGCACCGGATTAGGGTAATCGGTAATCGAAGTAATCCATTTCGGGACTGGTAAGTAATCCAAGCTGTTGGAAACCCTTGGTTCTCAACACGTTGCAACGATTATGACGGAACGGATACTGCCCATTGATCTGTGGAAGCAATAAAATATACAAATCAAATCTTCCATAATTGATGGTATATATTTGTGCATAGAGCAATCTGTATTAACTCAATATTTCTGTTTCCCTGTTCTTTGGCTCAGAAAGGGGAATGGAATCTTGTCCTCTTTGTTACCTCTGGCAGTCGCCAACATTGTGTATAACATCGTCCAAGGTCAGGACACCTAGTAGTTTGATTGCATGTTAGATGTTGTTCTCTCTTAGATTGTGTTGTACTTTCTATGCCATTCGTTACTTTCATTTAGTTCCATACTTCGCTATCATTCCTAGATAATTAAAGCAATAGTCGTATGTATCGCTTCAGACATAAAAGGTTATATAGAAAAGCAGGGCCAAGACCGAAATGGACACAATACGAAATTCTCCGAAGTTGAATCAACGAAGACATTAGAAACAAAGAAGCAGTTTGTAGGGTGACAAAATACCGATACGATTCTGTATCCTATGATAAAGAACTACCAATGATTGATACATTTCTTGCCCAAGTGACAAATTCTTTGGCGAGCTTGTAATGAAAGATACTCCTATCTTTTGTTGCAAATTGGTTACCGTACAGGAATGTGTTGCTTGGGTTACATGTTGGAGGGTTTCCTCCTTCTTTACTAGTGTTCATTTGGACACCATAGCCTAGTTCGTCCGGTATTGGAAAGTGTGGTGTCTTGTAACCCCCACCCTCGGCCAGAGTAGCCCATAAAGGGATAAAATAAAAGAAAAATATAGTCATACAAATATGGCAACCCTGCACGCTATACGGAATTGAACAAAGCATTTTTCTTCCATACAAGCACGTACCGATGCGTACCGGTTTTCCATCGTCATTTTGTATGACGGTTTGAAAGTTTTGACACTCATCGCCAAAAAATTTCTGAACCGAAGTCGGATCTGGATGAAATTTCAATGAGAGCTTTAATTTGAATCAAGGTATGTGAAAATCGATTCAAACCGATAAAATATATGATAAATCGAAGTAGGTTCTATTTCTATTCTGTATTGTTCTTTTTTCACTATTATCGGGGCTTTCGGAAGCGTTAGCCGGAAATTATATTTATATCCACCAACTAACAAGAGATACCAACTAAATAAATTTATCAGTAAGTTTTATACAAATTTGCATCTCGTTTCGTCATCACTTGTATACCGGAACCAGAAGTCGAATCTGGATCAATTTTTTGGGAATTTTTTGAAGAATTATAAAACCTTTTATTTGCATCTCAGTGTGTAAAAATCAGTGACGAAATTCCCGAGAAAATTGAGCGCGCATTTTCTCATAGATTGGCGGATACAGACGAAATTCAAGTTTGTGAAAATCGGTTCAACCATCTCTGAGAAAAGTGAGTGGCAGTATTTGTCACTTACACACAGACATTTTGTGATCTCGATGAACTGAGTCGAATGGTGTATGATACTCGGTTTTCACAGTGATTGCACAGCATTTCTACATTTTATTTATGTGGAGTGAGATAAAAATATTATTTTAGCTCAGGGTCAACATAGTGGCTAAGAAACTTCAACAAATTTGTGCAGAAAGTCATTTAGAACAAATTTGTAGAAGGTATTATTCTCGTAGCTTGGGTAGAATTCATGTATATTTTTATTTTCGCAACTCGAGTAAAATTTATGCATTTTCTGAAAAGGGTCCTCTTAAACGCAACTTTCAAAAAATGTCTGAAACGGTTACAAAACTTTTCCATTTATAGACTTCGATGTACAAAAAAAAATCATATTTTGTGACGATCGCCATTGAGCTATAATATATAGTGCTGAAAATGATCCTTTCAAAACTTTGTATACTTATTTAGTAATTCATTCCTCTGTCATATTTAACTTTCAAAAAGTAGGGAGCTACACTGTTTGATTCCGAACTATTGAAAATTATGATAAACTTTGATAATTAGGTTAACTTGGAGAACTTTCAACTGGATTTGAGGACTTATCAGTCGACATTCGTCAGTTCTAACGAATTAAAATCCACTATTGCCTATAACTCAACACACTTCGATAATTGGAAAAAACAATTCGACTACCTAGTTACATGATGCACGATTTCAGAAAAAATAGTGTATTCCCATGTTATGGTTATACACCATGATAGAAAGTTCTTGGATCATGAAAACTTGGTTTTGTTTAGTCTATAACTCCAGGGTTATTGTTGTTATCACGGTATTCCTTGCAGTATAAACTTTGGCGTCACACAGTGGTCCAAAACTGGAAGTGGGTAGTACCAATTTCGAATATTTTTTTTTTTTCACAAATTCTTTTTTCTATCTCGTTTTGAAAACAAAAAAAATTTAAAGTATTGCTGAAGATATAAATAATGTAAAAAAAATCATTATCTTTACGTTTCGTCTTAGGTTCGTCAGTGTAGAGCAGTTTGACTTGAACTGATTACTGCAAACTTAAACAGTTCAATTTGAACCGCTAAGCAGACGTAAAGTTATTGCAAATTTCTTACTCTGTATTTTCTTGCTCTGTTGTAAGTTCTAGCATGTCAATTGCTTCCAGTGACATTTCCTTTCCAGCTATCAAATTAATCTATATATATAAAAATGGATGTAAGTTTGTATGTTTGTAACGCATTAACTTTGGAACTACTGAACTGATTGCCACCAAACTTGGCACAGGTACTTCTTGCATTTCAGAGATGGTTTAAAGAGTATAATTATAGGGGAGGGAACGTAGCAAGTGTCATGAACAAAGGGGTCATGGAAAATTCATATAACTTGACAAAAATCGATACGTTCTAAAGACCATAGAAACATTTTGCATACCTTAGATATGACTATACGGGGGGTGGATGTAGCAAGTGCCTATTTTTTATATCATTTATTTATACCCGGCTTTAATCTAGTTGCAGTCGTTCACCGGGTTCGAGCAAGTGCTTTTAAAAAGGGGGATATAATGTTTAAATCTTAAAGCGTAGTAAGTGTCCTTAACAGGGAGTCATGAAAAGATTTGCCTAATTTGACGAGACTCGATACTTTTTTAAGACCATAGAAACATTTTGCATATATTAGATATGATTATATGGAGGGTGGATATTGCAGGAGCCTTTAAAGAGGGGGTGTAATGTTTGTAATGGCATAACTCCGAAACTACTGAACGGATTGCTATCAAACTTGGCACATGTACAAGAGGGTTATAACAAAATTCATGTAACTTGACGAAAATCTATACGTTTTAAAGACTATAGAAACATTTTGCATACCTTAGATATGACTATACGGTAGGTGAATGTAGCAAGTGCCTTAAATAGGGGGTAGTAATGTTTGTAACGACATAACTTCGAAAGTACTTAACGGATTGCTATCAAACCTGGCACATGTACTTCTTGGTCTTCAGAGATGGGTATTAACGTATTTTTATGGGGGGGGGGAGCGTAGCAAGTGTCATTAACAAGGAGGAGTAATGAAAAATTTCATTTACCTTGACGAAAATCGATATTTTTTGAAGACCTTAGAAACATTCTGCATACCGTAGGTATGATTTAATGGGAGATGGATGTTGCTGGTGCCTTTAAAAAAGGGGGGGGGGGGTGTAATTTTTGTAATGGCATAACTCCGAAATTACTTAACTTTAAACTTGGCACATGTACTTCTTGCTCTTCAGAGATAGTAATAAGAATATATTCATTCGGGGAGGGAGCGTAGCTAGTGTCTTTATTGAAGATAGTCATTAAAAAAATTATCTAATTTGACGAGAATTGGTACTTTTTGAAGACCGCAGATACTTTTTGCACACTTATATATGATTATAAAGATATTCGCTGGGGAGAGGGTGTAGTAAGTGCCTTTAAAAAAGCGAGTGTAATGTTTGTAACGGCATAACTCCGGAACTACTGCACGGATTGCTATCAAATTTGGCACAGATACTTCTTGCTCTTCAGAGATGATCATTATGACATTTTTCAGGGGGAAGAATGTGTAGCAAGTGTCCTTAACACGGGTGAAAAGGGGTCAATGACGAAATTTATATAATTTGAAGAGAATCGACATTTAAACATTGATTCGTATGGCCATAAATTAATATGACGAAGAAATTGCAATAGTTTTGAGTCCAACTTTATAGCTTTTTGGGATTGTCATCTTCTATATTGGTTTTAATTTTAAAAATTCATTATCCTGTAATTCCAGAATCGAATTTCTTTATTTTGTATGAGACAATAAGTTTATTTTAGTTTGAATTTTTGTTTTTGAAATTCGATTTGGCTTTTTATTGAGAAAACGATTGAGCATTGAAAAACGATTCGATACTGGAACCGGAATTCGAAAATCGGTGTAGCCAAAGTCAGACAAATTTACCTGAGTAACTGTATAGTTTACATTCGTTTCAAAATGTTTGAAAATCATTGTAGACATCCCCTAAACTGGAAGTTGAATCTGACTAAAAATCAACATGCTCTATACGATCTCAAAACTTTTCATTTGAATCTTAGATGATTCTTAGATTTCATTTGAATCTTATATCGGTTCAACCATCTACGAGAAAAATGAGTTACACAATTTTAGTTTTCGTTTCACATATTATCCTGTAGTTCCGAAACCAGAAGTCGGATCCAATCATAATTCAGAAACCTTGTTTGGGAGCATACGACTTTTCATATGAATCTGAGTTTGTATGAATCTGAGGTCGAGTCATCTCCGAAAAAAATTGAGCGAAATTATTTGTCACACATGCATTTGCTGATCTCGACGAATTGATTCGAATGGTATATGGGTGTTATGTTCTTCCAGCATTTATTGCTGTAAGTAGTTTAAATCAATATAATTACGGAATTGCTTTCAACTCGAAAATGCTGCCATCATGTGGTTTACATATGCCATATTTGAACGATTCTGTTGCCAAAAACGGACCGTGCTAAAATCGGTCCGAGGGAAATTGTCATGAAAATGGATGCTATACATAGTCTTTTTGGTTCTTAGAAACAATTATATGTAACAGTATAAATAATCGTGTTTCACGTTGCTCCGAAGCGTTGCTTTGTCATACAATGCTCAAAACTCCTACTACTAGAATAGGGGGAAAGTCGCTTATACAAAAATGTCGATATCTCCGTTAAAAATGGAAGGATTTTAACAATCGATGGCTTGTTGGGTAGCTATTACCGTGCGAAATCTAAGCCTCGAAACATATTCTGTTTTCGAGGTCAAGTGTGACAGATACTGTCAAAATCTGATTTAATCCACCTAGTGGTGTAATGATGCCTTTCTCATGTACATATAATATTGTGGTATTCTATTCAAAATTTTTCTCTTCGATTTTTGAAAGAAACCAAGAGATTGTTTATGCATAACATGTTTGTTGCATCCGAAAATATTTTAAGTGACGGTATACAATATTGAACACACTTTACCTTATAATTCCGGAACCGGAAGTCGGATCCGGATGAAATTCAGGAATTCCGTATGGGACCACGAGACCTTTCATTTGGATCTAAGTTTGTCAAAATCGGTTCAGCCATCTCCGAGAAAACCTAGTGAGATTATTTGACACATACACACATACACATACATACACACACACAGACATTGCTCAGCTCGATGAACTGAGTCGAATGGTATATGACACTTGTCCCTCCGGGTCAATTTTCACTAGTCGGTTTTCCAAGTGATTGCATAACCTTTCTATATGAGGAAGGCAAAAATCTGAAAATTTTGACATAAAACTTCGTATAACTCTAAAAATTGAACATCCGATCTCAAAATCAAAATCGGTCCAGCCATCTCTGAGATCTTGACCTTTTTGTTGATAACACACATACAGACACACTCTCGGACATTTGCTCAGTTCGTCGAGCTGAATCAATTGGTATATAACACTCGGGCCTCCGGGCCTCGAAAATTTTTTCTGAAGTTTGAGCGAATTCTATACCTATTTTTTCATATATTAAATATTGTAAAAAGATAAAATGATGTATAACTTTTCCAGAAATGAATAAAACTTGTACAAAATTTTGGGATTTTATATTTTCTACAATTATTCCAAACAAAGTATGTATAATAAGTATTTTGGAATGCAAAATCCGTATAAAAATATTGAGTGCAAAATCCGGATACGGATCTAGCGATTCAAAAATCGTTTAAAAACAGTTTTTTCACAAGAAACAGATAAAAAAACGTTGACTGCAAAAACCGAATAAAAACTAAGCCGGTTCATTCATAATGTTTTTATCCGGTTTTTGCACTTAAATGTTTTGCATTCAAAAATACTTGAACGGGGTTTCGAAACTAATACTATGTTCACACTGACCGAAAATAACATGTTTTAACGATAGTAATATAAAGTTAAAACCGCACTGTTCACACTAAGAAAATTAGTTGTACCTGCGTTGCCAGGTCATTTTTCCAAAAATATGTAGTCGGCGCAAAAATCTATCTGTATCATATCGGTCTCAATATCTCTTCTACATAAGTAGTAGAAAAGGTGAGCGAAAAAAAAAGGTCCAACGACAACCTTTTCTCATGTCTATTCAAGCTAAAAACCAAAATCGGTACTTATCTGTGTGATCCGTGAATTATCGGTATTTTGGGAGAACATATCTGTATTGTGATATAGAGGTCAAAAATCTGTATAAATACCGAGAAATCGGTATACCTGGCAACGTTGGTACCAGTTTTCAGTTTTGTTTTATTATGATTACATGGCTACTTTGATGGAAAACTGCTGTTGTTGAACAGCTTGTCAATTGACATAGTCGAAAAGTGAAGGAAAATGCTAGCAGGGTTGTGCTTTACTGACAATTATATCATGTTATTTCGGGAAAACATGTTTTAATGTGACGTTTATGAATATGAAATAACGCAAAAGTAAAACATGTTATTTCGCTTAAAACGTGAAATCGGAGTTATAACATGTTTTAAGTCATAGTGTGAACATAGTATAAGTTGCATTTCTTCGATTTTTTTAATCAGCCATTCAAATATAAAGTGAAATGGTAATAAGAATGCATTTTATACGCATGATTCCAACATTTTTCCCAAAATATTGGTTTTAACCAATGTTTCAAATGCTATGCTTTCGAATAGCCAAGTAGCGCGATTAATTGTTTTCCTAAAGATTAATTTAAATTCTCATATTTTGAATCATTTTCAGTATTGAAATATTGTGTTTTGAACAACGACGTAAAAAACCATTGTGTTCTATAAACAGTTATTTGTTTATCACTCCGGGTATGTTTTCATATTTTTTTGCACAAAATCAAACGTCAAACATATTTCATATTACAAATATTTCTGTTGAAAACCGCGGTATAGCTGTTTTGTTTTTCCGGTAAACTGTTTGGAAAATTATTTTTTTTACAAAAAATGATGCATGTATTATTTCGTTACTATACAGACTAGCGAGAGAGCAACATATTTATCCTTCAATGTAAATTTTATCACGTGTCCTCTTTGCCCGTTTTGCGGGCCACGATCAGCCGGCGACTATCGCAACCAAAAGTATACGGAAAGTATATGAGAAGATTGGAGTGAGATATAAAATATCTGTCTGATAGGTAGCAAATGGGTGCATAAAAATAAACTCATAGTTTATTGCACCAGCAGAAACAGCAGCAGCAAGGCGTCAGCAGCCGGCTGTGTAACAGATTCACATGTCGCATATTTTTCATTCCTTGGATAAGTGCTGTCGCTTTTATCGTCTGATAAAATTGACAGGTTTGTCCAAAATTAATACAATCCACCATTTGACTGATCTAACTGACGGGCTATTGAACTCTCTCTCCCACAGATATCGACGAATGCGAGGAGCAGGAGCACGGTTGTGACTACTGTCGGAATGCCTACGGTGGGTACGAGTGTATCTGTCCGGCAGGTTTCGAGCTAGCCGACGACGACAAAAGCTGTCATGACGTGGATGAGTGTAAAAATTACGATCCGGATGACAAAGACGACGAATCTGTTGGTGTTTGTTCACACGAGTGTGTCAACACGGTTGGTTCGTTTGAGTGCCGATGTCCAGACATGTTCCACCTGAACGTGGACCGGAGGACGTGTGTGCGGGATTTTTGCGCTGACCTGTACGAAAATCCGAACAAAACCAGATGTTCGCATGAGTGCAAGGACGGAACCGAGGGGTTCACCTGTGTTTGTCCGGAGTTTTACATGCTGGATGAATTCGATCGTAAAACGTGTCGGAATGTTTACAGTTGTGGTGAAGAGTTCAAAAAGCGGTGTGATCCGGGCGTGTGCCGGATGGTGGAGGGAGGTGATTATCGGTGCGAGTGTCCTCCCGGATATCAGCAGCACGATCATAGCTGTCATGATCTCGATGAGTGTGAACTCGGTCGGCACAAGTGTTCCCATGATTGTCGGAACACACCCGGTTCGTATCGGTGTGAGTGTCCGCCGGGTTTGACACTTTCGACGGATAGTCAAACGTGTGATGACGTTGATGAATGCGAGCAGCCAGCCGACGGGGATTTGTGTGGTGATCTGCAGTGTTCGAATACCTACGGGAGCTACAAATGTGTTTGCCCGGAAGGTAAGGAACTGGACGAATACGGTATCTGCCGACAGATGGATTTGTGTACGACGGGCAATGGAGGATGTTCGCATATTTGTACGTTCTTCAATCGGGAAACTTTCTGCGACTGTCCGGACCGGATGGAGCTGGCGGATGATGGGAAAACTTGTATTGTGGTGAACGAATGTGATTTGAACAATGGAGGATGTTCACATTTTTGCGATTCTCAGCTGGAAGTAGTATGCAGTTGCCCGGATGGATTCAGTCTGGGCGCTGATGAGCGAACGTGTCATGACATCAACGAATGTGCCGATGCTAATGCGGGATGTGAGCAAAGATGCATCAACTTGGCGGGAAGTTTTCAATGTGGTTGCTACGATGGATTTGAAATTTCCCGAAGTGACATCCGAACGTGCTTGGATTTTTTTTTTTTTTTTTCATAAATACGTTTATTTCATAGGCAATATACATAAGTTTTTCTTCGCCGTGGCATCCACAATACATAGTAGTTTAAACCTAATACATTTCGAATATCATATTAGTATGTTGGTACTCATTAGTTAATCTAAACACTGTTTTTATCAAGCGAGTTGCTATTTTAATTACATTAAATAAAATACATTTATTTTGTACATGATCTTATAACTATTTCAGGATTGTTTGTATCAGTTCACCACTTATATTCAATATCCTATAGTTGGCTATTGGTTGAACTCATGGAAGAGAAAACAGTTTAACATAAAATAAAATTTAAATTGGAACTCTAATGGATTTAATGAAATGATAAAGAAGTTTCATGTATGGAAGGTCACGACAAGCAAGAATGTCGCGAACTGGGACATTGGATAGTCTACCTTGGGTACGCAAGGAATTTATTAGTTGAGATCTGACATCACGAAACTCCACGCATGTCCAAACAACATGGTCAATATCGCGGTAACCTTCGCCGCAAGCACAATGATTAGTCTCGGAAAGTCCAATTCGAAGGAGATGTGCATCTAACGTGTAGTGATTGGACATGAGTCTGGACATCACACGAATGAAATCTCTACTCACATCCAGTCCCCTGAACCATGCCTTTGTCGATATTTTAGGAATAATTGAGTGCATCCACCGACCCAGATCATCTTTATCCCAAGAAGCTTGCCAGCTGGCAAGTGTTCTTTGGCGAGACGCGCTATAGAATTCGTTGAAAGCAATCGGTCTCTCATAAATTTCACCCTCAATAGCACCACGTTTGGCTAAAATATCGGCTCTTTCATTGCCTGGAATGGAGCAATGAGCCGGAACCCAAACTATTGTGATTAGATAATTATTATTCAATATGTCGTTCAGACACTGTTTTATTTTACCCAAGAAAAACGGTTCATTTTTGCCAGCAGCGTTTGAGCGAATGGCTTCAATTGCACTCAGACTATCTGTGAAGAGGAAATAATGGTTTGGAGATAATGTGACGATTACATTCAAGCTATAATGAACTGCTGCTAACTCTGCTATATAAACAGATGCAGGTTCTTGAAGCTTGAATGAGGCCGAAACATTATTGTTGAACATACCAAACCCTGTCGCTTCTTCCATTCGCGATCCGTCCGTGTAAAACATTTTCTCAGAGTTAATATGCCTGAACTTACTTGAAAATATTTTTGGGATTTCCATAGAGCGTAGGTGGTCCGGGATTCCACGCACTTCGCGCTGCATGGATGTGTCGAAAAATAAAGTTGAGTCAGGTACATTTAGGAGGCTGACACGGATAGGAATATATCTTGAAGGGTTGATTTCCTGTGACATATGGTTAAAATATACTGTCATGAATTTTGTTTGAGATCGAAGCTCGACTAGTCGTTCGAAATTATTAATTACCATGGGATTCAGCACATCACATCTTATTAGCAGGCGTGATGAAAGCTCCCAAAATCGATCTTTTAATGGAAGAACTCCCGCCAGAACTTCAAGACTCATTGTATGTGTCGAATGCATGCAGCCTAAAGCAATTCGCAAACAACGGTACTGAATTCGCTCAAGTTTGATAATATGGGAATTTGCAGCGGAACGAAAACAAACGCATCCATATTCCATCACTGAAAGTATCGTTGTCTGATACAATTTTATTAGATCTTGCGGATGAGCACCCCACCAAGACCCTGTTATTGTTCGAAGAAAATTTACTCTTTGTTGGCATTTCGTTATCAGATACCTAATGTGTCCTCCCCACGTGCATTTGGAATCAAACCACACCCCGAGGTATTTGAAAGTCAAAACCTGTTCGATTATTCTTCCCATCATATGAAGCTGAAGTTGCGCGGGATCATGCTTTTTTGAAAAGACGACCAGCTCTGTTTTCTCCGCAGAGAATTCGATACCAAGATGAACAGCCCAAACGGACAATTTATCTAAGGTATCTTGCAATGGTTTTTGCAGATCAATAGCTTTGGATCCAGTAACTGAAACCACGCCATCATCTGCCAATTGTCTTAGTGTACATGGGGTTACTAGACAGCTGTCAATGTCATTCACGTAAAAATTATAGAGGAGCGGACTGAGGCATGAGCCTTGCGGGAGACCCATGTAGCTAATTCTGATTGTTGCCAAATCGCCATGTGAAAAATGCATGCGTTTCTCTGACAAAAGGTTGTGCAAATAATTATTTATAACCGCTGGGAGTCCATGTTGGTGGAGCTTGTCTGAAAGAACATCAATGGAAACTGAATCAAATGCTCCTTTAATGTCTAAAAATACAGATGCCATTTGTTGCTTTTGAGCGAAGGCAATTTGGATGTCAGACGAAAGTAATGCAAGGCAATCATTCGTCCCTTTATTTCTACGGAAGCCAAACTGAGTATCTGACAACAAACCGTTCGTCTCGACCCAAGTGTCGAGACGTCGTAGAATAATTTTTTCGAACAATTTTCTGATGCAGGACAACATCGCAATGGGTCTATATGAGTTGTGATTGGAAGCTGGTTTCCCCGGCTTTTGAATGGCGATAACTTTCACTTGTCTCCAGTCAGGTGGAACAATATTTTGCTCAAGAAACTTGTTGAACAATTCCAACAAACGTCTTTTTGCGAGGTCGGGCAGATTCTTCACCAAGTTGAATTTAATTCTGTCCAATCCAGGAGCGTTATTGTTACAAGACATGAGTGCTATGGAAAATTCCATCATTGAAAAGGGGCTATCAATGGAATCATCATTTGAAGAAGACTCCCTAACAATGCTATGCGTAGGAACGGAATCTGGACAAACTTTCCTCGCAAAATCAAATATCCATCGATTCGAGTACTCCTCACTCTCATTTCCTACGTTACGATTCCTCATTCGTCTGGCCGTATTCCAAAGAGTGCTCATTGAGGTTTCTCTTGACAAACCTTCCACAAAATGTCTCCAATAGCTGCATTTCTTAACCCGAAGTATGTTCTTGTACTTGGTTTCTAAAACCAAGAATTTTTCAAAATTCTGAGGAGTTCCTCCTCCTCGTTTTAAAAACGTCTTGAAAGCATTTTGTTTCGCGTGTTTAGCATCTGAGCACTCTTTGTCCCACCAAGGATTTGGAGGTCTTCTGTTAGACGATGGACCAAGAAATCGTTTGGTTTGGGCTTGTTCTGCGGCCTCCAGAATCGAACAAACGAGGAAGTCATATTCTTCAAGTGGGGGAAGCTCTTCCATTGAAGTTAAGACACTTGAAATATTACTTTGGTATTTAATCCAGTCAATATTTTTTGTCAAATCATATGGAATATTAACTGAATTAGCAATGCCTTTGTTACTGCTAATTGAGATGATGATTGGTAAATGATCGCTACCATGTAAATCAGGAAATACTTTCCAGGTGCAATCTAGTCGAATTGAAGTCGAACAAAGAGATAAATCTAATGCACTTGGACGTGCAGGAGGTCTTGGGATCCGTGTCATGCTACCCATATTTAGTACCGTCATGCTAAAATTGTCGCAAATATTATATATTAAGGATGATCTGCTATCATTGTAAACGGAACCCCACATCATTCCGTGCGAATTGAAATCTCCTAAAATCAAACGTGGAGCAGGAAGGGCTTCGACAATTTCATTAAGCTGTCGTTGTCCAACTTGAGCTCTTGGAGGAATATATACCGAAGCAATGCAAATGTCCTTTCCTTTAATGTTTATTTGACAAGCAACAACTTCTATACTAGAAGTCGAAGGAATGTTTAATCTATAAAAGGAATAACATTTCTTAATTCCTAAAAGCACTCCACCATACGGGGAGTCTCTGTCGAGACGTATAATGTTAAAGTCATTAAAATTTAAGGCTATGTTTGATGTAAGCCATGTTTCGCACAAAGCAAATACATCACATTTTTGACTATGCAACAAAACTTTAAATGAATCAAGTTTTGGCATGATGCTTCGACAATTCCACTGCAGGACAGTGATTGAATCATTTGCGGCGGATGATAAATTATCCATCAAATGATACAAAACCTGAAAGAGCTGGCCATTGAGCTGATAACTGTTTCAAAAAAGTTCTAGCTATTGGAAGGAATGCTGTTATGATGGTCTTTAGAGGTTCAGAAATATTGAATGCAGCGAAAATCCATTCTACAATTTCCGAAAATTTCAGTAATCCTGTTGGTGAATGTGAAATGGAGCCCACTGGATTATTGTCTTTTCTTGAGCTAGTTCCTGGATTGGTTTGTGAATTTGACAAACCAGGAGGCACAGTTTTTGGTTTTAAATTTGGCTTTTTAGCTTTAACACGGGGATCTTTTTTTGAAGGTATAATTTTAGGTGTCTTTTTTGGTATTTTGTGGTTTGTTAATCTCCTCTTAACAGACCCTTGAGGAGTGACAAACGAGGTATCTTCACTATTTCCGTCAGAGTCAGATTCCTCTGGCTCCGCAAGATTTGAAAAACCGTTTTCGGTTTCCAAAGGGGAGACATGTATGACCGTTTTGAGCATTTCTGCATATGTGCGCTTAGACCGTGCTTTTAAAGAAAGCTTCATTTTGTCTTTACGCAGCTTAAATGCAGCGCACACTGAAAGATCATCATGAGGGCTTTCCCCACAATAAACACATTTTTCAACATCTTTATCGCAAAGATTATCCTTATGAGGCCCTTGACATTTGATACATTTGGACTTATTACTACAGTAAGTAGCTGTATGTCCGAATTTTTTACAGTTCGTGCAATTCATAACATGCGGTACGAAAAGCCGAACAGGAAGACGAATTTTATCGATATAGACATGGCTAGGCAATGCAGATCCGGCAAATGTTACGCGAAACGAATCTGAGGGACGATAAGACTTTTTTCCATCGACAATAGATGCTGAGTACAATTGTTTGCACTCGAGTATCTTAACTCCCTCAAGCATGGAGTTTTTAAAACGGCCAACTCCATTTTTAAGTAAATCATCTGCTGTCAGACTTGCTTCAGTCACAACACCGTCAATTTCTACCTCCTTCGATGGAATGTAAACTCGATATTCAATAGCAAATAATTTACAGGTTACAATATCGTTTGCCTGTTTCAAGTCGTTAACTACAACTCGAATTTTATCTCTATTAACCTTACAGATTTCTTTAACTTCAGAGAAATGTGATGTCAAATCCTTTGTAATTTGCATCAAGTTTAAAATCTTTTCTTTTTTTCGAAGATAGACTATCCATGGCCCAGTGGTACCCTGTGGATAATGTTTAGCCCTCGGAGTATTTAAACTTTTACTAGTATCCGGAATCGGATTCGGATGATCTTCCATGAGATCATCCATTACATTAAATTTTTTTTGTAAATTAATAATACCAAAATAAAAACTTATGTTTAGTAAAATTTCAGATATAGGAAATAAAAAATAAATTAAATTAAATCTACCTTGTAGCTGATGTCTCTGTTCCTTTATCGTGAAGAACGACGTGAAGCTCTTCCAACGATTTCCAATTGGCAGTCTTTTGCTGTTTCCAATTGGCAGTCTTCTGTCGTTTACTGCTATCTCAGTTGCTCTGCCGTCGTTGTGAACACCACTGCACTTGCTGTGCTGCCTGTACCTGACCCCAGGTACAGTGCTTTTGCTCTTGGTGGCGATCAAATGCGATGCTTGCAGTGTAGCACCTCGCGATATATGCCGTCTCTTTTGATCCTACGCAGCGTACAAATTCTGGTACCTGGTAGATCAGCACTGGGTTGCTTTAGCACCTCTGTGCCTTTGCACCCCTTCGTCTTCGCACCTTTATGCGATGGCACCTCTGTGACTCGTCACTTCTATGCTCTCGCACCTCTGTGTCTCTACACCTCTGTGCGTATGAACGGGATGGCCTTCGTTGCTAGCTTTCCAGTCGGGAAACGCCCCGAATATTGCGTTTGCTATGGGCAGTTTAACTACCTGAAGCTTAGAATTGTCTCGGTAGCAGCCGTTAACTCACGAGCCAGTACAATCGAAACACAACCTCTTCGCTTGAATGGTTTTTACTGAATGAACGTGCTTGGATATCGATGAGTGTTCCGCAAATCAAGCAGGCTGTGACCACCACTGTCACAATTCGGAGGGGTCCTTCCATTGTTCGTGTCAAACCGGGTATGTTCTGGCGGGAAATGGAAGAAATTGTTCGGATATTAACGAATGTGAATCAAACAATGGCCAATGCTCACACGTATGCCACAATTCGAATGGATCGTACCATTGTTCCTGTCCGGAAGGACAGTATCTTACGGATGATATCCATTCGTGTGATTTCATTGACGAATGTGAGTTGAATAATGGTGGATGTTCACATGTTTGCAATTACCATCGAGGAGGTGTCGTTACCTGTTCTTGTCCGAAAGGATTCGAGTTGGAGGGGGATAAGCGCAAAACTTGTGTAGACACTAACGAGTGTAACACTCGCAACGGTGGTTGTTCACACGATTGTATCAACTCACTGGGAAGTTATGAGTGTTCGTGTCCGGCCGGATTTGAACTCAGCCACAATCGACACAATTGTGATGATATTGACGAGTGCATCGAAAACAACGGGAACTGTTCGAATATCTGTATCAACCTGTTAGGTGATTTCAAATGCGCCTGCGAGGCAGGTTTTGAGTTGCAAGAGGATCAGCAAACTTGTCGGGACGTTGATGAGTGTACGACGAAACTGCACGACTGCTCGCACATCTGCGTAAACGTCCCAGGGACTTTCGAGTGTGAATGTCCCGACGGATATCTGCTAAGACGGGATAAATTCACCTGTGAGGATATAGACGAGTGTGCGACGTCACCTGATCGAGGAGGTTGTCAGCATCTCTGTATCAATCTGCCGGGATCGTATCGATGCGGATGTGAAGACGGTCATCGTCTAGAGGCGGATAATAGAACATGTTCGGATATTGACGAATGTTCGGATGAGTTTAGAAAATGTTCGCATGATTGCTTGAATACCAAGGGAGGCTTTGAATGTTCTTGTCCCGCTGGGCTGAGGCTGGACATGGATGGAGTTTCCTGTTTGGATATCGACGAGTGTAGGATTAATAATTTCAATGGTGGCTGTTCTCATATTTGCGAGAATCAACACGGAAGTTTCCGGTGTGGCTGTCCGGCCGGGTGGCTGCTGGGAAGTGACCAGGCAACCTGTGAGGATGTAAATGAGTGCTCGACCTTGAACGGCGGATGCAGTCAGCAATGTGTCAATCATCGCGGGGGCTACAAATGTGCGTGCAATTCTGGATTTGCTTTGATGGCTGACAACAAAACTTGCGAAGTAAGTAATCCGTGTGCTCTGAGAAATGGTGGCTGTGCACATTTCTGTAGTTTGAAGAATGGTGTTCCGGTTTGCTCCTGTCGGGAAGGATTTGTTCTGAGTAAAACGGATTCGGCAAGTTGTGTTGATCATAACGAGTGCCGTCTGGCTACGGATAACAACTGTCAGCAGAAGTGCGTTAATTCGGAGGGTTCCTACAGCTGCGAATGCTACACGGGTTATGAGAAAAATGAGCTTGGTCAGTGTTTGGATGTCAACGAATGTCTGGAGGCAAATGTTTGCAGTCCCAACGCCCGGTGTCTCAATTTGGCCGGTAGTTTTCGTTGTGTGTGTCCTTCGGGATATAAAATGGGTAAAGATCGGAGAAGTTGTTTCGAAATTCGAAGCAACTGTCAACCGCTGAAAGCTCCGAAAAATGGAGATGTTAGCTGCTCCCGTTCTCGCCATAAGACGCAGTTATTCTATCGAACGAAATGTCACATCCGGTGCCGGAAAGGTTTCAAACTGATTGGTCCAGCGGTGAAGCAATGCAACGGAACTGGTCACTGGGATGAAGGGGATTCGCTGTGTGTTCGTAAGTGTTCTGTTAGTTTATATCTTTTTTTTTCTCGCTTAAAACCTTTAATTTTCCCAGCTCAATCATGTCCACGTCTACAACGTCCGGAACATGGAACAATTCTACCGGTGGCGTGCATGTCCGGGAAAATCTACGCCGGTGAACGTTGTGTACTTCACTGTAAGCCAGGTTTCAAACCGGCCGGTAAGAGAACTGCTGTTTGTGACACCGAACAAAAGTGGATACCGGCACCCAATCTACGATGTGTTCCGACAGCCGTTCCCACTCCGGTGCCAATCAAACCGTACATCCAGTGTCCGTCGGATATTCATCAGGTACTGCCCGTGGGTCAGCACACGGTGAAAGTTCGAATAGAACAACCCAAAACCAATGTGGACTGGTACAAGTACGTAGATGCACATCCTGCCTGGGGGAAACAACTGGAAACGGAACTTCCAGCGGGAGAAGTGGCGGTGGTATTCCGAGCAAGGAGCCCCAATTCTCACATGGACGATGTTTGTCGAGTATTGATTAGGATAAGAGGTAGGAAATATATATCTCGTTAATCCTAATTGATTCCATTAAGAATGTTTTCCTGTAGAACGTAGACCGCCGCAGGTCACGAACTGCCCGGAATCCTTCAGTGTACAGTTGGAACGGCAAGAAACTACACGGTCGGTGTTTTGGGTCGAGCCCCATTTCGAGAGTGAGTCGGAAATCAAGCAAATTTACAAATCACACACTCCGGGTCTGCTGCTAATCGCCGGTGTCCACTACATCAACTATGTGGCAACCGATGCCGATGGACTCAGTGCCAAATGTAGTTTTGGCATTACGGTGCGAGGTTCGTGTCAGGATTCGAACCGGTGCATATTCGGTAGCAGAAACTGAATCAGATTTTGTTTTTTTTTTCTCTTCCAGCATCCGCCGAGACCGGGATTGCAAGACGAACGATGCATCGACAGTTCGAAACGAACAGACTGGAAAATCATGAGTCATTCCTGATATGCCCGGGCAAGTCACCGGTTCGAATCGATGCTAACGATCCTGTAAGTAGACTGCACGTCATTTTTCATACCATTTGGCACCACCGCCGCCTGCCTCTGCACGAATCTAACCAAAGCCGAAAAACTGTCAGCCAAAGCTACGTGCCATCATCATCATCTTCTTCATCTAATCACGATGCGGACAGCATCACCCTCGAACGCAACGCTACCGCAACTACCAACAGTACACAGTTGGACACCTTCGTCAGCAATTCAACCTCCCATAAACACAATCACACAAGCAACAGCATCCCATCCGTGTACAAAAAACACAGCCATCACAATCAACGAAATAATCATAATCATAATACTCGCCGAAAACAAGTCATATCACCGACGCTTTCTACCACCCACTCGTCGTCGTTGTCTAGACTGCGTCTTCGTCCTCGACCAGCCACTTCAACTATCATTCACATATGGGACTGTTCGGAAGAAGACGAAGAAGAAAGCAGTGGCGGCGACGAAGATGACACCAACGACGTCGAGTTGGACTACCACAATGAGAAGAATAATCAAGACCAAAGCAATCATATCGCAAATCAACATCGACATAATGAGTACCTCATCGATATTTATCATTGGCTTGTGCATCATCGCCATCGCCATCATTGACCACCACTACCACTGCCACTGCCACGGCCTACTATTAAATTATTTCACTAGCATAGAAGATACACATTTATCACGTCAGATTTCGTTGCATCAGATTTGCCTTGTCAAACCGCCACTGGAACCGTGGGGTGAGTGATTCGTTGGAATGGAATGGAGCTAGAGTGCAGAGTGTAGATAAAATTGAAAATGTGGGAAATGAACAAACAGAAAAATTACATCTTGATTCAGATAATAATCAGCCTGATGTGCTTCTTCTATGTTCGGTAGATTTTCAGTTGTACAACTATAGCGATCCTGAATGGTAGATGTTTCATAGTAGGCTGATTTTCCATCGTGTTGTTCATTATACTCTTCCATTGCACAGTGGGTAAAAATGGACCAAAAACGCGACGATTTTTTTTGGGGGGCTTGATATAGCATATATATATATATATGTCAGTAAAATCGATTCCACGTATTTAGAGGGACCGCACGAAGCGCTATCATTTTACCCCAAGTTCCCTTTTTATACTGTACATTGTATTCAAGCTTAACTATATAACATAAAACCCTTCCTAATCCACCTAATGGTGTGATAATGCTTTTCTCTTTCTTCAAACCAGTCTCATAAAAACATGTTTTATCTTTTGTCGTGAATACGACATACTTTACTATGGGGCGCCTTTTCAAAATGTACCCTCTGAGAGAGTGATAGGTTTTTGATCGTGAATATCTCTTGTTGTATCTAACGAATCAACATAATTTTTGCTACATGTCATCGGAAATATGATCACAATCTAATGATAAAATATTCAGTTGTGTGACATAATCTCAAATAATTCAAAATTAAACTTTTCTGAAGTGTTCTGCACGGAACGACCGAAATTAGCTCTGCGCCTAATTCGTATTACTGTTTTTGAATTAGTTGATTTTAACAACAAAATTTCCAAAATAACTATAAAATTAGTTAAAATTGAAAATTTACTTTGCTGAAAAAACTCTTAGTTTTAGAGAATGTGTTTAGTTGGTGAATATCCTGGACTCAAACCAGCAATATTTCAATCCAACACGAAATTCTCATTGACAACTAATTTTGTTATTAAAATCAGAAAATTTGTTTCTATTTATCTATCACCATCATTACTGAAGGACAGCACAAAGAAAACAAAACTGAAATGGGTATTATTAACAAGTTTATTAGCCAAAAACTCATGAGAAGTGTCAAAGCAAAACAATCCATTAAAAAGCTAAAAAGGACAGTCTTGTTGAAACTGCTTGAAAATTGTTTTAATGTTTTTCGCATGTGTTCGATATATCTTTATTTAAATTTCTAAACCGATATGTAAAAATGTCGTAAACTGTTAGTGGAAATCGTATTTATTCAGAATTTGTGCGCACTTGAAGCGATTGTGCGTAATAATGTTTTTACGCGGAACAGTGAAGTGAATTTCGAATGTTTCACTCTAATTGTGATGAAGTTTTTTTGTATCTTCAAACCTTCCGAGCTGCGCCGTCCGGTGTACTACTTGTATTCGGTTTTTGTTTTCCGAGTGCTCAAAGTTTTCAGTGAGAATGAAGAAAACAGTGATTTAGAAGAAAAAAATTGAAAAAGATGTTTATGTTTCGTTTATGTCTTTTTCTCCAATACAACATCGTATTTATACCTGCCAATATGGAAAAGACAACCGCGTCTGAAATTTTTTCGGCAGTAGTGTGCCATCTAGTGGCTAGTAGTCATTACGGTGTTACCGTTTCGGTGACAGGGCGCCATATAGCTGCAGATTGCAGAAGCCAATTCAACCATTCATATTGGTTGAAAACAACATTTTATTTCCTTGATTCAACTAAAAAATTAGTTGAATGGAAATGAAATGTGCCTTAGCTAAGAAATGACAGCACGTTTAATTTGTGAATTCAACTAATAAAAATAGTCATTTCAACAAATATTTTATTATTATTAAGGGAATGAGAATAGAAAATCTAAATTAGCAAAACTAAGAATTTTTTAGTTGTCTCAAAAAATAACTAACTAAAATCAGCAAATCAACTAAATTTTTCGCGAAAATGCTGATTTCGGTCGTTCCGTGTGTATAAACGAGTATTGAAGAGGCGTGTATAAACGAGTATCATAAGGCGCGTTTGGCTTTCTCGTATTTTGAAAGCTCATAGCTCAGTGATCTGTGAAAGGATTTTTATAAATCTAACTACCAATAGAATCGAATAGATCCTCTGTCCCGAACGTAAGCGGTTTTGTTTTATCGACTGACTTGGATGAGATGTGGAAGCGAACTGTCATAGTACACTATTGAAAAACCTGTCTCATTTGACCCATGTCAACACCAGCCAATCAGAACGCGTTCTGGGGAAGAGAAAACAAATATCTGCTGCTGTACAACAAATCGTTCGAGAAAAATGTTCCGAACAGTTCCGAATATCGTAGTGAGTTCCACAATTTGGTCCTTCTGAAAGGCAGGAATGAATCCTGTACAGCATCCTGATAATTTCTTTCAATGAAATACAAATTAAAAATTAAATAATCGACATTAAAATTCTGTATGCGACTATTTTTCTACCCGTTAGAACCGCCCATTAGTGAAAAAGCTACAAACGAAATCACGTTAAAAGAAACCTCTTAACAAAAATTGGATCAGTTTGGATTCTATCGCCACTGCGAGCAGAAGTATTGTTGCATCGGACAAAAAGACGGTTTGAAATTTTAAACACGCTTATCTCTGTAGTTTCGGATTACCTTTTATTTGTGAAAATCGGTTGGATGAGCTCCGTTTTGGTGATTTTTATTCCAATTTTCGATAATTCCGGAACCGCTTTCCGAAGACTGGTGTAGCCGAAGTAGGTTCGTAAAAATACTCTCTCCAGCCAGAATTATAAATAGGTTCGCATTTGAGTTTTCGATTATCACCAGCATGTTTGAATCGATAATTTTCGACTATTTGAAATGTTCTGAGATGTGTTCCAAAGTATTCAAAATGGAAACTGAAAGATTGAACAATTAATTTATGATTATAATTGATATTTGAGTTATCATGACTTGTTTACCTTTCATCCATTGTCTTAAACTAATTCGAATGTTTCCATGAATCCCATTTGGAGGCCGCTCTCTTATTAAATTGTAATAGATCTTTTGTCATTTCAAGGGATCAACTGACAGTAGTAAAACTCAACTCAGCTGGAAAGAGAAACGAATGAAACGAGCTGAATGCTGCCTATTCGGTACGTCATCGAAGGTTGTGTGTTCGAGTATGAAGTTTACTGCAGTGGAGTGATCGTCAATGTGTTCCACATTCGGTTTCAATTCAATTCAATGAAGTTTTGCAGCACTGGTAGCCAGTAGCTTACATGACATACATTGGAATAGTTTGGAGTCCAATTTAAATGTTTTTTTTTTCCCTATTTTACGCCAAGCTCAGAAATAAAGGAATGAATCGGTCGAAAAAGCGAGTGAGTTCCGTTTTTAAGGTATTGGATATTATTTCCGCCGAAGTAGGTTCGTATTATCCGCAACTCACATAAACTATTCATTGGAGAAGTTTTGAGTGCAACCGGAATCGGAATCAGACAAACAAAATGCAGTAAATTTGTAAAGGACCGTAAGACCTTTCATTTGAATCTATGTTCAAGAAATTCGATTTAGCCCTTTCGGAGTAAAGTGAGGGAGTTCCGTTATGGAAGTTTTTGAGCACTGTTTCTGGTACTTGCAGAACCGGATTCCGGGGACTCGTTGAAAACTTGCTAAACCTGTGAAATAGACGAATTATTTTACTATATTTGAGAAATTTGCTCATCATTACACATATTTGTCATTCTCATATAGAAAGGTTATGCAATAGCTTGAAAAATCGACTAGTAAAAATTGGCGCAGAGGGCCACGTGTCATATACCATTCGACTCAGTTCATCGAGCTGAGCAATGTCTGTGTGTGTATGTGTCAAATAGTCTCACTAGGTTTTCTCGGAGATGCCTGAACCGATTTTGGCAAACTTAGATTCAAGTGAAAGGTCTCATGGTTCCATACGGGATTCCTGAATTTCCCCGCTTTTTCTACGATGATTTCCGTAGCTACGCAGATATCGGAAGCTACGCTATTTTTTACGCGGATCTCCGAAATTACACGTTTCTTTTCACACTGATTTATAAAATTACGCGTTTTCTAAGAGAATTTCCCAAGTAACGTGAATTTTTTATCACGGATTTCTGAAGTTACGCGTATTTCCGAAATAACGCAGTGTTTTACGAGGATTTCCAAAGTTAGGCGATTATTTTTAACGCAGTTTCCGATGCCAGACCGTTTTTTCACACGGATTTCTGAAGTTCAACTTGCACAACACGTTTTTCTACGAGGATTTATGAAATTACGCATTTCTTGAGTGGATTTCCGATATTACACCGTTTTTTAGGCGGATTAAAGAAATTACGCGTTTTACAAGATTTCCGATTAAGTTACAAAGTTTTTTATGCGGATCTCTGAAGCTACGTTGTTTTTTTTTACATGGATTTCTGAAGTTTCGTGTTTTTATCGCGGATTTCCGAAGTTACGCGGATTTTTTTAAACACGAATTTTTTAAGTAACGCGGATTTCCGAAGTAACGCAGTTTTTTACGAGGGTTTCCCAAGTTACGCGGCTTTTTTTTTACGCAGGTTTCTGAAATCACTCGGATTTTCGATATAACGTAGTTCGTTTTAAACGAATTTTGAATTAAGGCCGACTCCGAGGATCGTTTCCGCGGATTTCCGAAATTATACGGTTAGTTTTTATTCACGGATTATCGAAGCTGCACAGTTTATTTTCGCGGATATCTGTCGTTTTTTTACTCGTATTTCCAAAGTTCGGCGCTTTGCAACGCAAATATTTTAACACGGATTTGTGATTTCCGTTGTGCAGTTTTTTTTACATGGACGTCAGAAGTTACGCAGTTTTTTCACACGAATTTCTGAAGTAACGTCGTTTTTTACGCGGTTTTTCGAAGTTACGCAGTTTTCAATCGCGAATTTGTGAAGTAACGCAGTTTTTTCACGAGAATTTTTGAAGCTAAGTCGTTTTTTACGCGGATTTCTGGCGTAACGCGGATTTCCTAAATTACGTGATTTTTGTTTACGCGGGTTCCTAAAGTTCTGCGGTTTTTAACACGGATTCCTAAAGCCACGGATTTCCGAAATAGCGCAGTTTTTTATACGGATTTTGAAGACTCCGAAGTTTTTTTATTGCAGATTTCCAAAGTTACGTCGTTTTTTACTAGGATTTTTGAATAGATTTTGAAGTTAGACGGATCTCTAAAAATTACGCTATTTTTATTTTCGCGGATTTCTGAAGTTACCCGGATGTCCTAAGTAAAGAAGATTTTTTTAACGGTTTTTGAAGTTACGCCGGTCTCTAAAGTTATTCGTTTTTTATTACATAGATTTCTGAAGTTACGCAGTTTTTTTATTGGATTTCCGAATTTACGCCGTTTTTTAAGCGGATTACCGAAGTTTCGCGGACTTTTGGAGTTACGCGATTATTTTTTCGCACATTTCTGAAGTTACACTGATTTCCATAGTAACGCGGTTTTTCTCTAAGCGGATTTCTGAAGTTACGGGGTTATTATGAGGATTTCCGAAGCTACACAGTTTTTTCACGTGGACTTTTCAAGTTACGCGGTTTCTACGAAATTAAGCGATTCTCTAACACGGCTTTCTGAAGTTACGCGGATTTTTAAAGCTAGCCGGTTTTCCGTAGTTACCCGGTTATTTTTACGCGAACTTACGGAACTACGCAGATTTTTAACACGGATTTTGAAATCACGCAGTTCTTTTCCACGCGAACTTCTTAAGTAACATACTAAATCGGTCCCAATTCCTTAAATATGTGAAAGTTGGTTGTACCGGATAACTTAAAATAGGATTCCTCCAGAGGACTATGACTCGAAGCGTTCAAGTATTCTCTAGAGCGTCGGGATGGCGAAAAATGGTATTGACCGCTGGTGGTCTTCATCGCTCGAGCCAAAGAGTAACCTTGCAGGATGGCCTCAATTTGGATTTTGTAGCCGCCATCTCGGGTAATTTTTTCGGATTTGGAGTACTTTTTCAATAAACTACACTAAAAACCTCGTCGAAAACATACTTCAAAACTTTGTCAACTTATCATTCTGCAAAAAAAGAACTTTTTTCACAGCATTTTCTCAAATTTAAACGATTTATCCTTAACAGTTCGAATGGATTATGTTTCGAATTTGCTCTGCAGTCGTACTCGCACATTGCATTTTCATTTCGTTTTTGCGGGGAAATTGGTTGCACGTTCTGAAACGTGCAATTCACTCATTGTTGAGCCGGCTCATTTGCGGTTTATTTATTTCCAAACCGATCTCACATACAGATGGGATTTTTTTTTATTTCAGCCTACCTTCCGTTTCTTTCGTTCCGTTCATTTCATCACGGCCCGGACCCGGGAATGAGTGGGCTACTTTTTGTGCTATTTTCGGTAATCCTCCATTTCGACTAACATAAATAAATTTTGCACGGATAATGCAATGACGAGGTAAAATGTGGTAAAATCATTTCTAAACCATTCCGGCTGGGTTGTGATGTGATGTTTCTGGCTTACCAGACATACTGTACAAGAGCTTTTCATATGTTTTCAAGTACCATGTCCCGAAACTGAAAAAAAGGGCTGTTAAGTCGACATACAGAATGTTCGTGCGTTCGCAAACGGGGCTTAATTCAGGGATTTTATTTCGCCCTTCGCTAGTCAATTTATAGCACGAGATTCCCAGAAGGATGAGAGTTGTGAGTAAAGGTCAAATTTTTACGCTAACAGTAAATATCCGTAAATGTGGGCTCAGGCGCGTTCCCAGGGTGGGGGCACTTTCTTGGATTGATTTGATGCATACGATTATGACATTTATTTTGTATACAAATTATATAACGATTACAATTATTATGTTACAATTGTTTTCTGTAATACTTAGAATACTCGATTATAACTACATTTGGGTCGACAAAAACTGTTACTAAACCAAGAAAACGTGATTCTGTTAGGAATAAATGCAAAGTTTATTTTCTAATGTCAAATTTAATACTTACGTTTGTCGTATTGATATGTAATTAACAGGGTAGCCGAATGAAATCAAGAGCGTTAAATTTCAATGTTTATTGCAAGTGAATAGTGGTAAATATTTACATGAGCTCACAAGGAGACGTACAATAATATATATACCGCGCACTGTTACCCACATTTCCACTACTGATGACTAAAATAACGAACGCGAGCACACTTCGGAAGCATGCTTGGTTATGCTGATGCAGACTCGGTTGAACTTTTAGTGTGTCGGTTGGTTACTGTTAACGAAATCTGGATCCATTATTATGCGCCAGAGAACAAAATGATTAGCGGAAAATGGACTGGTACTCCTGGTACACGAGGTACACAAGGGCTCCTTAACGGTCCAAGGAGTCTAAATGGGGCGGAAAGGTCAAGAAGATGGCTCTCTGGAAATGTCATGATCTACTGCGACAGCAAGTATTAGTGTACATTGTTAAAGTGTTTGAAGACCGAAAAAATTGTTTTTTCGAAACTTGAATCCGTGTTTATGGTTACGTAGTAGTTAAAGCCGATGTTAAATAAAAAGACATTATAATAATTAACATTATAATTATTAACTAATATGACTTACAAATTGGAATAGTTTTGATGCACGTTCTTCAGGAGCCGGAACAAAGGAGCTACCTCGGACCACTGCTGTTTGTTAATGATCTTTGCAGTGCATTATCGTCACTTGAAGTACTGTATGTATTGGAACGTTTTGGTGCTTTACTAGGTTCTTATACATATCAGATCGAAACGGAATCCAGTTTGTTGTTGTTACACTGAGGTTTTTTTTAAAGCGGTGTTTTACGCGAATTTCCAAAGTTACGCGGTGTTCTTGTTTTGTCATGGAAGAAATTTTTTTCATGTCAACTCTTTGACACTTAGAAAAGTCGTTTTTTTAAAAAAATGTCCTTTTTTTAAGATTATACCAGATTTAGACATTTCATGCATTTCTAAGATATTTGGCATAAAAAAAAGCTTTAGTTTTGTTGGAACGCATCCCCCGCGTAAAAAGGGGTCTCAGTATATAGCGAAAGTCTAATTCCTAAATTTTGTTCGGATCTGACTTCCGGTTCCGGAATTATGGGATGTGCTAAAAATTTTAATATGTGCACTAGCTTTTCTCGGATATGGCTGTATCGATTTCTACAAACTTAGATTCAAATGAAAAGATATGCGGTCCCATATACGATTTCTGAATATTATTTTAATTGGACTTCCGGTTCCGGAATTATGGGGTGCACAAAATGTGAAAATACGTGCACAAACTTTTCTCGGAAATTCTCTGAATTGATTTTCATAAACTATGATTCAAATGAAAGGTCATCTGATGTCATACAATTGCTGAATTTTAACCGTATCCGACTTCCGGTTCCGGAGTTATGGGATAAAATGAGCAAACAATTTAAAAATTGCACTAATTTTTCTCGTAGATGCACTAACTGGCACTCGTAGATGACAGAACCAATTTCCACAAACCTGTATTCAAATTGAAGTATTGAAGTCTTATAGAAAATTCTTGAATTTTATTAGAATCCGTCTTCCTGTTCCAAAATTACAGGGAGATGAGTGTTGCATATTTAATTTCAAATCACTTACTTCTCACATATGGTTGAACTGATTCTCAAAAACTCAGGTTTATTCGACATTCGGTTCCGTAGTTACAGGATGAAGAGTGTTAAGAGTTTTCTAAAACGCGGAAACGATTTGCAAAACTGGGCTAAAATCACTTCCAATCGATGAACCTTAATTGTTGACTAAAAGATACCGAGTTCGGCTATACCGGATCCCGGATTCTGGTTACGGAAGCCGGAAAAAATAGTTGGCACAAACTCTGAAATGAAACTCACTCACCTTTTTTCATTTATTTTCCCAACCTTATGGATCCGACTTCCGTTTCCGAAATTACCGGATGACGAGTGTTTAAAATTTTATACTATCGCTTTCAAAATTGTAATACGCATCGCTATCTTTTTTATATGTTATGGAAAACTGTTTCAGCTTTCATAAAAAATATTAAATTACATTGTGCCATTAGTCGCAAACCATGGAAACCGTTAAAAAGTTATAAAGACTGCCCAAGAAAGTATGGACGCACTTTGATTTCGCTGTAAAGTGTTAGATATTCAAATTTTATTCGATATACTGATAATATTAGACTACAACAACAGACTATTATTCTCAACATTTGCTACTTAGCCATTGTAGACTAGCCGGCGCACCTTCTTGCGAACGTTCCTCATCAAATTCCGTGCAGACTTCTTGGCTACAAATTTTGACACTTTTTCCAATTTCAATTGGTCGAAGTTGTGGGCAATTTGGTAGATTCATGTCTTTCGGGACGGAAGTGACATTTTTGGTAGTATACCATTCTACCGTTGATTTCGAGTAGTGCAAGAAGCAAGATCTGGCCAGAAGACAACAGGATCCTTGTGGCTTCGAATCATGGGTAAAAGTCGTTTTTGTGAACATTACTCGATGTATATTTCGCTGTTCATTGAAGCAGTGGCGATGAAGGGCTTCGAAATCTTACCGCAGCTACAAATTGCTTGCCAGACCATAGCTTTCTTACCAAATTTTTCGACTTCAATCGATGTCTCGGGCTGGTTTACCACTTGCCCTTCTCGCACCGTATAATATTGTGGTCCCGGCAAGGATTTGTGATCGAGTTTCACGTAGGTTCCGTCTTCCATGATTATGCAGTTCCAATTTCCAGCAAGAATCGTATTGTACAGCTTTCGAACCCTCGGCCTGATCGATGCTTCATGTTTCGGACTACGTTTTGGTTGTTTCTGCTTCATATAGGCTCGAAGATTCAAACGTTCTTTAGCACGAAGAACATTTGACTTCGAAGATCCCACTTTTTTGGTCACATCCTAAACTGAAACGTCCTTCTTTTGCTCGAACGCCTTCAGTCTACGGTTATCCAACTTTTTTCGACCCGTTTTCGGTTTATGCTCAAAGGTGCTATCCTCAACGAACTTCCTGATTGCATTTCGCACGGCTTTTTGACTTACTCCTTCCATTTTTTGCTATCTTTCTCAGTGACAGTCCGCACCATTTGTACACATTTTTTTGACGTGGTTCTGCTGAAAGTCCACGCATTTCGAAACAAACTGATGAAAACGAATAAACAACTGCACAAGTGGTTAGAGAAGAGTGTAAACAACAGGACGCAGCCATAAAAATTGACAGATTCTGAACCATTGCGAAATGGCAGCGGTTTTTGGTTGCGTCCATACTTTCTGCGACAGTCTTTATGTTCTCAAATTTTGATTTGATCGTAAAAAAACGTGATTAATCCACCTAGCAGTGAGATGATACCTTTTTTATCATTTCGCATGTGTTTTTTGCATGGATATTCTTGGGTGTTTTAGTTCTCATGACATTATTTTAATTATCGTCATTTCGAACGGCAAATTGAGATTCTAATTACTCATTACCCTGTAATGCCGGAACGTCAAAAAGTAGCGAATTTCAATCTAAACGTGTGACAATCGATTGAACATTCCATGAGATGTCGAAGTAAGTTCCACTTTAGAGTTTTTCGTCATCATTTATGGTACTTCCAGATCTGGTATTCACGAACTAGCATAACCCAAAATGATTCGAATGACCATAAATTATTACGCCAAACAATTTATATTTTCTATATCGGTATGAATTTAAAAAACTCATCATCTGCAATTCCAGAATCGGATAAAATTCACCAATATTGTATGGGACCTCAAGTCCTTTTATTTGAATTTTTGTTTTTGAAGTTCGATTTGGGCTTTTTTGAGAAAATGATTGAGCTTTGAGAAACGATTCGATACTGGAACCGGAATTCTAAAATCGGTGTAGGCGAAATCAGTTAAATTCACCTGAGGAGAGTGTAGACATCTTTGAGAAATTGTAGTGCGAATTGAAATTTGGGGGTACATTCCGAATCCAAAAAAGAATACCGCTTAAACTGAAATAAATTTATTTGGTAATCGACTATCCAAATCTGCAAACCCGATAAACCTGATTATTTTATGTGAAATGGACATTTTTATACTAATCACCCTGTATCTCCTAAACCAGATCTGACTGATCTGACTAAATTTTATAGGTTTTTGAATCATAGATGATTCTTAGATTTCATTTGAATCTTAGATCGGTTCAGCCATCTACCAGAAAAATGAATTGCATTATTTTAATTTCGTTTCATATATCATCCTGTGGTTCCGCAATCAGAAGTTGGATCCAAACGTAATTCAGGAACCTTGTTTGGGAGTATACTAGTTTTCATATGAATCTGAGTTTGTAGAAAACGGTTAAGCCATCTCCGAGAAAATTGAGTGAAATTATTTGTCACGCACGCATATGCTGATCTCGACGACCTGAGTCGTATAGTATATGGAAGTTTTGTTCTTCCATCATTTATTGCTGTAAGTAGTTTAAATCAATATAATTATGGAATTACTTTCAACTCAAAAATGCTGATATCATCTGGTTTACGTATGTCATATTCGAACGATTATGTTGCCAAAAACGAACCGTGCTAAAATCGGTCCGAGGCAAAATGCCATGAAAAAAGATGCTGTACACAGTCTTTTCGGAACTTAGAAACAATTGTATGTAACAGTATAAACAATTTTGTTTCACGTTGCTCCCTAGCATTGCTTTGTCATACAGCGCTCAAAACTTTTCTCGGATAAGGCTGGCCGATTTTTACAAATTTAGATTCTTGTGGTCCCATATAAAATTCCTGAATATTATTTGGATCCGACTACCGTTTCCGAAGTTATGAAATAAAATGTGCAAAAAAAGGTGAAAATAAGTGCACCAAGTTTTCGCTGAGATTGCAGAACCGATTTTCAAAAGCTTAGATTCAAATGAAAATTCTTATTGTTTCATACAAAATTCCCAGGTTGGCGGTTCAATGCATAGGACGCTGGTCTTTACAAGCCAGTTGACGTATGTTCGAGCCCCGACCTGGAAAGATTCTTAGTGTCAGTAGGATCCATAGTACTAGCCATGCAATGATTCTGTACACTAAGAATCGGCTGCGAAGTCTGTTGAAACAGAAAGGCCAAATTCCACAAAAGGAATGTAATGCCAAGACTTTGCTTTTCATACAAAATTCCTGAATTTTGCTTGGATCTGACTTCCAGTTCCGGAATTTTGGGGTAACATGTGTAAAAACTGAAAATATGTGTACTAACCTTTTTCAGAGATGGCGTAACCGATTTGTACAAACTAAGATTCAAATGAATGGGCTGCCAAACTGCTGAATTCCTCTTGGACTTCTTGACTTACGGTTTCGGAATTATTGGGTGATTAGTGTAAAAAATCCAATTCAAATTACTTACTCAGTTTTATCAGAGATGGCGTGACTGATTTTTACAAACTTAGATTCAAATGAATGGACTAAGAGTCTTTTACCAAACTTATAATTTAATGTATGTTGAGTTACTGTTCCGGAATAATAGGGATAAGTGTGTTACAAATTTTATTTCATCACTAAAAGGGGCGAAGCAAGAAACGTGAACAATTTTCTTAATCGGCCTCTAAACCACTCCAACGAGTAGTCATTATTAGTAGACGGCCTAACAATCCGATTCCGATTGCTTTCTCAAGACACATTCACATTCTCTAAAAACAAGAGTTATTTTTCAGCAAAGTAAATTCTGAATTTCAACTAAATTAATAGCTTATAGTGGAAAATTAATAGCTGATTTCGGTCGTTCCGTGCACAGTATTATATATGATAGTATGATTGAAAGGAGAAAGGCATCATTACACCACTAGGTGGGTTAAATCAGGTTTTTATTTATCTCAGGCTTTAGCCTAAATGAAGTTGTTCGTTGGACCTAACACTAGATACATAAAGAATCGTCATATGGATGTTTTATTTTTATCCGTGGGCCCCTCCCGAAACGTAATCCTCGGTGCGGGCCTGAGTGTGGTGAACCTTTTTCCATGAGAGAATCGAGCTCGTTTGTCGATTTTTGCTGGCTCGTGTGCTTGTGAGAACAGCTTGTGTTCAGAGATAGGTGATGCATTAAATATATATTCGCATCTGGTTCGGGGAAGAAAAGTAGCTTAAATACTTGATACTTTCGATGGTCCGGATTTTATGTGCACGAAAGCATTCGTTTGTTGAATAATAAGCCCATTCAGTAATGCGAATTGGCCTGTGCTTTTTGTTTCAATAATCCTAAGCGCTGACATTACGTCAGCATTACGCTTAGGTATTCCAAACTGCTCTCCGGTACCATAAAATAACAATATCTCAAAGCGTTACAGGCTGTTACAGTCTCCGAAAAAATTGGAGAGGGCTCCAATTGACGATTGACAAACAGCGACCCAGGGATGATGACAACGCAAGCCAATGAAATCCAATAGTGTCGATATTCAGCGAAAAAAAACATAATAGGACTATCGAGGTCAGTACGCAAGCAATTCTCACACATGGAGCTGGATTATTATGATTATTATTGCCATAGCTACCTACCCCCCAACAACGGCTGTAATTGTCGTGTCCACTTTATTACAAGTCTAATGAAACAAAAAAGGCGACGCTATATTGCACAGCTGCTGCCGAGTGAAACAGAAATCTGAGACCCAAATTCTGCCCGGTCGGTGTCGGTTTCAGCAAACACAACGATAATCGCCGATTGGGCCGGATTTCGATTGTTGACCGCCACACGCGCAAATGGGTACTGCGTTGTCATTGGGAATGTGCTCGAGAATCAATCACATGATACTGCTGACCGATGCGGTTAAAAATGCCAAAAATTTTATCCCATTTTCCAGTAGGCCTTGCTTTTCGCCTCCATCGGTTCGTAAAGAATGGAGACGCATTGTGTTTTGATCGAGCTTCGTGATCGACAACAAAAAATAAATAACCTTCCGAAAATGATTGGTATTCCGGGACTAATAATTGTGAAAAATGTTCATCTACGCTTGTTTGTGTGGTTGTGTTTGGTAGAATGGCAGACGAAAGGAGCCGAATGGGTAAAAAAAAACGGATCACGGTTATAATGGATTGATACGTTTTCATATCCTTAGTGCTAAATTATATATTTTCATTCAATCGTTTCTGTGCTGGATCTGTGTTCGGAAATGCCTGTGTGTGTTTTGCTGTTGAGCTACTGTATTGAAATGTGTAATTGTTTCTGTGGCATATCATAGTTTTTAATTACTAATAGTCTGCGAGAACTAGAATAATTGTACATATAATCTGCCAGTGCGTGTAATTATAGAGTGATTAAACGATTTAATTTATTTGCGCAACCGGAAAATGTCTTCTTTTATACTTTTATACTGTTTACAAACAAAACTGTGTTCATTACCGTGTGTGTGTGTTTTTCATAATCATAATCCGAAAGTTATAATTTACTACAGTGCTATTAGCATACAATTAGGCGCGATTGAGCGTGCAAAATAAAAACTAGAAATAAACATCCTTTGTTCTTTTGTTTCGGTTCCAGCACCAATTCTATCGGCAGTTTCTCTGGTATCAGAACGTTCGGAGAAATCAAGTTCAACTGAAATCGGTAAAATTGTAACTGTGTGGGATTTGATTTGTTTGATCAGTGGCATGTTTGTGTGTTGATTTATTGTTTGACAATAATTGTGGAATGGATTTTATGTTGTTTAATATTATCAGCATGGAAGAAACTATATTCGAAAAGGTATTATTGAATTCTAGTTTTAACTATCCACAAAAAATCAGGTGAAAAAATGGCGGGCTGTTATGCTTCTTTCACACTTCCGAATATCGATAAACGTTCATTCAGTAAAAACCATTCCGCTACAGGTAGTTAAAACTGCTGGTGCTAATCGCCAAGGCAATATTCGGGGCATTTCCCGATTGGAAAGCTAGCAACGAAGGCCATCCCGATCATACGCACAAAGGTGTAGAGACACAGAGGTGCGAGCGCATGAAGGAGTGCAAAGGCACAGAGGTGCTAAAGCAACCCAGTGTCTACCAGTTAGCCGAATTTGTACGCTGCGTAGGATCGAACGAGACGACATATATCGCGAGGTGCTACACTGCAAGCATCACAATTGATCGCCACCAAGAGCAATAGCACTGTACCTGGGGTCAGGTACAGGCAGCACACCAAGTTCAGTGGTGACCACAACGACGGCAGAGCAACTGAGATTGCAGAAATCGATACCATTTTTATTTCTCTTATAACTGAAATTTTACTGTACATAAGTTCTCATTTTGATATTATTAATTAACAACGCAAACAGTTAATGTAATAGATGGTCTCATGGAAGATCATCCGAATCCGATTCCGGATACTAGTAAAATCTTAAATACTCCAAAGGTTAAATATTATCCAGAGGGTACCACTGGGCCAATTTCGTAAAAAAGAAAAGGTATTAAATTTGATGCAAATTACAAAGGAATTGACATCACATTTTTCAAAAGTTGTAGAAATCTCTACAGTTAATAGAGATAAAATTCGAGTTATTGTTGACGATTTGAAACAGGCGAACGAAATTGTAACCTGTTAATTATTTGCTGTTGAATATAAAGTTTACATTCCATCGAAGGAGGTGGGAATTAACGGTGTTGTCACGGAAGCAAGTCTGACAGCCGATGTTTTACTTAAAAATATGGAGTTGGTCGTTTTAAAAACTCCATGCTTGAGGGAGTTAAGAAAGTCGAGTGCAAGCAACTGTACTCAGCATCTAATGTCGATGGAGTTGAGTACTATCGTCCCTCAGATTCGTTTCGAGTAACATTTGCCGGATCTGCGTTGCCTAGCCATGTCTATATCGATGAAATTCGTCTTCCTGTTCGGCTTTTCGTACCGCATGTTATAAATTGCACGAACTGTAGTAATAAGTCCAAATGTATCAAATGTCAAGGGCCTCATAAGGATAATCTTTGCGATAAAGATGTTGAAAAATGTGTTTATTGTGGGGAGAGTCCTCATGATGATCTTTCAATATGCGCTGAATTTAAGTTGCGTAAAGACAAAATGAAGCTTTCTTTAAAAACACGGTCTAAGCGCACATATGCAGAAATGCTTAAAACGATCATTTATGTCCCACCTTTGGAATCCGAAAACGGTCCTTCAAATCTTGCGGAGCCAGAGGAATCTGACTCTGACGGAAATAAAGAAGATACCTCGTTTGTCTCTCTTCAAGGGTCTGTTAAGAGGAGATTAACAAATCACAAAATACCAAAAAAAGACACCTAAAATTACACCTTCAAGAAAAGAGAAATTTAAAACCAAAAACTGTGCCTCCTGGTTTGTCAAATTCACAAACCAATCCAGAAACTAGCACAAGAAAAGACAATAATCCAGTGGGTTCCGTTTCACAGCCACCATCAGGATTACTGAAGTTTTCGGAAATTGTAGAATGGATTTTCGGCAGCATTCAATATTTCTGAACCTCTAAAGACCATCATAACGGCATTCCTTCCAATAGCTAGAACTTTTTTGAAACAATTATCAGCTCAATGGCCAGCACTCTCAGGTTTTGTATCATTTGATGGATAATTTATCATCCGCCGCAAATGATTCAATCACTGTTCTGCAGTGGAATTGTCGAAGCATCATGCCAAAACTTGATTCATTTAAAGTTTTGTTGCATAGTCAAAAATGTGATGTATTTGCTTTGTGCGATACATGGCTTACATCAGACCTAGCCATAAATTTTAATGATTTTAACATTATACTTCTCGATAGAGACTCTCCGTATGGTGGAGTGCTTTTGGGAATTAAGAAAAGCTCTTCGTTTTATAGTTTAAAAGTTCCTTCACCTTCTAGTATAGAAGTTGTTGCTTGTCAAATAAACATTAAAGGAAAGGACATTTGCATTGCTTCGGTATGTATTCCTCCAAGAGCTCAAGTTGGGCAACGACAGCTTAATGAAATGGTCGAAACCCTTCCTGCTCCACGTTTGATTTTAGGAGATTTCAATTCGCACGGAATGATGTGGGGTTCCATTTACAATGATAGCAGATCATCTTTAATATATAATATTTGCGACAATTTCAACATGACAGTATTGAATATGGGTAGCATGACACGGATTCCAAGACCTCCTGCACGTCCAAGTGCATTAGATTTATCTCTTTGCTCGACTTCAATTCGACTAGATTGCACCTGGAAAGTATTTCCTGATTTACACGGTAGCGATCATTTACCAATCATCATCTCAATTAGCAGTAACAAATGTATTGCTAATTCAGTTAATATTCCATATGATTTGACAAAAAATATTGACTGGATTAAATTCCAAAGTAATATGTCAAGTATCTTAAATTCCATGGAAGAGCTCCCCCCACTTGAAGAATATGACTTCCTCGTTTGTTCGATACTGGAGGCCGCTGAACAAGCACAAACCAAACGATTTCTTGGCCCATCGTCTAACAGAAGACCTCCAAATCCTTGGTGGGATAAAGAGTGCTCAGATGCTAAACACGCGAAACAAAATGCTTTCAGGACGTTTTTAAAACGAGGACGAGGAACTTCTCAGAATTTTGAAAAATTCTTGGTTTTAGAAACCAAGTACAAGAACATACTTCGGGTCAAGAAATGCAGCTATTGGAGACATTTTGTGGAAGGTTTGTCAAGAGAAACCTCAATGAGCACTCTTTGGAATACGGCCAGACGAATGAGGAATCGTAACGTAGGAAATGAGAGAGGAATACTCGAACCGATGGATATTTGACTTTGCGAAGAAAGTTTGTCCAGATTCTGTTCCAACGCATAGCATTATTCTTCAAATAATGGTTCCATTGATAGCCCCTTTTCAATGATGGAATTTTCCATAGCACTCATGTCTTGTAACAATAACGCTCCTGGGTTGGACAGAATTAAATTCAACTTGTTGAAGAATCTGCCCGACTTTGCAAAAAGAAGGAATTATTCAACAAGTTTCTTAAGCAAAATATTGTTCCACCTGACTGGACGCAAATGAAAGTTATCGCCATTCAAAAGCCGGGAAAACCAGCTTCTAAGCACAACTAATATAGACCCATTGCCATGTTGTTCTGCATCAGAAAATTATTCTTCGACGTCTCGACACTTGGGTCGAGACGAACGGTTTTTTATCAGATACTCAGTTTGGTTTCCGTAGAAATAAAGGGACGAATGATTGCCCTGCATTATTTTCGTCTGACATTCAAATTGCCTTCGCTCAAAAACAACAAATGGCCTCTGTATTTTTAGACATTAAAGGAGCATTTGATTCAGTTTCCATTGATGTTCTTTCAGACAAGCTCCATCAACATGGACTTCCAGCGATTATAAGTAGTTATTTGCAGAAGCTTTTGTCGCCATTGCGAAGATACATATTTCGTTCATATGGAAATCTTTAATAGAAATTTCTCAACTTTCGCAGCAAGATGTTTTCAATGCAATCAAAAGCCTGGATATATAACAAGACTTTATTTTAAAGAAGTAGCTTTTGAAGTCTAGCGTAAAATCACACAATCCGAACTATCATTTAAAAAATAATAAATACAGAAAGTGAAAATCTCGACACCTGGATACTTAGGAACAATTACGTACATTCAGATTATGATAACGCATTATGTCCATGGTTGATTTGTTTGACAATTATAGAAATTTAGGAAACTGAAAAAAGAGTTAAATTGTTATAACTGTTGTATACAAAAATACGAAAATGAAGAAACAACAAACCCCGTTATAAAAATCTAAGTTCAGTCAATTGCAATGCGCCCCTGGACCACGGAAATCAGGGCGCCCCATCAACAAAGTCAGCGACTAACCAATGAAAATTGAACAACTACGGCACTGGTCAGAAGCGAGACAATCGTTCATTGTCCTGATTAATCGAAAAAAACAAATGATCTGGAATACCTTACTGCCGGATTCCTAATTCACATTCCCTGGGTTGTAGAAGACTTCACTGTAAAACGTTCGGTCTTCAGAGCCTCTAAATTCGCATTTCAAAGTGATTACATGTGTGAGTTGTGTGAGATCAAGTAGATAACTCAATTTAATGTTATAATGTTTGAATGCTACAGCTTTGGTTATGAGAAGGACAAAGAAATCATTTTTATACTATGCTCAAATAGCCACACTGCTATTCACGGTGGATGCGGGATGGAAGCGACGCAACGAGTGTGCCTTGACAGAAACTACCTGTATACATCTTTGTGAAACAGAACTGCATATAATCATATAATCGAACATTTTCCGTCTACTTATAGCTAGCACTTACAGTCCATAGCAATCACAAAAAGTTCGCTATTCAAATTACCTAAGTTCGAAACCGGATTCTCTCCGCGGTAGTGTGGGAGGGAGATTGCCTAAAATCTTTTTTCTTACTTGCGAGTAATAGCGCCTAAATGTAAACTATGCCGGACCTCTTTTGACTAGTTTATTTTTAGCTTATGCTCGTGACGTATCATTTCGAGAAAATCTACATCATATTAAGTTTTCAATGTGCTCTCACTGAGAGCAAAACTAGTTTTCAGTTTGATGTCACACAGCATTTTTTTTGCTTTCGATTTTGATGTTTTAACCGGTAAAACGACCAAAACGATAGAAAATTAAGTGATCGATATATACGAACAACACAACGTCAAATTGAGTTTTCTTTTTGATATAACACTCTACTCGGACAGTGAACCCAAATACACGAACTCGTCAACCACCTCGGTATCGTCACCGTCTATCAATATTCGTGGTGGGAGGCGTAGTGTTTATTCTCTAGAGCCTCTTACTCTCATGTATTTTATTTTCGACGCATTTATGGTCAGTCCGATACGGCTAGCTTCAGCTTTCAGTCCGATGTAGGTTTCCGTCATCTTCTCAAGGTTACGTGTCGCAATATCAATATCGTCAGCGAAGCCAAAAAGTTGTACGGACTTTCGGAAGATCGTGCCACTCGTGTCGATCCTCGCTCTTCGAGTTGTATTCACGACACTTCTGGAGTACTTGTCTTATCGCGAATATGTGATCCGTAGTGGCGCGGGCTCCAGTAAATCCCGCTTGGTACGGCCCTACGAATTCCTTAGCTATTGGTGATAGACGACGGCAAAGGATTTGGGAGAGTACCTTGAGGGCGGCGTTCAGCAATGTGATTGCGCGGTAATTGCAACAGTCTAGCTTATCAACCTTTTTGTAGACGGGACATACCACTCCATCCATCCATTCCTGCGATAGAATCTCCTCTTCCCAAATCCTAGAAATCGTCCAGTGCAGCGCTAAGTTCTGAGGCGTTCAAAATTATGATAGAAAAAGCTTACGCGATTATTTTTGCATTTTTTTTAAACTGACACCCAGCCTCGTACTGTGAAGAGTTAGCAAAAGCGACAATCCAACGAGCGAACGCATACACAATCTGGTCATCACCTCACAGGACGAGCTACTTGTTTCATTCGCAATCAAGCATCAACAGAAATCAAGAAATGATTAGCAGCATATTTTTATAGATTCCTCTTCGAAATACGCAGAATGATGCGGTGTTTTTATGCATGACGCAAAGCCTCCTATGCCGAACAAAAAAATTAAGTAAATTTGGTCAGCTGGGATTGGTGGATGAAAACATAGGTCAATTCTAACCATTTTTTCAATAGTATGCTATTGAAATACTGAAACGACGTCGTCATACATGTTTAAGTTAAAAGTTTCCGAATCGATTGGTTGTTAAATTATATCAATTCATCAATAAATGACTGAGTTATTAACGTTCAAAATTATGACGAAAAAAGGTTACGCGGCTATTTTTGAAACTTTCAATTGACCCCCGGCCCCGTATAGTGAAGAGTAAGGTATTTTTAATGCCAAAAACAGCCCTAATTGCACCTCAATCTCATCCAACAACCCTATGATAAACATTACGAGCACATGCGAAGACCAATAATTAAAAGTCCTAGTCGATCGGCCAGAACAACGGTTTCGGTTTTCTAGCTGACTGACATCACAAGCACATGCAAACAATGGTTCAATGAGTCTAACATTCCGTATGATGAACCGTTGATGGATAACGTATCCAATCAAACCGACCGCTTGAATGAGTGGAAAATCACTGTCGAACTGTTAATGACGGTACCAACGGATTGGGAAATGCATTGCAACAGCGGACACAAAACCCGGCACATATCAATAATACAATTGCGATGGCAAATGGATTGTAAAAAGTAACCGAGCCGCGTAAAAGTAATGATGTTTTTATTGGACAGCCTGCAAATTAAATCATGACGGGTACGAGCGAAATTGCTCCCCCCATCCCCCCCCCCCTCCGTCCTTTTCCAGCTGCACGTGCAGAATCCATAAAATACGAAACTTCTTTGAGATAAAAGAAACGCCGAAAAACTCAAACGAACAGCAAAGCTGCCATTAGAACTTTGCCTGGAAGCTGGAAATGTCTCTCGTCGAACACTCGGTGCACAAAAAGTCGCGAAAAAAAAACTTTTTCTCTTCTTTGCACCAGTGCGATAAAGTTGAAAAGTTCGGGAGGAAAACATTCCCATCCGGCGTTGTTGGCGTGAGTATTTTGGCTCTTGTTGCTCGGCCGAAGAAAACTGCACGAATAGCCCACAAACAAGGATACTTTGCTGCTCTGCATCATCACCATCACCATCACCAGATGAACTTTACTGCTTTTCAACCCTTTGGAACAATTTTCGCCACTGCTGCAATGCCAACACAACCAACACCCATTTCGGCCGATAATGAGTTGCAACCGATTCGGGAAAAGCAAGCTTCCTGAGACGGGAAAAGGATGAGATAGCAGACGATACGGAAAACTTTTGCAGCACGTCTTTCAGCATACTAGTCAGCATTGATTCTCGGTAGGAAGTAATCCGGCTGATTGTTCGCATTGTTTTCCATATTTCTTTGGCCGGAGGATCTACAAGTGGAGTTCAACTGATGTCTTAATGGAAGCAGCAGATAATTGTGGTGATTCCCATAAGTTACCGAGCACTTTTTGGCAGTCGGCAGTCGTACTTTGGTTATAATTTCGTTTTGCGAGTTTTCGTAGAAGCAATTCCATCCAACTTTCTGTAATTGGTAACACGTTGGAAGATGATCATATGTCGGAAGATTTTGATAACTTTAAAAACGTTTACTGTGGGCTTCTTGTGTCCTTCTAATGTCAGGTATTTCTGTTCTATCCTCGCTTGTTTGATAATGTAATTATCAAATCCATTTATCCTTGAAGATTGCCATTTCGCAAAAAGTATGTATGATCTTCAATAAGTATTGATTCTCAACAAATTAACTAAATTTTATCACTCCCCTGTTCAGGACACTTGAAATGCTCCCTCCTCTATTAAAATACCCTTATGACTATTTCTGAAGAGCAATGAGTACTACGTTTGATAGCAATCCGTTCAATAGTTTCGGAGTTATGCGGCTACAAACATTCCACCCCCCCCCCCCCCCCCCTTTTTAGAGGCATTTACTGCATACAAACCCACCTCCTCTTCACGGGAAAACCCTTAAAATCATATCTAAGTTGTGCAGAAAGTATCTATGATCTTTAGGTAGTATCGATAATTGTTTTTCAATGAAGTTAGAGTTTTTCTCAAAAGAGACTGGATATTGAGTATTTTGTCATTGGCCTTTTTTAGGTCACGTTTAGCATGCCTTCATGAAATCGGGTCGACAACATCGAACAAAATATTTCAAGAACAAAGAGCAATCTAGATATCCACCTCTTTGTTCAAATTTCTCAAAAACCGCTGCCATTTCGCAATGGTTCAGAATCTATCAATTTTTATGGCTGCGTCCTGTTGTTTACACTCTTCTCTAACCACTTGTGCAGTTGTTTATTCGTTTTCATTAGTTTGTTCCGAAATGCGTGGACTTTCAGCAGAGCAACGTCGAAAAATTGTGCACAAATGGTGCACAGAACGCGGACTTTCACTGAGAAAGATAGCAAAAAATGGAAGCGAAATGCAATCAGGAAGTTCGGTGAGGATAACAACTTTGAGAATAAACTGAAAACGGGTCGAAAAAAAAGGTCCTGCTAACCCTCAGTTGGATAAACGTATACCGAAGGCGTTCGAGCAAAAGAAATAGGTTTGAGTTCGGGATGTGGCCAAAAAAGCGGGCACTTCGAAGTCAAATGTTCTTCGTGCTAAAGAACGTTTGTCTCTTCGAACCTATAAGAAGCAGAAACAACCAAAACGTCGATAAGGCCTAGGGTTCGAAAGCTGTACAATACGATTCTTTCTAGAAATTTGAACTGCATAATCATGGACGACGAAACCTACGTGAAACTCGATTACAAGTCCTTACCGGGATCACAGTATTATACAGTACGAGAAGGGCAAGTGTTAAACCAGTCCGAGACATCGATTGAAGTCGAAAAATTTGATAAGAAAGCAATGGTCTGGCAAGCAATTTGTAGCTGCGGCAAGATTTCGAAATCCTTCATCACCACTGCCGCAATGAACAGCGAAATATACATTAAGGAATGTTTACAAAAACGACTTCTACCCATGATTCGAAGCCACAAGGATCCTGTTGTCTTCTGACCAGATCTTGCTTCTTGCCACTACTTGAATTAAACGGTAGAATGGTATACTACCAAAAATGTCACTTTCGTCTCAAAAGACATGAATCCACCAAATTGCCACAACTTCGACTAATTGAGGAATTTTGGGCATTAACGAAGGCGCATCTTATCAAACATGTCTCGGCCGCCGAAACCATTCAACAGTTCGAAAAAAAATGGAAAAAAGTGTCAAAACTTGTCGCCAAGAAGTCTGTACGGAATTTAATGAGGAACGTTCACGAGAAGGTGCGCCAGCTAGTCTACAATGGCTAAGTAGCAAATGGTGAGAATAATATTTTTTGTTGTTGTAGTCTAATATTATCAGTATATCGAATAAAATTTTAATATCTAACACTTGTGAATTATTTACAGCGAAATCAAAGTGCGTCCATGATGGTATAAAATTTTTACCCGTCGGATCCGGATGAAATTCAGGAATTGCGTATGGGATCACAAGACCTTTCATTTGAATCTAAGTTTGTGAAAATCGGTTCAGCCATCTCCGAGAAAAGTTAGCTCAAGAAATTTTGTACTGCTGAATTTATTGAGAAAAAATAAATTTTGTAAAGAGAAAAACATTTTGAAAATTGGGATAAATCTCTTCTGCCAGCAAAATTTCGCTGTAGATAACCGAAAACACAGCAAGGGCGGTTGGAAATAGTCAAATGTATGCTTGCATTTATGCGGCTCTCATACTTCGTTCCATCATAGGAGTTTGAACGAAGTTCGTCAAAACCAGATACGTACCAGGATTGGGGGCCCCTTCCAAAATCCAAATGGAAACAAACAAGTTTGATAAATGTTATAGGGCTGTTGGTTCTGGAGATTAAACAGTAAGATTTTGGTTTTAGGAATTTGACGATGGTCAAAATATCACTGCCACTGACAGTGTCAAAACTACATCTAATGGAGATTAAAATCGTGACAAAAAACGACAATAATAATAGTGGAAGATGCGGTAAAACGCATCCCCTGAGGCACAATACATATTTTGCTTTCCTCAAAAGTTACCGCTGAAATTTTAATGAAACTGCATGTCCGCGATGAAAACAGATTTCTATAAAATTTTGGTAACGATGGTTCAATCATATCTGGAAAAATTATAAAAAACCAATTATGTCTCTGTTATAAGTAATTTTTGATGTTCATTCCATAGTAATTTTCTAGGGTGAGGAAGACGATTTTAATTTTGTAATCAGTGAATTTCTTTGCCAATCATTCGGGTTTCTAAAATTAGTTCTAATGCGCAAGTAGTCGCTTACAAAAATTATCCATAAGTTTTCAATTTAATGAATAATAGTGCAAAATCTTCCACCTGGCAAATATTTCGTCAACGCAAAGTCTAAAGCTTTCTTTAAATAAGAAGAAGAAGCTTTATGAGGGTGAATATTTCCCCGTGGTTGTCATGAGCTTTAATTTAATTTTTTTTGGTGTGTGGTGTATAACAAAGGACCCGGCCAAACATGTATTCGAAATGCGCTTGCGTTCATTTTTTTAGTTTTAAGTTGGTATGTGTGGGATCCAGCGGCAGGATATTTTTTTTATCTGCAGAATATTTCCGGTCATCCAGTAAAATTTTTTGTGGGGGTAGATGGGGTAAAACGCGACCCCTAAGGAAATGTTGCTATATCTCAACTATAGAGAATAACGCGGAAGAGTTTCAAGCATGACTATCTTCCGTAATCATTATTTCTCAAAATACTCGCTGAATTCATTGAAAAATACATGAAATATCTCATTTTCCAAAACCCTTGAAAATTGTCTATTGAATTGTCGCTACTTCTGGAACCGATAACCGGAAACCGATAAAGCCAAGTTTGTATAACAGCCAATTAACAAGCCCTTTAAACACTTTTGAACCAAGTGGAGAAGCTATGAATTTGACCAAATGTGAATATTTGGATGTGTGGGTCTGACATCATTCTTTGACTCTTTCAAACCAAAGTAGACATAGCATTTTCGATGGCTGATATGCTTGAGCAGCGTATGAATGAATATCAACTCATTTCGTTGCTCATTGATGGCGGTCGAAAATTATTGACACTGCTCAAGAGAGGCTTTCAAATTGAAATCGGTTCAGTCATCTTCAAAATTTTATCAATTATGCGTGCATTTTTTCGTACATTTGGACCACCCTGTATTTTGATGTGAAATTATCATCTTCAATATTTCAATATTCAATGTCAAGAGAAACCTCAATGAGCACTTTTTGGAATACGGCCAGACGAATGAGGAATCGTAACGTAGGAAATGAGAGTGAGGAATACTCGAACCGATGGATATTTGACTTTGCGAGGAAAGTTTGTCCAGATTCTGTTCCTACGCATAGCATTATTAGGGAGTCTTCTTCAAATAATGGTTCCATTGATAGCCCCTTTTCAATAATGGAATTTTCCATAGCACTCATGTCTTGTAATAATAACGCTCCTGGGTTGGACAGAATTAAATTAAACGTTTGTTGGAATTGTTTAACAAGTTTCTTGAGCAAAATATTGCGCCACCTGACTGGAGGTAAATTGAAGTTATCGCCATTCAAAATTCGGGGAAACCAGCTTCCAATCACAACTCATATAGACCCATTACAAATAGAATTAATTAGCACATGAGTCTCCCGCAAGGCTCATGCCTCAGTCCGCTCCTCTATAATTTTTACGTGAATGACATTGACAGCTGTCTAGTAACCCCCTGCACACTCGATTTTGGGAGCCTTCATCGCGACTGCTTATAAAATGTAAGGTACAGAGTTCCCTGTTTATTAATAACTTCGAAAGGCTAGTTGAGCTTCAATCTTAAACAAGATTCATGACAGTATATTTTAACCATATGTCACATGAAATCGACCCTTCAAGATATATTCCTATCCGTGTCAGCATCCTGAGTGCCCCTGACTCAACTTTATTTTTCGATACATCCATGCAGCGCGAAGTGCGTGGAATCCCGGATCATCTACGTTCGACGGAAATCCCAAAAATATTTTCAAGTAAGTTCTGGCATATTGACTCTGAGAAAATGTTTTATACGGACGGATCACGAATTGAAGAGGCTGCTGGGTTTGGTATATTCAACAATAATGTTTCGGCTTCAAGAACCTACATCTGTTTATATAGCAGAGCTAGCAGCAGTTCATTACAGCTTGAGTGTAATCGTCACATTATCTCCAAACCATCATTTTCTCTTCACAGATAGTATGAGTGCAATTGAAGCCATTCGCTCAAACGCTGCTGGCAAAAATGAACCTTTTCTCTTGGGCAAAATAAAACAGTGCCTGAACGACATATTGAGTAATAATTATGAAATCACAATAGTTTGGGTTCCGGCTCATTGCTCCATTCCAGGCAATGAAAGAGCCGATATTTTAGCCAAACGTGATGCTATTGAGGGTGAAATTTATGAGAGACCGATTGCTTTCAACGAATTCTATAGCGCGTCCTGCCAAAGAACGCTTGCCAGTTTCTTGGGATAGAGATGATCTGGGCACTCAATTATTCCTAAAATATCGACAAAGGCGTGGTTCAAGGGACTAGGGACTTCATTCGTGTGATGTCCAGACTCATGTCCAATCACTACACGTTAGATGCACATCTCCTTCGAATTGGACTTTCCGAAAGTAATTATTGTGCGTGTGGCAAAGGTTATCGCGATATTGATCATGTCGGGTGGACATGCGTGGAGTATCGTGATGTCAGATCTCAAATAATAAATTCCTTGCATACCCAAGGTAGACTCTCCAATGTCCCAGTTCGCGACATTCTTGCTTGTCGTGACCTTCCTTACATGAAACTTCTTTATCATTTCATTAAGTCCATTGGAGTTCCAGTTTAAATTTTATTTTATGTTAGACTGTTTTCTCTTCCATGAGTTCAACCAATAGCCAACTATATGATATTGAATAAAAGTTATGAACTGATACAAACAATCCTGAAATAGTTATAAGACCATGTACAAAATAAATGTATTTCATTTAATGAAATTTATAATAGCAAATCGCTTGATAAAAACATTGTTTAGATTAACTAATGAATACCAAAATATTAATATGATATTCGAAATGTATTAAGTTTAAAGTACTATGTATTGTGGATGCCACGGCGAAAAAAAAATGTATGTATAATGCCTATGAAACAAACCTATTTATGGAAAAAAATTCTGTGCTGTGAAACCTAGATAAATGCGTTAGGTGAGCGAAACAAACTGGACATATTTACATATTTTTATTTATTTGGACATATAATACTGTGGTATTCTTCAAAATAATTTTCTTTGATTCTTAAAAGAATAACCGAAATCGGTTTTTTTGACCGGCTACTGATAAAAACTATCAATTGGAAAAGATTTAAGGTCGATTTAGAATTTTTTTTAAGGTTTTTCCCCATTTTCATTGATGGTATACAATTTTTAACCCACTTTACCCTATATTTTCGGATCCGGAAGTCGGATCCGCATGAAATTCAGGAATTACATATGGGACCATAAGACCTTTCATTTGAATCAAAGTTTGTGAAAATCGGTTCAGCCATCTCCGAGAAAAGTTAGTGCAAAAAAACGTTACATATACACATACGCACACACACACACACACAAACACACACACACACACACACACACACACACACACACACACACACACACACACACACACACACACACACACACACACACACACACACACACACACACACACACATACACACACACACCGACATTTTGCGTACTCGACGAACTGAGTCGAATGGTATATGACACTCGGCCCTCCGGACCTCGGTTCAAAAGTCGGTTTTCACAGTGATTGCATAACCTTTTTATATGAGAAAGGCAAAAAATATACGACAACATTCTTTAAGTTTCTATTTTTTCTTACATCTAATAGCTGGAAAAATATACCTTCGAGTATAAGTAATGAGAATCGAGGATTGAGATTCCAAAGCGTTAAAGCATCAAAACTTTTATTAATTATTTTCGAACCACAACGCCAATAACGAATTAAAGCGCAGTTCGCCTATAAATAAGTGCGAAATTTGAATGAATACTTAAAAAAAAACACCGGGTGGGCGTGTTTACCCCGGTCTCCGCTATCTAGATTTTGTTAAGAGCAAATTATAGATTCCACGCATAATATTTAAAATTAGTCGAATTCATTTAAAATTCTTATCAAAAGTCTTGCTAATGAGTTACAGCTCCGTTCCTACTGATATCTAGTCTAGTAGCATCGCTGTCACCAACCAACTTGTGACCATCTGCTGCAACTTACTTTGCAACCGATCTTTATTAGCATACAAAGCAATCGCTGAGCTGAGTGCAAGTGATCTTACTTTTTTCCAGCGAGCTTTAAGAAATATCTCCCCGTTCCGTTCATTCTTTTCCTTTCGAACGCCCCGTTTTCCACAACATTTTAATTAAGTGCCGGAGGCTTACACGAATGTCCATTAAAAGTCCCGTCGTTCTCGCGGTTGAAGCAAGCAAGCAAGCTCCAACTCTCCCAGGGACGGCAAACTTTCTGCTGAAGAAAGTAGAAAAGTTAGACGCCACTCCCATTCGGCGACTGACCCCAAGTCATTTGTTGCCGGTGCTGTGGAAAATTTTGTAACCACAACGACACCGAAGTCAATGCAGATTGATAACAAGTGAATATGTAGCTAATGGAACGTGTCTGAAAAATTGATATTTAATTTTAATCTATTTGTTAATCGCGGCACGATTCTTTCCAGCAGGGGGGAAAAAGATCACCAATAGTACGGGTCTGCCCGATAAATATGAAACTCAGGTGCGCAAAAACGGTCGGTGACGAATGGGATGGGCAACCAGCACACAGGCAGAATGCGGAACATTGAGTTTATTAGCTAGGGGGGCGGCTTGAACGACGGTTTGGCGAAAGGGTCAGAAGAAACCATTGAATTTACTCACTGAAATGTTACGCCCAGCCGGCAAGTCAAAATATTACGGACCGTTTCCCACGAAAGGTAAAATAAATAAACAGTCGAAGTTGGCACAATTTGCGGTCTAATAAATCATAATATCAAACCCAATGGATTTGTATCGCATGAGTTCGGTATCCGTATAGGTAGGTCCTAACCAACACTTCACCGTCGTTGCCCGGGTGTTCTAGTGGTTGGTTTCCGTTTACAGAACCAGCGCTAGAACACTTTGTGCAGTCGACTCCCGAGTCGAGTCGAGCCGATCTGTTCCAATGCGGACTACTACTACTACTACTACTAATACTACATGTGGGTGTGGGTGGCAATTATAACTCGTCCCTCCTGCCTGCGATTCAAGACAGAAACACGATCGCGGGAAAATAATCACAGCCTGCTTTGCTGTACGGCTCCGTATGTGATGTGATGCGTGGGTTTGTGTGTACAGGTGGAAAAGCGCCTCCTGTGGTTGACCACCCTGCGATTGGAGCGTTAATAATAACATCAAAAACAGCAGTAGAAACCGCATGCTGCCGTTACTGTTCGGGGCTGCCTGGGTTCGTTCATTGACAGGGTTCCACATCTACCGGGGGCCAGAGTAGTGTTCTGACACCTCTGTGCACGACCGCAGTCACCCGGAAATTGTTTTTCTGCGGTTCACGGGGAAATGAATTAATTTCTGTAATTTAGCTTATTAACATTGTTTGCCCGGTTATAAGTATTCTGAGCCATTCGATAAAGTAGAAACTATGAAATTGGAACACACGATAGTTTCACGAGCTCAGTCTACTTCTTCATGAGACCCGCATGAAATATGTCCAACATTTGCACTCCTCAACGCGATGGCCCCATACTGTTTTTTACATGACTTCCGACATCAGCTATCATCTCAGGTGTGATTCTGCTTGTCTCAATTGCCATATAATACTCCCGAGACCGCCAACCGGGATGCGGAATCTAGAGAAAGTTCATTTATTAGGACTCCTGTGTCGTTGCGAAAAACAACCCTTCCTTCGGTCGGTTTTTCCCTCATTCCACACACCATTCTCGCCACACTCTTGATTGGCATCAATTTTCGTTCGTTACACTTCGGCTAGCGCTGCCTGCTTTGATCCCATTTCAGTCCAGGTCGGGGCATGAACCTGACTCATGTCCTCGTGATTGAATGTCATATCACAGTAGCCGGGGTAGGTAATACCAGATTTGGTTTGCACTTTGTGTGTGAAAATTGCCGTAAATTAAAAGGATGTCGCTAGAAATGATGAATGACGTGAGCTACCGAAGCTTCGACTTGTTTGCTTATTAGATTTTTTTCTTCAGTTTTTGTGACATCTTTTCTACCGTGAGCACAGATTGCTAGATTTCACCTGCTTGCCAATGCACACTGCACATTGCATGATGTGGTAAACGCATGCGTAACTCGCAGTTTTTTTTTAGTTTATGTTAGAGGTTTTAATTGTTTTCAATGTATTTTTTTATTTCTTAACAATTTTAGCTGTACATACCGCAGGGTTGCGTAGTGAAGAACATTCGCATTAAGCAGAAACTGGCACGTCTTCGACATCAGCAGCAAGTTCTCCAGCGCCACTTGCAAGAACTGGAGGAGGCCCCCAATCCGGACCCAATGATCATTCAGCAGCAGCATAAACGTTACAGTAAGTATTCTACATAGAGGTTCATGCAAAAGTAAGCAAGGCAGCTAGTTTTGTTCAATAGTATTTTTTTTTAAATCGGGTCAGAGTAAATGACAACATTTTTCCTCAAGAAAAGCTTCTCCTGTAGGCGGGGTTTTTTCATTCCTTCGTTTTAAGTGTAAATTGGACAAAATGGGTTGCCTAGTCTTCAAATTTTATGTAGTTATTATTCTTCATTAGAGATTGTCACAGTGTAAAATTTATGAAAAAATTATCAAGTTGTTCCTGAGACATGGTTGCTTTCACTCTGTACAAGAATGGGCAGAACGAAATTGTGAATATCTCTTGCTGGATTTAACGCAGCAACAAAAATTTTTATCCATGCCATCGGCAATATGGTGATCAATTTATGATAAAATTTTCAGCAGTATGGGATAGCTACAAATAATTCAAAATTTAAGTTTTCTAAAATGTTTGGTATGAATGAGTGAAGACTGTCCCAGAAAGTATGGACGCACTTTGATTTCGCTGTAAATAATTCACAAGTGTTAGATATTCAAATTGTATTCGATATACTGATAATATTAGACTACAACAACAGAATATTATTCTCAACATTTGCATTACTTAGCCATTGTAGACTACCTGGCGCACCTTCTTTCGGCTGCCGAGACATGTTTCCTAAGATGCGCCTTCGTTAATGCCCAAAATTCCTCAATTGGTCGAAGTTGTGGGCAATTTGGTGGATTCATGTCTTTTGGGACGAAAGTGACATTTTTGGTAGTATATCATTCTACCGTTGATTTCGAGTAGTGGCAAGAAGCAAGATCTGGCCAGAAGACAACAGGATCCTTGTGGCTTCGGTTCGTGGGTAGAAGTCGTTTTTGTGAACATTCCTTGATGTATATTTCGCTGTTCATTGAAGCAGCGGTGATGAAGGGTTTCGAAATCTTACCGCAACTACAAACTGCTTGCCAGACCATAGCTTTCTTACCAAATTTTTCGACTTCAATCGATGTCTCGGACTGGTTTAACACTTGCTCTTCTCGCACCGTTCCAAAATTTAGTAGTAGAACATCAATTACACAATTACAATTACATCCCATATATGTTCACTTAAACAAAGTCAATTTATTTCTATACATATTAGAAAATTATTCGAATAAATAAAATTTTAAAAGTTACGCCTCCCAGAATACTACATAAAGATTTTAGATCATTTGAATGCAAAAATCATGGACCTCATATGTTGAAGAAAAAAACACTGTTTTACTAAGACAATACACTGATTCAAAGGTCCATTGAATGATGGTAAAATTGAACGAATTACACTTTGTATTAGTTCCTCATCCACTGTATTGACCTAATCTGACCCATAGTAACTATAGGCTGTGCGCTTATCTTAAAAAAGCTTACCGATAAGAAATTCAACTCAAATGAAGATTCGAATGCTGAATGTGAAGCCTATTCTGAGGTAAAAGGCAAATCCTTCTATAATCACGGCATCAAGCTCTTGTAGAATAATGAATAAAATCATGCATTATACCAGATAGATACACATTACTCAAGAGACAGAATCTTTGCTTTTTTTGCTTCAGATCCTGTGGCAGACGCGTGCTTGAGTAACCAATCGAAATAATGTTCTACCGCAAACTGGATCGTATTATTGGCTGTGTGGCTCGTTCGCAAAGGCGGTGGTGTTTTCTACCAGAACGTGCCGATGCGTACCGGTTTGGCATCGTCATTTAGTATGACGATTTGAAAGTTTTGACACTCATCGCCCTATAATGTCGGTAGCGGAGGTCAGATTTGGATGAAATTTTTTTTATGTATTTTTTTTATGTATTTGCACATATTATCTCGAAATTCCGAACCTCAAGTCGGATAAAAATGGAATCTAGTAGCAGGCTAGGAGATTGTAAGACCTTTCGATTCAGTTTAAGTTTGTAAAAATCGGTTAAGTCATCTCTGAAAAAAGCGAGTGACTATTTTTTCCATTTTTTTTTGTGCAAATCACTCTGTAATTCTGAAGCCGGAAGTCGGATCGGGTTAAAATTCAATAGCAGTCTATGGAATCATACGACCTTTCATTTGAATCTGAGTTTGTGAAATTCGGTTCAGCCATCTCCGAGAAAATTCACGCACATACACAGACAAACATTTTGTGATTTTGATGAACTGAGTTGAATGTTATATGGCACTCGCTTCCAGGGTTACCAGATATACGGATTTTTCAGTATTCTACTGATTTTCAAGTACATTGGTATGTTAAAATTTACTGAATTTTATATGGATTTGGCAAAAAAATACTGATTTCATACCGATTTTTAAAGTAGTCTTTTTTTCATAATATAATGAAAGAGGAGCGTGATTAATCGGTTGGACAATCGGGCCGATCCCGGCCGACAAATTTCACTGGGTTCAATAATTGAAAACTTGCGTTAAACTCAGTAAAGACTGTCCCAGAAAGTATGGACGCAACCAAAAACAGCTGCCATTTCGCAATGGTTCAGAATCTGTCATTTTTTAAGGTTGCGTCCTGTTGTTTACACTCTTCTCTAACCACTTGTGCAGTTGTTTATTCGTTTTCATTAGTTTGTTTCAAAATGCGGGGACTTTTAGCAGAACAACGTCGAAAAATTGTCACTACTCGAAATCAACGGTAGAATAGTATACTACCAAAAATGTCACTTTCGTCCCAAAAGACATGAATCCACCAAATTGCCCACAACTTCGACCAATTGAGTAATTTTTGAGCATTAACAAAGTCATATCTTAGGAAACATGTCTCGGCAGCCGAAACCATTGAACAGTTCGAAAAAGAAAAAAGGAAAAAAGGGTCAAAACTTGTCGCCAAGAAGTCTGTACGGAATTTAATGAGGAACGTTCGCAAGAAGGTGCGCCAGCTAGTCTACAATGCAATGCGTGGTAGCAAATGTTGAGAATAATATTCTGTTGTTGTAGTCTAATATTATCAGTATATCGAATAAAATTTGAATATCTAACACTTGTGAATTATTTACAGCGAAATCAAAGTGCGTCCATACTTGCTGGGACAGTCTTTAATATCGGTAGAGAGCGATAGTCACCATCGTAGATTTAGAAACCACAAATGTCATGTTCCGGGTTGTTTACAGCAAATTCGAACGGAAACTACCATCTTGGATTTTAGAACGACCCCAAGCTTCGTTTTACTTTAATCTACTTATCCAATACGTCCAACAGGAAATTGCCTTCTTGTATATTGAAACGAACCCAAACATCGGTTTTCAGTATCTAATCATGAATCCGAATTCGAAAAAGCAAGGAAAAGTGACAGTAAATTCAATGCATAAATTCGTGTCATTTTTTTACATGAAACTTTTGCTCACGATAAAACGCAACCGAACCCACTGTGCATTTCTCACACCACCACCATTGCTTGCGCGCTTCTGTCTTGTATCAGCGCTGATGAAAAGTCTATGAAAGAGTAACAGTTTATACATTTCAAAAACCAAGTACGGCTCGGCAAAGCGATTTTTCAAAATTCTATGAATACTTAGTTTTGATAAATTCAATTGCGAAAACTTGAGTGTTTGGTTTGTTTTTCGAAATTCTGTCTAGTTTTTGAATGATTGATCAGAAAACGCGACGCTCGCTTTCCGCTACATTTCATCGTGAAAGCTAGTTTTGAGTCTACCCGAGTAGAGTGTGAGATTAAAAAGAAAACTCAATTTGATGTTGTGCTGTTCGTATATATCGATTAATTAATTTGCTATCGTTTTGGTCGTTTTAACGGTTAAAAGATCAAAATTGAAAGCAAAAAAAATGCTGTGTGACATCAAACTGGAAACTAGTTTTGCTCTCAATGAAAGCACATTGAAATCTTAATATGATGTAGATTTTTTCGAAATGACACGTCACGAGCATAATCTAAAAATAGAGCTGCCAAAAAAGGTCCGGGATAGTATACATTTAGGCGATATTACTCGCAAGCAAGAAAAAAGATTTTATGCAATCTCCATATTAGTCGGAAGCAAGAAAAAAGATTTTATGCAATCTCCACACTACCGCGGAGAGAATCCCCGGCTTCGAACTTAGGTGTTTTGGAATGTGAAATTTAGGCGATTGCTATGGACTGTAACCGCTAGCTATCAGGAGATGGAAAATGGTCGGTTATATGACAAGCAGTGTTGTTTCACAAAGTTGTATACAGGTAGTTTCTGTCAGTGCACACTCGTTGCGTCGCTTCCAACCCTCATCCACCGTGAATAGCAGTGTGGCTATTTGAGTACAGTATAAAAATGTTCTCTAAGTCCTTCTCATATCCAAAGCTGTAGCATTCAAACATTATAACATCAAATTGAGTTATCTACTTGATCGCATATAACTCGCACATGTAATCACTTTGAAATATGAATTTAAAGGCTCTTTTACAGTGAAGTCTTTTACAACACAGGGAACGTAAATTAGGAATTCGGCAATAAGGTATCCCAGATCATTTGTTTTTTCGGCTAATTGGGACAATGAACGATGATCTCGCTTCTGACCACAGATAGAACCAGAATCTCTTCAGTTCTTGTGTAGACTTATAATTTCCGATCATTTGATGCAGAATTAGTCATGTGACTCAAAATTATGAAGGTTTAGTTAGTCGGGTTCTTTAGAAAAGTGTATTAAAGTTTCAAGATCTATTAGATGATTGATAAAATACTTCTCATAGCATCTAGCTTTAGTAAGAATATGAAATTCTAAGCATAACTAGGAATAAGAATTGTTTTGAAGAGGTTTTTCGACACAGTTTGTGGACTACTTAGAAATATACAAATTAAACATATATTTTCTTGGTGGCTCCTCTAAGCCAGTATTATTAAGAATTAGCTCTAGGTTCTGAAATCTGAGACATTCAATGTTCGATGTTCGAACTTCGTAAACAATGAATTTTCCCATACTGCTGGATATAAAGTTATGGACATTTTCAGAACGGATTTGACGAGTAGATTATTTTCGCCATCCAGGTCCCCGATTTCTTGATGCACTGAGAATAATGGTCTAAAAACTTTGGAATGAACTTCGCGACGTCGTATGATTACAAATATCGAAACATTTTTTCAAAACTGAACGCAAAAATTGTTACAGGATCGGATACTTAACGTATCTAGAACGAAATAGATGACGTCAAATATATTTCTCACATCAAATTCAGAAATAAACTACTTCTACGGCAGACGATCAGCGAGATGGGAATACCAAAGCCACTATTCAGATTGACCTGCTTCAGACAAACGTGGTACCGATGATCGCCAATTTATCTAATGCCTCCCAGACGTGTCGTTTGACACCAATATTCTCATGGTTAAAAAGAAAGAGCATTGTTTGCGTAAAAGTTGAAAAAATGTTGAAAAAAGGAATCGTTTCTTCGCGGTTATGGTTGCGGTCAACTGCAGGATCTCGGCAGGATGTCAAAGCATTTTTGTAAAAGGCAACAAAGAATTGAAGAAATAATTCTTCCATTGAAACTTAACTTTGTATTTTTGTGCTGCCATTTGAAATTTGCTCAATTTCAATGTATTCACTAAGTTGTTGATATTATTATTTTCATTTTTTGAGTGTCACAAAACTTTTGCCTTTAAACAGCAAAATGATGACACAATGTGATATTTATTGAAAATTTGATGAGTTGATATCATATTAGGATTTCAATCTGATGTTGCTATCATAATCAAATATCAATTTGTTATAATTTTGATGTTAGACTTTACTCGGGGAATTGGTCTCTACATCCGTGCAAAATAAACGGTTTGTCATGTGATGGGAAACATGTACAAAATTCAGTCAAGATCGGAGTATGTGAAGTGCAATCCATTTCTGGAATTGCTCTGCTGGTGAAATTTGAACGATCTCATCACTTCGTATGTGATAAAAAAATTCTCAAATCTAAATCAAAAATAATGTAAATAAATTACCTCTGCCGAACGAACGACGAACGCACACCAAAGGAGGAAAAACCTCTTGATTGTCAAGCCTATTTAATCTCAATCAACCATGTGCAGCCTACTAAGTGTATAACCAATCCATTTGTTCCCATTTGCAGACAATCTATTGCGCTACTATTCGTCCTGGGACAATGCCGTCAGTCGTGAAGGACAGCAACAACAGCAGCAGCATCAGCATCAGCATCGCTTCGAAGACCGTTTTCAGTCACACAATCTAGCGCCAACGGGTTCAGTTCGGAGGTGGTTCAAAAAGCGCAGCAAGGACGACCGAAAAGATGCAATGCCTGATGACACACCGAGCCAGAACAGGCGGAAACCGAGCGACGACACCGGAGAATCCTGACCTGTTTGACCCCACTCCCCCAACCCCCCCTTGCTATCTCAACTCCATTTTTTGCTGACTAACCGTGCTGGTTAAAGAATATGCACTAAAATACTTGCCATTTTTCATGATACCTTTTTATAGCGATATTTTTCCTCAATCGTATCAGCTACTGGGTACTTAGAGACGAAGGGCAAAAAAAAAAGAAAAAAGAAAAACTTTGTTTCGTAAGCAATAGACTTAAATGATGACCGAACGAAGATAGGGAAAAATATTCGAATGAATGGGACTGCCGTATGGCAAGTTATAAAAATAAGGTATTGATATATATTAATACTTCTTCTATATCAAGGTAGGAGAGCGTGATGATGAAGAAAAAAAAATTGAATAATGGATGCGAATAAAAAAGTCGAGAGGATCGTCGATGATAATGCTGATGAAGGGCTTCTTCCCTTTGTGGCACTTTTCTCACCATAATAATATCACCTCCTTAGAGCATGCACTGATGCGCGTTCAGGGGAAATTTGAAATTTTACCCCCAGCTACCTTTCACTACCAGGGTATGTGGCGCAGGGAAGCTGGATAAGCATTCAAAAAAATGGATCCGGAAAGGGGCGAATATACGCCAGTCACATTCTTATGCTACTGGGAGGGATGCTGAGAAACGACCGCATTCTTCCCCATTCGACGGCTTCGGTACGGACTAGCGCTGGTGGATTTTCTTCCGGAGAAAAGGTCGGATGGAAGCAAGGAAATGAACGGTTTTTTCCCATCATTACAATGAAATGGAATGGCCATATTATGACAGTTATGTCAATAATTTCCCAGTAATAGGATTATTTCCGTTGCTCATCGGGGGAAAAAAATGTGCTCCCTACCCGAACCCATCGGAACGGAGTTGGCAAGAATGAAGTTGGCTGCTGGCCGATTCGAAGGAGAGGCAAGAGATGGTAATTAAATTTACTCGCAATTGCTTGCGTGCAAGCGAAGCAGACAAATCCGATTAGAAGAATCCTTATTTTAATTTTGAATCTTTTTTGTGCTTAAATCAGATTCACTTTTCCGCTCGGCAAAGCACGAAAGGCACACTTTTTAACTTTGAAGATTGTGCTGAAACATCGAACGAATCGAGAAGGGGTTTGGCTACGGTCCGTCTACGTCTGATCGCTGGATTAGGAAAAGGAAAAAAATTCCGTTGGGAATTTAACCGGAATGGCTACTTTGGCTAGAATTTCTCTTAACTAGGCTGACCATTTTAGAATTGGAATTTATTCAAACCAAAACACTAAGGCCCTTATTACCGTTCTCACTTCCACTTTCACATTCACTTCACTTACATGTCACTTCACTTGATTTTACCTATTACCGGTATCACGCATAGTGAAGTGATCACTGTGGTGGAAAAAACTAATTTTTTCAACAAAATGTTGGTGGCGTGATGTTAATAATGACATCAAGTTTATTCAAGTAATTACTTTTGTCTCTGAAGCGACTTCCGTAATAAGAACCTACATTCAATTCACTTGATTTCCATCGTGAAGTGATACCCATAATAAGGGTCACAGTCACTTCACTCGGTTTTCACCGTGTAGTGGCACCGGTAATAAGGGCCTAAATCTGAAAATTCTGCTCGTTTCACTAGTTTATAATTTCTGAAAATTAGGCATCTTATTTTCATTAAAGTCTGATTCATTTAATGTGCACTGCTTATTCATTACACCGCTCAAAGAAGTTCTGTTATAACAAATAAAGTATAAACATCATAGGAAGGAAATAATTCTTAACACGCACATCGAAATTGTGTTAGCTGACCAACGATTTGCAGCAGCAAAAACAACGACCTATACGGGTTTTGAGGGATTTGGCTAGCTGCCACTACAGGTGAAAGATATTTTTGTGTTACCACGTAAAAAGTAGGTGGACTTAAGTACAATTCAATCAACAAAATTGTCTCTAATTTAACCGGGACGAAGATTATTTGGTAATTATTAGGTGTACAACTTTGCATCCGCCGTTTTTTTTTCCAAAATTCAAAGCTTTATTGCGAAAAAGTGCTTACAGATGTATTACTCAAAGTATTGTCCGTCGCTAGCGACAACTTTCTCCCATCTTTCCGGAAATTTTTGAATCCCGGCTCGAAAAAAGGAGTCCTTTTTTGACGCTATCCATGAAGCAATCCATTTTTCCAACTCTTCGAATGATTGAAAATGTTGATCTGCCAGGCCGTGTGCCATCGAACGGAATAGGTGGAAATCAGAAGGGGCGACATCTGAGGAATACGGCGGGCGGAGCAAGACTTCCCATTTCAGCGTTTCCAGGTACTTTTTGACCACTTTTGCGACGTGAGGCCGAGCATTGTCGTGTTGGAGGTTGACTTTGCCATGTCGCTCTTGATACTGTGGCCGCTTTTCTTTTAGCGCGCGACTAAGGCGCATCAGTTGCGTTCGGTAGCGATCTCCTGTGATGGCTTCACCCGGTTTTAAGAGCTCGTAGGAAATCACACCGAGCTGATCCCACCAAATACAAATACCTTGGCGCCGTGAATATTCGGTTTTGCCTTCGACGAAGTAGCATGCCCGGACATTCCCCATGATTTTCTGCGTTTATCGAAACGAACCCACTTTTCATCACCGGTTACGATTCAATGCAAAAACCTCTTACGTTTTTGTCTTTGAAGCAGTTGCTCACATATAAATAGACGGCGCTCGATGTCCCTCGGTTTCAACTCGTACGGCACCCAGTTTCCTTCTTTCTAAATCATGTCCAGGGCTTTGAGACGTTTCGAAATGGCTTGCTGACTCGCTCCCAACGATTCGGCAAGCTCTTCTTGGGTTTGGCACGAATCTTCATCAAGCAATGCTTGTAGTTGTTCATCTTTGAAGGGTTTTTTTCTCTTCCACCACCATGTTTGTCTTCGACATCAAAATCACCATTTTTAAAACGTTGAAACCACTCCCGACACATTCTTTTACTCAGAGTAGCATAACCGTAAGTTTCTGAGAGCATTCGATGCGCTTCTGCTGCATTTTTTCGAAATGGAACAGAAAAGTAAAATTTCCCGCAAATGGCGGGAGTTGGGCACATAAACAGACATTTTCGAGCGTGAATAATACGAAAACAAGAACAACTGTCACTGAAACGGCGATGACAATTCGTTAGGCACTGTACACACTCCATTTAAAGACATTATCATCTATGTATTTTAACCAGCCCCAGCCAGTACAGCCACCTATCGGAAAACGGCGGAAGCAAAGTTGTACACCTGATATTGAGTAGGCACTAAGGAACCCTGGAAAAGTATCTCGAGATGAAGAAATGGGGGTTAGAAATGGTCGCTCAAGTTGACAAAAAGTGTGTCCAAATCATGACGCGGCTGATTCGTGAAAACATAACTTGTTATATAGGGCGGTTAATAGATTTACGATCCACCTTAATTTTCTAAATTTAGCTCAAGAATACAGGTTTAAAAGTAAAAGCCAAGACTCTGATCTGAATCCAAATTCTAAACTCTGGAACTAGATTTCTGGAACTGGGTTTCTACTAGATTTTAAAACAGAATTTGGTGCCTTAATTTCTGTTCGGAATTAGTATGCAAAAATCTGATTCAGGTATCTAATTTCAGAATTCTAGAAAAAAATTCAAGATATGAATTTTAGATTTGAACTCCGAATCAGAGTCTCTGAACTGATTTCTGAATCATAATTTCGTTCCTGAAATCAGTTCCAGAATTCAGTTTCTGAATTTATTTCCAGAATTCAGGCTCAGAGCTCAGAACCTGCATGCTGCAATTGAACTCGGATATTTGGTTTTGGAACTATAATTTGGAAAAAAAATCAGTTTCTTAATTCAAGTTCAAGAGTTCAGTTCTTCAATTCTGTTGATTCTGATAATGAATTCTGAGAATTCTAGAACTAAAATAACGAACTTAATTCTGGATTCCCGAAAATGAGTTTAGCAACTGAATTTGGAGCCAGACTCGGTTCTGAATTTAGTTCTTTAATTCAGTTTCAGTTTCTGAATGTCCGGAATTCCGGTTCTGGTTCGAAGTTTTCCTTCACTGCAAATCAACAAATAAAAAAACAACTACTCACATTTGTTTATAGCTATTCGTGTTGTGGATAAAGCTATGTTTATTTAGAATCCGGAATAATAAAATCATCTGCATCTCAGTAATCCATCACTTCACTTGATTTTAACTATTACCAGTATCACGCATACAGCATACTAACCTTTGATTCTGAGACAGGTCATCGAGAGAAATTTGCTCTCGCACTGGTGTCCAACCATGCCGGTTTTTTGTTGCTGCGATGATATCCGTCTCTTTTTGATGGCACTGATTGAATCATGTGAAGAGTTGCTAGTGAGCATTCTTTGTTACGATAAAAGCCATTCTTGATTGCAACCCATAGATCTAATTGTGAATCAATTGTTTAGGCTGTAAAATCAATGGTTTATTTTTTACGGATAGGTAAACAAACAGCTGTAAAAGAGTTCTTGCAGCCGTCACTTTCCGTGCCGCTGCCACACAATAACTGATTCCGGATTCTAACTGAACAGAACTTTAGTGTTGGGAAAATCATGATCAGAAAAAGTTCATTTCGTTATTCCTCGTGAAAAAATCAGCTCAAGAGATTTACTAAAAAAAATCAGTGACTGAAAAAATCACTTTCACAGATTTTCGAAATTCATAAGTGATGTTTTGTGTCAGCGAAACTGGATGACGAATTTTTTCCCACTACGCTTCTGTTCGACACCGAAGATTTGTGCAAGTTTTAATTGTTATATTTTCAATATCTATAACTTTACTGAATAAATTCGCAACTGGGATATAATGAGTGTGATTTTTTTCGATGCTCGTATATAAACAACAATAACCACATAAAAACACATACCAAATAGTAATTATAACGACGAACGCCTGTTTTCATTTCAGCTGATTGATTACACTTATTTTGATTAAACCCAATAAAATACTATTTAGCTTCCAATTTATTTATACAAGTAACAGGAGCGCAGCATTTTTCATGTCTCAAACACACAGTAGGCTCAGCGTTTGAATTGCACGTTTGAATTGGCGTTGCGATAACCTGCGCTTCTGTTATTTCTGTGCATGTTATTCACGTAGAATTAGGTAATATTTTTTAAACAGCTGCTTAACATACTTTGTGATTGATTTTTTAAAGATGTTTTTATTATATTTAAAACTAATATTAATCCCAGCACTTACTGCTTCTATTGATGATATTACTTCTTCATCACGACATTACTGAATAAATGTCGAATACTTTATCACTATTGATCTGCTTATCGACAGACCATCAAATCGACAGAGCTAAATAGTTAGCATTTTTTCATTGCAACCCTTCAGGCACTTAATACTATTATGTATGTGTGTGACAAATGTTGTCACTTACTTTTTATAGGAGATGACTGAATCGATTTTCACTAACTTAGCTTCAAATGAAGGGTCCTATGATCCCATACAAAGTTTCATTTGAATTTCGTTTGGATCCGACTTCCGGTTCCGGAACTACACTGAGATATTGTTTTACGTCGCGTAAAAAAACCGCAAAAAAACCGCGTAACTTCGGAAATCCGCGTCCAAAAAAACCGCAAAACTAAAGAAATTGTTTTTTTAGTCGAATACCTTAGAAATGCATGAAACGTCGAGATCTGGTGTAATCTAAAATTTTTTTTAGTAATATCGAAAATTTGCCAAGTGTCAGAGAGTAGACTTAAAAATTAAATAACACCAGATCTCGACGTTTCATACTTTTCTAAGACAATATAGGAAAACCGGATAACTTTGAAAATCCGCGTAGTTTAAAAAATCTGCATTGAAAATGGCCGCATAACTTCAGAAATCTGCGTAAAACCAGCCACGTGAAAAACCGCGTAAAAAGAAATCTCAGTGTACAAAGTGATTTGTTAGATGCTACTGAGAGGTTTTCAGATATCAAAATGCCTTTCTCATCCATCGAAACGGATCAGGGTCATTTCGCCGAAAGCCGTTTCGCCGAATGCCATTTCGCCGAAAGAGTCATTTCGCTGAAAGAGTCATTTCGCCGAAAGCCATTTCACCAAAAGGGTCATTTCACCAAATTTGTCATTAGTCTCAATATTGCAATTGGAATTGATAAAAAAGACAAATAAAAAACTACAAGGATCACGATCAGCCCCATGTTAGAGCCAATTATGTGGAACAAGGCAACAAAAATTTCTAATGATCGACATTTTCAATTAATCGTCACACTTTTGAATCCGCAAATGCACGAGAGTCTGCTTAGGGGCTGTGCATAAAAGACGTCACGCCGCAAGGGGGAGGGGGTGTTTCATAAAACGTGACCTTTTGTGACAGCGGAAAGGGGGGAGGTTTTTGGAATGTGACGTCCAATATTTTCAATGAGCGCATTTTTGAAATACCTAATTATATTACTGCTTTGCCCTATTTTCTGAAAAAATCTCCACAATAAACGTTTACATTCTATAGAAAAACGTGTATTTGTTGATGTAAAAGCTTCTTCTTGTAAATTCGGAAATGAATGATGCAGGAAATCATTTCTGTTGTGATCAGCAAAAGTGCACGGAGGAGCGAGTAAATTAGCGAAATTAATAAATTTTGCCAAATATGAGTAAAAAAGAAAAAAATGCCATCAAACGGTTTAACTTAAGTTATGCACTGACAATTTTTTCAGTAATTTGATTTTCTAGCATTGATAATAGTATATCATAAGAATTTCTCTTCTCTGGTTCTGAGGCAGTTTATTCAATTGTACTTCATTTGAAAAAGGGCGGGAGATCAACGATTTCAGACGTAGATCATGTCATGTCTTATATTGATCAACACCAACATCAAAGCTTATCGAATCATCCAATGATTGAACTTACATAAATCAAGAATCATTTTAGCTTAAAATCACTACCCATTGTGTGACGGAAGATCGATGTGATTTAAATTTCACTGATCAACTGATAATGAAAAGATTCTCCGGCAGTGATCTCGTTTTGATGAGGTTTTGGTCTTGATTTTCTGAGCCCTGTATGCTACACAAAGGAAATATTATTCTTTACCTAAAACGATAATATGTCTATATCGATTTTTCCCTCATATTTGTATGGTTTGTCATACATATTGAGAATGTATTGAGATGAATTTTATTTATTTTGAATTCGTGACATGTGGCATAGGGGAGGTGGGGAGCCTTTGCTTCTGTGACAATTTGTGACAAAGGGGAGATGGGGAGTAAAAATTCGTCAAAAAATGTGACGTCTTTTATGGACAGCCCCTTAGTCTTTATTATGAACCAACACCGAACACGCGAACCCAGAATATAGACTATATTTGTCATGATTTGTATTTGTTTTTTAGCCGACGAAATTACATCAATAGCCTAAATGTCGGCAGTTATATGTTTGTACATGCTTGCGATACAGATATCGATATTTAAGCTTCTTTTCGCCAAGCTTGTGTTCAAGTTTTGTGTGCAAGTAGTTATTTTTATAGCGTTTCTCTACCATTACTAACATTCTGCGATTTCGGTTGAAGCGATAAACTTTTTCTCATTATCAATCGAGTTCATCTCATATAAATAAGAAATTAATCTTATGCACTCAAAATTTACCCTGGGGTAGTTGTCAATTTCTCAGGCGAAACGACATAACATGGGATTTCATCCAATCTTTCATGACACAAGATCAGAGCATAGCAATTAAAGCTTCAAATCGTTTTATGGCACTTTTTCTTTTGCTGTCTAGCAACAACCAACCTCTAGCAAGCTACGTGTAGCACTGAAACGTTAGCTATAATTTTGCTTATATTTATAGCTTCGCGTGCTTCCAACAGCTTCGCTTTTGCATCGATTAACCAATCAGAGCGCTGCTTTCCCTTTGATATATCGCTTACTCCTTCAAAACCGTCGACTATGGCAGGGAAATCCGGTATGCCGGAGATTTTTGCAGGCAAAATAGGACACTGCTAGCTATTAATCAACATTTCAATGATATACAATAAAAAATACATGGCTATGAACATTCAAATCAATACGTAGAAATATTTCCAATCAAATGGTGACATAATATTAATCATTGATACAAGATTGACTGAGCTGATTTGCACCCCTATATAGAAAACAAAAATGTGTTCCACATTAAAATGATTATGTTAACTCCCGTTTTGTTGACCTTCCTTCGTACTTCTGATATGATCCAGAGACTTGAATAATTTTTGTTGACTTTATTAGTGTTCCTATCAGGCAATTGTTTGCGGAATTTTCCGATAACTGAGTGCAGTTGGAAAAATATCTAATGGGGCTTCGTCACATCGTTTTGCTCGTATGCTATCCGACCTCGCTTCCGCTCGTTCGGACCCAACTGAAGCGAAGAAACCTAGCTTTGAGTAGACCGGGCAAACGAGGCGGTTACAGGTTTGTATGCAAGAGGCCGCCGCTTCCGACCTTTCGGCGAAATGACCCATTCGGCGGAAAGGCTTTCGGCGAAATGACCCACTCTCCATCGAAACAGCCTCATTATGAAAAATTTTTGTCTTCTTATACAGATAATTTCATTTTTGACTCCTGACTTTTTCAGATTGAGTCGAGTATTCACAAAAGATCAGGATCATTTCGCCGAACTCTTCAATAGTCTTCATATTGTTTACATGAAATGTCCGAGATCGAAATTTTTTTTTTGATGCCTGAGCCTTATAACTGCATGAAAAGTCGAGACTTAGTGTCTTGTTGAAATATCTTTTGTTGTGAAAATTGACTTGAGATTTTTGAGTCCCAGATAGTCGATTTTTTAATTTTTTTTTTTGAGATGACATGTATATCCCTCTTCACGTCCTATGGAGATATTTCAAGATCTATGAAAATTCCATTATCGATTTTTCAAGATCGAAAATTTTCAAACCTGCCAAAAAATTCAAAGGGTGCCGGGAGCAGCCTTACCCATATCCGAATCAGCTCAAAATTTGAATGGGGACTTTCGAGGTGCTTAAACTGCGTATGATATTAATGCTAAATTCGGTACCGCATTACGAAATTAGAGGTGATCCCTAAATATTGGCATTCCTAAATATTAGGGTGGTAAAAAACATTTTCTTCACGCTGTTTTCACGCTTCATATCTAATTTTCTCAGAAACGGTGACGAGTATAAAAAAACCCAACTGACAATTTCTTAGCAAATTAGTTTAGATTATTCTGTGATAATTTTAGAATTGCGGTCATTGACTTTAGCGGTCGGGAAAGACCTTTTTTCAGAATAAAATCACTAACGTTGAAAAAGCCGCATATCAACGTGTTCATTGAATATCTCGCCTCCAAAAGCATGTATCAAAAATCTACCTTGACAATGTCTAGATAATTTAATTTTGAAGCGATTGATGTATAAAAACATAGGTGTTGTCGCGATAGAAATGAAGTGAATGTTATTTTTGTGAAGGTAAGTCGATTTTCATGCACGCGCCATTTTTTCTGCTTCAGTTTCCTGGTAACGTAACGAAAAATGTGAAAGAAATGGAATGGGCTCAGCAAAGCTGCTAAACAAGCGGTAGCTTTATATGATGGAGACACATTTTATGATTATATATGTCAATCCCATTCGACCGATTGATGTAGTCAAACTTGTAACCGAAATCTGGCCACCCGGCTCATCGAGAGTCATTTAGCACATTTGCGAAAGAGAGCATGGAGAGAAATGTATTTCGCAGAGCGAGACACGTGGTTTTACGCGACCTACTGATCTCAGCCCTTGAGGGTTAAGCTAGTTTCTATAATATCTGAGGTTGCTGCAAATTCTGAATACAATTTGGTGTGAAATTCGTTACTTGTCTGGCAGTTTTTCCTTCATATTTTTCTAGCCATGTGCGGATAAGAAAACTAAACTAATGGATTCGATTTAATTGAAGACTGTCCCAGAAAGTTTACACTCTATCCTAACCACTTGTGCAGTTGTTTATTCGTTTTCATTTGTTTGTTTCGAAATGCGTGGACTTTCAGCAGAACAACGTCGAAAAATTGTGTACAAATGATGCACAGAACGCGGACTGTCACTGAGTAAGATAGCAAAAATGGAAGGAGTAAGTGAAAAAGCCGTGCGAAATGCAATCAGGAAGGTCGATGAGGATAACACCTTTGAGGATAAACCGAAAACGGGTCGAAAAAAGGTCCTGCTAACCCTCAGTTGGATAAACGTATACTGAAGGCGTTCGAGCAAAGGAAGGAAGTTCGGGATGTGGCCAAAAAAATGGGCACTCCGAAGTCAAATGTTCTTCGTGCTGAAGAACGTTTGCTTCTTCGAACCAATAAAAAGCAGAAACAACCAAAACGTAGTCCGAAACAAGAAGCATGGATCAGGCCGAGGGTTCGAAAGCTGTACAATACGATTCTTGCTGGAAATTTGAACTTCATAATCATGAACGACGAAACCCAGTCCGAGATATCGATTGAAGTCGAAAAATTTAGTAAGAAAGCTATGGTCTGGCAAGCAATTTGTAGCTGATGTAAGATTTCGAAACCCTTAATCACCACTGCTTCAATGAACAGCGAAATGTGCATCAAGGAATGTTTACAAATACGACTTCTACCCATGATTCGAAGCCACAAGGATCCTGTTTGTTCTCTGGCTAGATCTTGCTTCTTGCCACTACTCGAAATCAACGGTAGAATGGTATACTACCAAAAATGTCACTTTCGTCCCAAAAGACATGAATCCACTTCGACCAATTGAGGAATTTTGGGCATTAACGAAGGCACATCTTGGGAAACATGTCTCGGCAGCCAAAACCATTCAACAGTTCGAAAAAGATTGGAAAAAGTGTCAAAACTTGTGGCCAAGAAGTATGTACGGAATTTAAAGAGGAACGTTCGCAAGAAGGTGCGTCGGCTAGTCTACAATGACTAAGTAGCAAATGTTGAGAATAATATTCTGATGTTGTAGTGTAATATTATCAGTATATCGAATAAAATTTGACCACCATCGTACAGTAAGTAAGTAGAAATCAGATGGAACAACGTCTGGATAGTAAGATGGGTGGGGTGAGATATCCCATTTCAGCGTTTTGTATCAGTAGTAGTTTTGTGTCAGTGGACGAGCATCGTACCTTTTCCTGTATCCCTTTGAAGTTTTTCCATTAACTTCAGACTACCTTTTGAGCTTGGAGCTTACCTCTGTGTACAACATAGACGGTTGTTTGTGATATGTTCAGGAAAAGAATAAAACCGATATATTTTTCAAATTGATATATATTTTTCTTCCATCTTACATTCTACAAGTTTCACTATACCCTAAAAGAATTACTACGCTTGGGAATGTTCAATTAAGTTGAAATAAAAGTGTATTTCTTTGTTGTCGCCATTTTTTTTTGGTTCACGACGACAAGAAACAAAGATACTTAACCGTAATCGCAAGCATCTAGGCTCGTCAAAATACTTATCAGCAGTCACTAAACCAAACTCCTCTCGAGGCAGAGGGACAACTAGCTCAAGACCTACGCCAAACTATTTACAGAAGACTCTCCATCTGGAATTATTTTCCATTTGCTTTGCCAGAGTTTCATCTACGACTTATTTTATTCACTCTACCATTTCCGTCCGGACTCCGGTTATCTGAATGTATAATGTTTATTTCATTTTTTCTTTCAAAGCAATTTATTATTGTTTTCATTTTCACTGCGGTTTTGTCTCGATTTCGATTGGATGCGGTTTTAACTGAGCGTGAAACTAACACCATTGAAATGTACACTGGAGAAGTTTCTTTTTTTTTGTTTGGTTGTTTGTTGTTTCAACCGGAAACGGTTCTGACAGAAAACTGATCCGACTAGCTACTGACAGCGTGTGCGGAAACAATAGCCGGGAAGGAAGTTTTTGAACGGTTTTGCAGTTTGCCAATATAAACAGCTTATGCCTTAGCGCTGGGGGTGGGAACACACACGGAAGCGGAAGCACTGGTCATTGGTGCAAAAAACCAAAAAAAAAAAAACGAATTAAAAGTAAAACCGGTTGTACAGGATCGGTAGCTGAAAATGTTGAATGTCGTTCCGTTTGCTCACGTTGACCACGATTTTGAAGACACACTTGGAGCTCCACTCGGCCTCGTCATGGGCTTCGTAGGTGATGAGATGACTGCCGGCACCGAAATCCGTGCCGGGGCTCTGATTCGAAAATGGAATGGAAGAAAAGAAGACAGAACGAAGATTGTAATTAGTACGACATGTTCAGTGGATAATTAACAGACAGCTGGGGACGGATTCAGACAGCAAAACTGGATGTCAAATGGAGGTGTTTACTTACGTTGGATTTCGTGATGGTTACGACACCGACGTTGTCGGAGAAGATGGGTTCCTCCCACGTGGCTTTCACGCTCTGGTGGTGACCCTCGATGGTGTAGATCTGAGTGTCAGGACAAAAATCCACCGTCGGAGGTCGACCGGCTGAGGACAAAATGGAACAAACAGAAAAGAAGATTTTCAAAAAAAAAAAAATAAAACAAACGAATCATCATAATAAATGCAACAGGTCAAAAGGTCCGGACCCTACCTATCACATTCACCGCAAAAGTGCAACTGGTGGTCAGCTTGGAAACGGGATGCTTCGCCGAGTAGGTGATGTTGATGGATCCGAGCGGCAGCTGGAGGGCATCCTTTTTCGCCCAGAACGGTTCGGCAACGATGTCCCGGTCCCAGCTGACATCGGTTTTGGGCCGTCGCAGTTTCACCGTCGTCCCATCGGTTTCGTTTGGGTGCAGCTCAACGTTGACACTGATGGGACAGGTTAGTCTCGGTTGTGGGTATCCTATTCGAAAAAAAAAACAAAAAATAAAACACGAGTCAGCAATTAGGTGCTTCTGTAATTGTGCCTCTCGATGCAATGGAAAAAAAAAACTTTTTCATCGTTTTGGGTTTATTGAAGGCACATCCGCAGGTGGCACCGCTGCTGGCTAATTGAACCTAGCATGAGACCATTAAAGGCCCAGTAGCTTTTACGGATTCAGTGGATTGGGAGCAATATAAAGTTTTACAGTCGATCCCCAAATCAGTGTTGCCAGTTATGACGACACACAAAAACACACCTTCATACGGTCGTACGATTTTTAGAGACACACGGAGCAAGGAAAGTTTTTCCCTTAACTTTTCCACTGCTGTTTCATGCTGTACAGGGAAACAGCAAATACTACCGACATACGGAACGACGGTACAACAAACTCGATGAGGTCACGAATGTGGTGCAAAGTTGTGACACCCGGTTGAATTATGTGCTAGTAATACTAATAGTTTGGTCCGGAAAAGGGTCAACCGATGCAATCTTTATCGTTGGATTAGGTGGGCCGTCTTTGGGTGGGTTTTATGTTTCGATCGAACCCAATGGGACATTTGGCGATTGTTTCGTTTCGAACTGGGGCTTGCAGGAAGATTACGCTGATATTGAAATAAAATTGGAATATTTCACGATAAAGTTATGAAGAAGTTTCAAGGTAGGATGATAAGTTCTTAGATAACTATAACTCATGTTTGGTTTAGATCCCTACGTAAAATTCCTGCGACGCCTATAAAAAATGGGTTGAGTAAAATTATTCCCATTTTGCGTAGACATAGTTTAATGTGTATGAGGCATTCCACGCAGAATCAGCCACCCACGTTTTCTTGCCTTTTTCGCACCCGGACGACGGTTTTGCCAGGTAGTCAGGTCTTTATCATTCCCGATGTTCTACTGGAAGAGAATGAATGGTAAAATCGTTCATTTCTTCTAATGCGTCAGACGGAACTGCATATCGTGATGAGGTTCTCCCAACAGCATCAGTAGGGTACAGTCAGGCCCGTACCCAGAATTTCATTTCGGGAGGGGCCCAAAGATGAAAAAATAATGTTACTGAAGATTGCTTCCCAGCAGTACTGCTTTTCAATGACATCCGCCACGAGATAGCTTGAACTGTCGGAGCGCAAAGTCGAAAGCCCAGTCTACAATATGTGTGCAAGCATATGCCGAACTGTAATGGCAACAGCGCTCGCATGCCTGCTGTCACTGAGACAGTTTCTACTCACCAGATTGATGAGAGTATTCTATCCGGAGAGTAGTCAAACCGAACGGGCTGTTTGTATCCTGTTTCTTTATGTTCGCTCATTCGCATAAAATGTTACGGGGACAGCCTTAGAAAATCGAAGACATCCTTTGATTTTTAGGGAATTACTGTTACGAAGGGCTGTCGCAAGCCGGCTGTCTCATCAATGTCTCTTGAAGCAATAAACCGGCTGTTTCTGGAGACAAGCTGTGGTTCATAGTGCGCTCGCACTATTTCGGCTGCCTCAATGAAATGGTACTAGTACATACGATTGCGTTGTTGGGATTACCTTTGCAGGAAACTTTAGTAACGTTTCATTACAATACCATTGTGAAATAAAGAAATTGTTTTAGATTTATATTCTGTCGGCGAAGGCAATGAATTTTAATAACTAACGAAAATTAAAAGATAAACACAGAGTTTTGTGTAACGGCTCATATATCTGAATTACTGAAGTATTCATCCTTAGTGCTTCCTTCTTATTCCTAAACAAAACAGATACACTAGCATTCATTGATAATACTCCGAAAATATCTTATGCACCCTTATTCTGTATAACGATGTTTTGATTTTTCTGTTTCTCCTAGGATAACTAAACCAATGATTTTTTTAGGGTCGGAAATGACAGCCACAATATAATTATTATTATTATTATTTGATGAGTTGGCTAGAGCTGGTGAAACGAATGATTTCGTTGGTCCTGAACCAGCTTTACCACTTTCAACTAGTTGGAAAAAGCACAAGATTCGTTCTTGGGCTGCATCCAAACATGCCAGCTACTAGCGCAGCTTGCAAACTTGCGCTCAGACAAAAGCATGTCTACCAGATTTAAATCTGAAAATGTCAAAGTGTCTACTGTATTTTTCCAAGCATCATTGCAGTATTCTGGTCAGAGCTCTGACTGGACATAGCAAACTCAATGATCACATGGCTACTATTCAACGTGCTGAGTAATATTATTATTATTATTATTATTATTATTATTATTATTATTATTATTATTATTATTATTATTATTGTTATTATTATTATTATTAATATTATTAATATTATTATTATTATTATTATTATTATTATTATTATTATTATTATTATTATTATTATTATTATTATTATTATTATTATTATATTTATTTATTCCCGCTTTCAAACTTAATTGTGGTCGTTCACCGGGGAATCACACCTACATTCTTCAATATATCATTTTTCATTTTTTTAACATAATTTCTTTTCAGAAAGAAAACTGTTAAATATATGCAATGAATTTGGCTCTCAGAATGTTTCACTATTCATTTACAATATTTAAAGTTCCAAACGTTTGAAAAACGTTTTAAATGCGGACACAAGCTACTTAGCCAATTAGAGTAGAAAATTTTCGACATTCTTAGATTTATAACTGCGGAAGTCGGATCCGAATTAAATTCAATAGTAACCTATGCAGCCTTTTCATTTCAGCCTGATTTGGGAAAATAGGTGCAGTCATGCCTGAGAAATTGAGTGACGTTGTTTGACACATACAATACACATACATACACACGGAGGAATTGCTTAACTTATCTTAGTCGAATGTCAACTTTCACTAGTCGAATTTTCAAGTAATTTCAAAACCTTTTTTTATGACAAAATCAAAATCTATGTATAGACACTATGAAATTTTTATAATTCCAATGGCAGATATAAGATTCTTCAAAACTAAATTGAGCTTGAATTCATGTTTAGGTAGTTTTTGTAACTTACCATTTTTGGAAATATAAGTGTACTTTATAGGTAATCGTACTTATCCCCAAATTTCCCAACCAGAACCGGCAATGAAATTCAATACGATGAATCTATAGTGCATCGAAATGTGAGGGCGTGAGAGCCGACTGAAACAGACAACCAAAAATGTGTACGAGAATTGTAGCAAGCGCATAGAAACTGGATGTGCTGTTTGAAATTTCAAGGCACCGCATCTTCTTCTGCGTGCGGCTGGTGATTGCAACATCTACATTTCCAAATTTGGATTGAGCGTAAAAGCACATAGAGGAAATGATTAAGATACTTTCCAAAGTTTACATGAAATTGTCCTTTTAACTGCAGCTATAAATTTGGGCCTCAGTTACTTTTATATCAAGTTTTGTGGTAAACAACGACATTAAGCTAAAGAATTCAAAATATACTGAACACAAGCTTCTACTTGCTGAAAGATGCGCTTTAACCGAGTTTTAAATTTTACAATGTAAAGTGACAGTTTTAACGTGTGTAAAATTCGCGAACTTCTGGTAGCTATGACCAAAATAATATAATAGTTAATATGCCGTTTCTAGAGATAAGATAATTCAATGCATAACAGGAAGAAAATGAATTCCAGATTATCAGCACATATGTATTTTGGAATATATTCCAGGTTAATAGAAACACTATACTATTGATATATAGAAGATAACTTGATATGTCTGGAAAGCTTGAGACCATATTACTCAAGAAAGACATTATTAAATAACTTGGTGAACTAAAACTTTTTTCTAAATAAAACGAAATAAACATTCGAATCTGTTACGGGCAACCATGCTGCATTCCACGCTTGGAAACATGTTTTTTGGAAGAACCGGAATTTTTCATTCAGTTTTTGCATTCAAAGCTTTGTTGTACGATACCTGCAAATAAGTTTCTAAATGATTTTTGTATTGCTAATACCGACTCCCAATTTTGCACTCAAGGTTTTTATTCGATTGGTGGTTCAATGTACATATAACGAACTTAACGAGCCAGGTTTTGTATGTTTCAGTTCTGACTTGGAAAGATTCTTAGTGTCCGTAGTATTGCAACACTGACCATGCAATAGTCCGGCACGGAACCACCCACGATCCCATTTCAACCAGAATATTAGTTGATTTTCTGAATTCGATTGGTTAAAATTTGGTACAACTAATCGATTGTTGTTTTAACTGAACTGTCATTTTTGTTTTTCGATTAGCAGAAACGATGGTTGAAACAACTAATTTAACTGTTTGAAAACAAAAATGCTGTCAATGAGTGGGGACACATACCTTTCAATTTTAACAAATATTTTAGTTTAAATAACTGGTGTTGTTATCGAAACAAAATTCTGTTAGTTGAAAAATATATCGGTTTTATTTGTTTTAGACATTGCAAATAGTTGAATCAACTCGAACAATGTTATTGATTTGCGAAAATAATCAAAATATACTTACTGGTACACGTCATGATCTGTTTGAAATAAGTTCGGTATGTTGAGATTCATGAAATAAATATCGTTGTTAAAATATAAACAGTATTTTGTATTGACATGTAATATCATTAGGGCTGGGAAAACCACCGATCACTGCTGATTTCAAGTGATCTTAACCAAGGAATAAATTATCATTACGAAATCAGAACTGATCTGATCTCTAAGTGATTTTGATTTTTGTATGATCAAGTCGAGATCAGTAAAGATCTAAATTATAAAAAAAATACTTCTGATTCGATCGGAAATGATTGATGTAGAAAAACGTTTTCAATCAGCAAAAGTGCCCGGAGGGGCGAGTAAATAAAAAACAAAACAAAAGTTATGCACTGATAATTTTAGTCAATTTATATGAGCTTGGGTGCATCAACCGCTGGGAATTGAAATTTGCGACGGCAATTCAAACGCGCCATTCAATCGCAGCGCGTCCTGTGTGTTTGAAACCCTTCGCTTTTGTTACTTATATAAATCAAATTCATTTCAAAAAGCGTTTTATTGCTAATGCATGAACATTATCATCGGTATAAAACAGCTGGAAGTAAAACAGTCTGCTGGAAGTAAATCAATGATCGAATTTGAAGCATTCATTAACATTTTCTAATTTGTCACCAAATCTTTTTCATCTTAAACAAGGTTAACTTTATCACAACACCGCTGTTAGATAAACACTTGTTATGGAATCATAAATTTCTCAAATCGAATGAACACAATTTCACCAGACGCTTTAACCATCGATGTTGTTTTCATTGACATTTTGAAGCGACGCGAACAGATTTCAACTAAAAAAGTTGTTGATTTCGCATTGCGATTATTGTTTTGCTTTCAACTGTCTCCGGCATTTGACAGCATTCAAAACAACATTTTTTTCAACTACTTGAATATATGCAAATCAAAAACCATTTTGGTTGAATCAAAAAGAAATTAGTTAAATCAACTATCGTAAACATCAAAAACTGCGATATCGCAATTCTATGATCGAAGGGTTCTCCGTGCAGATATGAAACGTAGAAAAAATCTGATAACTGAAAGGAAAAAGAAACTCATGCAATTGTCGCCTTTTACGACATGGAAGCAGAAACCCAGTGGATCTATTCTTGGCTTATTTTTTTCCGCCGGATTCCACACGACATCTAGACCACTGTGCGTTTGCGAGAAATAGCAGTTTGAAAATTTTCGAGGAATTTTTCCTCAGGTTCTTCTAAAAAATTAGGCTGAAGTTAAAATGGCTGAGCTCTACTTACGCATGCAACTGCCGCTCTCATCGCCAATCCACTCGCCGCTGGTACCGCAAATTTTCGAAAACTTTCCCTCCAACCGATATCCGGTGGGGCACTTCAGAATACACTGGCTTCCGGGTCGATTGATGATCTTGAGTTTGCCCCCGTTCGGTCCGTCGGAGATCTCGTCAATCGGTCGGCTGCATTCCAGATATCCGTGTCTCGGTGGAAACAGGGGCGGGCAGGCCACGTCGGCCAGTTTCAGCGAATCGTTTAACACTGTGAATGGCGAAAGAAAAAGCGATATAATCTTTAGAAATAGAAAAAAACGAAAAGGAAAGGTTTTATAAGTAATTTATTTCGGGTGGTTTTGTGTGTTTTGCCGGAATAGACTATTTCGGGTCCACGGATGATGCCTTCAACGGACAGATAACGATGACGGTCGATTCGGGCACAGGTTGAATGAACCACTGGGAAGTGATGGGAATACGAAATCAGCCGGGTTTGAATTTCAATTCCTTTTTCTGATTCGGCGAAAGTTGTGTGGCAAAGGCTGATACACAAGAAAACCGTACTTCTTATATGGTTACTTTCCGCAGAGCTAAATTGCGACCACGTTTCCGAGGTGTTATCCGTATGAAATCCGGTTCTCTTCTATTAAAAGTTGCGCTCGAAGAACCCACGTTCGGATTCATCTCATTTCGGTTGTTGACTAGCATGCCTTTGCAGGATTTGCACGCTCCGGGGTTTAGGCCAAGCGGAAATAAAAAATTTTCTTCCCAACGAGTAGAGGGTGTTTCAAAACAACAAAATCAAATAGCAAAGCATTCACTTGATTTCATCGAGATCGGTTTGTTGAAATTCAACTATTACAGACGGACGGACATTTTCGTTTTATTTTTGATGCTGAACTGAATTAAATAATTTTTCAATTGAATGAAAAATTTTCAAATAGCTTCGCTTTATTAAAGACTAAAAAGAATTTCCTGACAATAAATTTCTTATTAATTTACATTTATTCCTTCAGTAGAGCCTTGAAAGTAAAATTCCTCGAATACAGTCGAGTTCACTTCGGCAAATTTGGAAGAGAATTCCTTACTGTATCTGTCTCTCTCTCGTTCGCAAAATACTTGTCACTGAGCAATCGCGTCTGCGAATGACACCCCGAGAAATTCGGAAAACGAGTGTGAAGATATTCAAATAATTCAATTAATGCCGATGGTTGCTCCTACGTGGCTTTGGAGCAAATTGTTTTATAATTGTTTTGAAGCCCGCTGTTGTTCGTTCGGAATCTTTCTTCAACGAAATACAAAATTCTATTCGATACGTCGTGGAAATACGAGAATACTACTGTACCGTTTGATGTGAAACTATCGTCAAAGAAATTTATATGCCGCTTCTTTACACTAATCTTTCAATAATTATTTCAAGCTGAACAGTTTGCAGTCCAGTTCGCAGTGTTCAATCCAATAATTTTTCAAAATTCTTCATTTGTTCATTTAGGTGGTATAAAATTGTTACTCCAGTAGAATTTGGAAAGCAATGTCAGATTTCATTTCGTTTCATTTAAGGTACTGTATTTTATTGTCAAGTTGAAAAGCTTTGCTGCATGTTGAAAGGCTTTGCTGCATGAATGTACAAGCAAATTGCGAGAGTAGTTTCTCTTACTATTGGATGTGACACCATAAATTATTCCCATTTGGGTTTACTCAAGAGGTAGGAAATCGGTTGCCGTATGAGTTGAAGCCGAGATGCGCAATAAAAGGATTCTGAGATTGAAAGTCGCACAATGAATGCAGAATGTATGAAAAACAGTCAAGGTGACCGGGTTTTCTAGTTCATTCGGAATAATAAAAAAAAATTCATTTCAGTTTTGGTCACTATCCACGTAAATCATTGCCAATTTTATACAGATTCGTCTCGCTGGCAACTTTTTCTTTTGTGTCTTGTTTAGCTTAATGATGTACCAATATTTTGTTATTGGTCCAAGTTATGGTTTATTAGAAGGGGTTTATATTCTGTATGTTGTTCTGTACGTTTGCCACTCTGTACCTTTTTTCTGCAATGGCAAGATGCTAAATTCGACCAAAATAGAACGAAGCAAATGTGTTACTGGATAGAAGGAAGTAGATATTTTTGAGTGCACTTCTACGCATTCCTGATTAATAGCACAGGGCGTGATGTGAATGTCACTTTTCAAGCCACAATAACAGATGGCCTGCCACACAGCATAACGAACTTGCGAACTTCGTTGAATGTGTTTAAAATTTTCTGACACTTGTCACCTCCCCGGTGTCGTTGTTTTGTAGTTCAGAAAGTAGTTCAGATTTTCACAATGTGGCATCAAAATGTTTACACGTTGCTCCATTTGTTTTTCTGCAATGTTCACAGAATTTTGTTTTTTGGATGCGATGCGATGTGAAGACAAAAGGCTCATATAATAGTGAGCCCACCTCGTTTTCTTAAGGATGCCATACGCGAGCAAAGCACTGTTTCATTCTCTATGTTATACTAGTTAATACACAAACAATCCCTTGGTTTTTTTTTTTCAAAACACGAAGAGAAGCATTTTGAATTGAATACTACAGTATTATATATGAGAAAGGCATCATTACACCACTAGGTGGATTAAACCAGTTTTTTATATTATGGAAGACTAATTACGGGATCAACAGAAAGATTAAAATTGAGTTTTGTTTTCGTGATATATTCAGGACTGGAATTTTTCACTTGGTGTTTTAATTTAGAAACATTCTATTCTAGTTTCTTGAACTAAGCCATGCGATAAAAGTGTAACATAGCGTTTGTCAGGCAGAAACCTTGAAGGCGGATCATTTTGTTGAAAGCTGCAATGCAAATGCAAGACGAAACCCAATGCCAAAGAAATGCCATAAATGCTACAAAAAACTACAAATTCCACAAATGCCGCCATTACCACATTGCCGCAATTGCCACAGATGCTACAAATGCCATAAATACAGCACACGCCACAAATTTCACAAATGACACAAATGACATAAGGAGTGTATCGAAAATAAGCTGTCCACATACATTTGTGTTGTACGCATGTATTTGTGATAGTTTTTTAATGCTCAGATCACAGCGTGCTGTGCGTTTGGCCGTCAGCTTTCGTTTGTTTACTTGTTTGTGCGGTTGAAATTCTGCGTTTTCAAAATGTCGCGTATTGAAAAGGAAGTGAAAATTAAGATTCTGGACTCAAGGCTTAGTGAGAAGGGTATTACTATGCGAAAATTGGCGAAGCGGTTTGGAAATCATCATGCCAGTGTTAAAACCATAATTAATAAGTTTAGGGAACACTATTCTTTGGATGAGCTACCAGGAAGAGACAGAAAACCCGATTCTTCCAACCCGAAACTGGGCCAGAAAGTGGCATTTCTAGTCATTAAGAACAAATCAATGTGAATACGTGATTTAGCCAAAAAAGAAGGAACGAGTGCCGGAATGATTCAGCGTATCAAGAGGCGAAATCACCTGAAGACCTACAAGAAGCAGAAATTCTCGGAAGAAGTGCAGAAACAAGAAGAAACCAGCAGCAACAAGGGCCCGGAAATTGCATTCGCGTCTTTTGCAGTGTCCGGATGCATGCGCTTTGATGGACGATGAGACTAAAAACTAAAAGGAGTAAAAGAGGACTCAACAACCCTTCCAGGTCCACAATACTTTACTGTCGTCGTTGGGGTGTATGTAAGCGATGCGGACAGGTCGATTCAAGTGAAGAAATTCGGTCGAAAGGTACCGGTATTGCAAGCAATATGTTCCTGTGGTTGGGAGTTAACCATTTTTACACTACCGGAAATATAAATGCAGAAATCTATCGATCTGAGTGTCTCCAGAAGAGATTGCTGCCTTTATATAAGAAACATAATACACCTCCACAGTTTTGGCCGGATTTAGCATCGGCTCACTATGCCAAAACCACTCTCAATTGGCTTGCGGAAAAGGGTATAAATTTCGTTGAGAAAAATATCAATCCACCAAATTGGCCTCAGATCGACCCATCGAACGTGACTGGGCAATCGTGAAAAGGGTCTTCAAGAAGACTGGTAAGGCAGCTGGGAACATGCAGGAGATCATAAAAATTTGGGCTCAAGCGTTCAAAAATTGCGATGCAACACTTGTTCGGAACTTGATGAAGAGCGCTCAATCAAAAGTTCGAAAATTTGTGAAGAAATAACTTAAATTTCAACCGGTTTTCATCATGCTCAAGTTTGACCTCGTACAATAAATGATCAATTTTCAGTTTAAATAAAATATCGTTTTCTATCCGAATTTGAAAAAAAAATATGTGGATAGCTAATTTTCGATACACTTCTTAAATGACACAAATGTCGAAAATGACACAAATTCCACAAATTTCACAAATTCCACAAACTCAACATATTCCACAGATTACAAAAATTCTACAAATTCCACAATTTCCGCAATATCCACAATTGCCACAAATATCACAATAGCCAAATATGTCCAAATTCCACAAAAGTCATCAAATGACACAAATGACACAAATGCCAAATCTGCCAGCAAATGCTGTAATTGCCACAAATGCCGAAAATTCCACGAATGCCAAATGTCAAAAAAGCCGCAAATTCCACAATTTCCATAAAAGCCGCAAATTCCATAAATTCTACAAATTCCCCAAATTCCACAAATTCCACAATTCCACAAACTCAACATTTTCCACAGATTACAAAGATTCTACAAATTCCACGAAGGCCACAAATTTCATAATTTCCGCAATATCCACAATTGCCACAAATATCACAAATGCCAAATATGTCCAAATTCCACATAAGCCATCAAATAACACAAATGCCTCAAATGCTGTGATTGCCACAAATGCCGCAAATTCCACGAATGCCAAATGTCAAAAAAGCCGCAAATTCCACAATTTACACAAAAGCCGCAAAAGCCGCAAATTCCACAAATTCCAAATATTCCACAAATTCCACAAATTCCCCAAATTCTGCGAATTCCACATTTTCCATAAATTCTACAAACTCAACGAATTCCACAGATTACAAAAATTTTACCAATTTCCATGAAGGCCACAAATTCCACAAATTTCACAATTTCTACAATATCCACAATTGCCACAAATATCACAAATGCCAAATATGTCCAAATTCCTAATAAACCATCAAATAACACAAATGCCTCAAATGCTGTGATTGCCACAAATGCCGCAAATTCCACAAATGCCAAATGTCACAAAAGCCGCAAATTCCACAATTTTCTCAAAAGCCGCAAATTCCCTAAATTCCACAAATTCCACAAACTCAACATATTCCACAGATTACAAAAATTCTACAAATTCCACGAAGGCCACAAATTCCACAATTTCCACAATACCCACAATATCCACAAAATCCACAATTGCCACAAATATCACAAATGCCAAATATGTCCATATTCCACAAATGCCATCAAATGACACAAATGACACAAATGCCAAAACTGCCAGCAAATGCCTCAAATGCTGTAATTGCCACAACTGCCGCAAATTCCACGAATGCCAAATGTCAAAAAAGCCGCAAATTCTACAATTTACACAAAAGCCGCAAATTCCATAAATTCCAAATATTCCACAAATTCCACAAATTCCCCAAATTCTGCGAATTCAACATTTTCCATAAATTCCACAAACTCAACATATTCCACAGATTACAAACATTTTACAAATTCCATGAAGGCCACAAATTCCATAAATTCCACAAATTCCACAAATTTCACAATTTCTACAATATCCACAATTGCCACAAATATCACAAATGCCAAATATGTCCAAATTCCACAAATGCCATCAAATGACACAAATGACAAAACTGCCAGCAAATGCCTCAAATGCTGCAATTGCACAAATACCGCAAATTCCACGAATGCCAAATGCCAAAGAAGCCGCAAATTCCACAAATTCCACAAAAGCCGCAAATTTAATAAAATCCACAAGTTCTTCAAATTCCACAAATTCCACAAACTCAACCTATTCTACAGATTACAAAAATTTTACAAATTCCATAATTTCCACAATATCCACAATTGCCACAAATATCACAAATGAAAATATGTCCAAATTCCACAAATTCCAACAAATGCCATCAAATGAAACAAACGACATAAATGACACAAATGCTGTAATTGGCTGAAATATAAATTTAATAAATGCCGTGAATGTCGCAAATGCCTCAAATATCACAAATGTTAAAAATGCCATAAAAGCCAAAAATGAAACGAATGCCATACATGCCGTAAATACCACTAATGCCACAAATGTCACAAATGCCAGCAAATGTCAGCAAATGCCACAAATGCTGTAATTGCCACAAATAACACAAATTCCATAAATTTCACAAATTCCATAAATTTCACAAATTCACAAACTCAACATATTCCACAGATTACAAAAATTCTATAAATTCCACGAAGACCACAAATTCCACGATTGCTACAAATATCATAAATGCCAAATATGCTCAAATTCCACAAATGCCACAAAAGCCGCAAATTTCTAAAATTTCTCAAATGACACAAATGACACAAATGACTCACATGTCACAGATTCCACAAATTTTACAAATTTTTCAAATTCCACAAATTTTGCAAATTTCACAGATGCCACAATTGCCAAAAAATACCACAAATGCCACAAATGCTGCGAATTCAACAAATGGCACAAATGCCCTAATTTCCACAAATTCCACTAAATCCACCAATTCCACAAGTTCCAACAATTCCACAAACTCCACAATTTTCACAATTTTTCCAATTTTCACAAATGCCGTAAATGCCACTAATGCTGCAACTCCCACAAATGTCGCAAATTACACAGATGTCACGAATACCACAAATGCCACAATCTCCACAAATTTCACAAATTCCACAAATGCCATAAATGTTGCAAATGCTAAATTCCACAAATTTCACAAATCATTTGTGAAATGCCACAAATTCCACCAATTCCACTAATTTTATAAATTCCACAAATCCCACAAAACTCACAAATTCCACAAATTTGACAAATTCTACAAATATCACAGATGCCACAAATGATAAAAAATACCACAAATGCCCCAAATGCTCCGAATTCCACAAATTCCACAAATGGTACAAATGCCATAAAGTCCACAAATTCCACGAATACCACAAATTGCACCGATTCCACAAATTCTATAAGTTCCTAAAATTCCACAAATTCCGCAAACTCCACGAATTCATAAAATTCCACAGATTCCACAATTTTTATAATTTCCCCAATTTTCACAAATGCCAAAAAATTCTACAATTGCCACAAATATCACAAATGTCAAAAAAATGCCGAAAATGTAAAAAGGTTTACAAATGCCACAAAAGCCGCAAATTTCACAAATTTCACAGATGACACAAATAACACAAATGACACAATTGTCACAAAATCCTCAAATGTCGAAATTTTCACAAATGTCACAAATGCCGCCAATATCACAAGTGACGAATTTATCTCAAACGGCTAAAATGGCAAAACTGGCAACAATGGCAAAAATGACATGAATTGCAAAAGTAACATAAATTATTAAAAAATGGCAGAAATAATCAAAAATACCGCCAATGCACGGCGTCAAGTGACGAGAATTGCCAAAATTACGGAAATGTTAAAAAATGGTCGAAATGGTAGAAATGTCAAACGGTATAGCATGTCCTCGGCATCTTAGAGCTAGTGGCAGTGTGTCTTGATAAATATATCGTTGAATAAAAAAAAAGTATTGCACATCGCTATGAATTCATCTTCCATAACACGTGCTTTCCCAATGAGGTAGAAACAGGCAAACACAACACGTTAGTGTTAGCAAAATTAGTTTGTTTCAGCAAGTCAAGTAAAACTAAAAACCACGTGCTTGCTTCCGGTGGCATTGAATCGAAACATGTTAAATTTTTCATGTATGTCAACTCTTTTACAAAAGTGTTGATTACCAACGCTAGCAAGCTTTCAAAATTCAAAATGATTTTTTTTAATTACTACCATTGAATCTATTTTCGTTTAACAGTAATTAGAGCACAAATTCCGAATTCCGCAACTAGAAAAATATGCAACCCGTCCGTCTTTCAGGCAGTGCATTTTACGTTCCGACACGATTGAAAGATTAACGAATCCGTGACGGCAAATGACACGGCAAATGAGTTTCCCTTATTATAATTGCAAGCTCCGATGCTGCTCTCAGTGAGTCACTTCCAATGGAAATAACATATGTCGGGAATGGAGTTGGAAGCTTTCCGCGATGGATTATCCAATTTCCGCTATCTCGTTTGGAAAGGGGAATAGTATTAATACTGGAACCAAAGTGCTTACACGATCGGTGATTATTAGCATTGATGGTGTACATTGCATTCAGAAATGTATCATTGCCGGCTTCTGTGCGGGATTGAACCAAAGTTAATTTTGCTCTCGTAGAGCCGTGATTAAACGGATGAAGATGGTGATGCTGATGCTGATGATGGTGGATGATGGGGAAAATGAGAATGAATAAATCATGTTACAAGCAGTTGGTAATGTTCTTATCGTTGATGTAAATTAACTTATCCCTAACTTCCCAGGCAAACAAAGTGTAGCTAATAAAGAGCAGACCGAGAATTGAATAGAAGGATTAAGATTGTCTTCAAAGATTTGCGTTTTGCGGAGACGAGGGTCGGGCTCACAAAAAGGGGGCTGGCAAGCTGACAGAATGACAAACAGACACTTGTTCTGTAGGCACACGCACACACACACACATCTACACACACTTACATGAATAACATGGATGGGTGGGGTTGGGTGTGTAATTCCGGAAACAGCATCGTTCGAATTGTGGTGATAAATCTTCCGCTCGGTTCAGGTTTCTACCGGCGTTATTAGCTGACCCGTTTCATAAATCAGAACGCCATCGAAGCGTAATTAGATTATGATGAATGGACATATAATTGTTCGGCACCATGCACTCGAGTACCGGCAAAATTCTTCTGGTCACTGTCTTTCGCGGAGAATTGTTCCAGTGAACGGAAGGATACAATCTTCTGCAAATTTCGTTTGCGGTCGGCCGTTGTTGGCCTCGGAGTGCAATTTCAGACTTTACGTCATGCGCAACAATTGAAGGATAATAGTTGTGGTTTGTGGGATATGTCTTATTAGAGTCCATTTCTGATCATATTTCAATTTGTTAGATCGAAGCCCTGTCAAAATGTTCGAAAATTTGACTTTATATTACATACCTTCATTTAACCCCGGTTTCAATCTTCGTCCGGGCTCGGGAAGGTACTATCTATTACATAACTCAGAACGGCTTATCAACTTACCCAAACAGCCATGCTTGTTATCGTCCAGCTTGAAGCCATATTTACAGGAACAATAGAAACTACCGTCGCTGTTGATGCAATGATGCTGGCAGCCGCCATTTGCGATGCTACACTCGTTCGTATCTGGCGAAGGAAGGCGGAAAATAGGGTAAGCGTTAATTAATCAGGCTTACACAGGATTACTAATGGACGGTTGAAGGATTACCGATGACCAGTATTTTGTTCGTGATGCATCATTGTCATGTTGTGTGATCATATTTTTCAATAATGGAAAATCATTTTTGGGGCCCTTTCGAATTGTTGCAACCACATTGGCTCGCGAAACCGAGTCAGATATTTTTCGGAATAATATCATGAATGCTCTTCGATAAAGTTCGGGCCGAATGCGTTTTTCTAGTCAGTTTGCTTCCGTGTCTTGATATGAAAAGACAAGAAATCTAGTGTAGAAAACGAATAGATATTTTCAGCATTACTGAATTCGACGTATGATAAACTAAATTGTAGTTTTGCGCGAGAAACTAATGCACGTCTATCTAGAGAAAGTACTTTGTGTTCAACTGAATAAAACTAACAGTGTAATATACAATCAATTTTTCCTTGAGTGCTAGGTAGTAAAATTTGCAGCCGATAACAGTGCTACATGGAATGAAAAGTCCAGGTCCTTTCTATTTTTGTTGAGAACAAGCCTCTAGATGGCTCGCTACCAAATATCATGACAATCTATCCACTAGTGTTTGAATAACAGCGAATCGTTCTAGCTTCCATTTAGCTATGAAAAAAGACGAGTTTCGTGCCCTGATTAAACAAGCAATGGTGAAATTGAATGATTTGTCCCGTATTCTCCAGACCTGGCCCCCAAAGGCTATTATCTATTTCAAAACCTGAAAAGATTTCTTCAGGGAAAGAAATTCTGAGGTCATTGCAGAAACGGAAGCCTATTTTGAAGGCCTTGGCAAATCTTGTTTTCTTCAAAGAGCATTAATAACTGGAGGACCGATTCGTGAAGTTTATCGCTCTAGATGGAAATTATACTGATGAATAGAAAAGTTTTCACGATCAAAAATCGACTTTTTCTTTGCTAGGTTCAGAACTTCTCATTACATGTAGTAATGTTCTACCTGTTGAATATTAAGTTTTTGGTAGTTCTGGAAAGAAAATTGAATGCAATGAAGCTATGGGTAATTTTGACTATCAATCACAAAAAATTAATACGAAAATATGAAAAGAGATCTGAATAGTAACTAGGAAAACTTTCCCTGACGATTCGAATTCAATACAATATTTAGAAAAAATCAGGTGTCGTATATCTTGCATAGAGAAATTTTGCACCGCTGTATGTTAATTGTGCTATAGCGAGTCAAACGGAAAAAAACAAAAAGCAAAAGATAAAAAGCAAAAGGCAAAAGTCTCAAGAGTCAAAATGTTTTATCGAGAAGTTTCGCGTAGTTTTATCAAACAGTTTTGGGTTATTTTTTTTTCTATCAGTTTTCCGTGTAGTTTTTCTCGATGAGTTAAAGAGAAGTTTTTCGAGTAGTTTTTTCAAGCAGGGTTTTGATTAGTATTTTAAGCAATTTCGAGCATTTTTTCAGGAAGTTTTTAGGTAATTTTTCCCAAGCAGACTTTTGAGTAGTTTTGCCTTTTTGTATAGAAAGCTATTAAAATGGCTGAAAAACCTTCTTTCGACCGGAGTCTTAGAGACCCACAGTGTTATACACCATTCGATTCAGCCCGACGAGATCGGAAAATGTTTGTGTGTGTGCAATTTTTGAAGAATTTTTACCGCTCAATTTGCTCAGAGATAGCTGAAGCCAAAAGTAACAATAGTCTAAGAAGTCTGAAAAATCTCAAAAGTCGCAATGGTATTGAAAGTTACAAGAATCCTAAAAGTCTTAAAAATTTTAAGAGTCCGAAAAGTTATAAGAGTACAAGAGTTCTAAAAGTCCAGAGTCAAAAAATTAAAAAGTCTCAAAAGTCCCGTAAATTACATGAGTTTCAACGATCTTAAAAGTCCAAAGTGTCCTAACAGTCCCTAGAGTCCGTAGAGTCCCTAGAGTCCCTAGAGCCTGAAAAGTTTCAAGGCTACAAAAGTCTCTGAATTGTCAAAAGTTTCAACAGTTTCGAAAATCCCAAGAGTTTCATGAGTCCCAAGAGTTCCAAAATTTTCAAGAGTCCCAAAAGTTTCAAAGCTCCAGAGGTTCAATAAGTTCCGAAAATTCCAAAGTCCAAAGAGTTCCGAAAGTGTCAAAACTCTCAAAAGCTCCAAAGGGTCTCGAAAATTAAGGCCAAAATAGTTTAGGATTCCAAAGAGTTCCACGAGTTCTAAAAGTCCCAATAGTCTCAAAAGTTCCAAGAGTGCCACGAGTCTGAAGAGTCGTAAAAGTTCCAAAAGTTCCAAAAGAGTCTCAAAAATCTTAAAAGTACAAATAGTTCAAAGTGTCCCAAAAGTTCCAAGAGTACCGAGAATCCCAAGAGTATGAAGAGTCCTCAAAGTTCCCAAAAATTAAAATTGTTCCAAAAGTTCCAAGAGTGTCAAAAGTCTTAAAAGTTCAAATAGCTCAAAGTGTCCCAAAAGTTCCAAGAGTCCGAAAAATCCCAAGACTCTGAAGAGTCTAAAAAGTCCTAAAAGTTTAAAAAATTCCAACTGTCCCAAGAGTCCCAAGAGTCCCAAGAGTCCCAAGAGTCCCAAGAGTCCCAAGAGTCCCAAGAGTCCCGAATATTCCAAGAGTTCCAAAAGTTCCAAGAGTCTCAAAAGACTCTAAAGTTTCAAGAAATTCAAGAGTCCCAAAAGTCCCAAGAGTCTCTAGAATCTCTAGAATCTCTAAATTTCCTAGAGTCCCTGGAGTCTCTAGAGTCTCGAAAATTCTACGATTTTCATGAGGCCCAGGAGTTCTAAAAGTCCCAAAAGTCTCAAAAATTCCAAGTCTCGAAAGTCCCGCGAATCTCATGAGTCCCAACAGTATCAACAGTCCCTAGAATCTATATAGTCGTCAGAGTCTCTAGAGGTCATTGAGTCCCAAAATTCTCAAAAATCTCGAATGTCTCATAACTCCCAAGAATCTCAAAAGTTTTAAGAGTCCTAAAAGCCCAAAAAAATCAGAAAGTCAAATGTTCTACGATATCCGAGAGTTTCGCGAATTCTAAACGTCCCAGTGGTCTCAAAAGTTCCAAAAGTCTCAAGAGCCTCTAATTGTTCAAATGTTCCAAAAGTGTAAAAAGTCCCAAATCTCTAAAGAGTTACAAGTGTTCTAAGAATCCAAAAATCCCAATAGTCTCAAGAGTCTCTAAACTCTCAAAAGTCCAACAGTCCCGAAATTCCAAAGAGTCCCTGGAGTACCAAAATTATTAAGAGTGCCAAAAGTCCAAACATTCTAAAAGAAGATTTCCAAAAGTCCCACGAGCTCTTAAAGTTCCAAGAGTCTCAAAAGTTACAACAATCTCAAAAGTCCCAAAATCTCATGAGTCCCAAGAATATGAAAAGCCCCTGGTGTCCCTAAGTTCCAAGAGTCCCAAATATTCCAAGAGTCTCCAGAGTCTCTAGAGGCCTAAGAGTCCCAGAAGTCTAAAAAAGTTCCAAGAGTCCAAATAGCCCTACAAAATTAGATTCACGAAAGCTCTAAGAGTCCCACGAGCTATAAGAGTCGCAATAATCTCAAAAGTTTCAGAAGTCTCAAAAGCCTCTAATTTCTCAAGCAATCAAAAACTCCTAAAAGACAGAAAAAAATCAAAACGAGTCCTGAAAGTTATAAGAGTTCTAAGAATCCCAAAAAGTCCTAATAGTTTCAAAAGTCTCTGAATTCTTAAAAGTCTCAACTGTTTCGAAAGTCCCAAGAGTTCAATGAGTCTCAAGAGGCCCAAAAGTCTTAAGAGTTCCGAAAGTTTCAAAAGTCCCAGAGGTTCAATAAGTCCCGAAAATTCCAAAAGTTCTAGAAGTCCAAAGAGTACCGAAAGTGTCAAAAATCTCAAAATTTTTAAAGAATCTCAAAAATTCCAAGAGTCCTGAAAGTTTTAGGTCAAAATGTTCTAGGATTCCAAAGAGTTCTACGAGTTCTAAAAGCCCCAAAAGTCTCAAAAGTTTCAAGAGTCCCAAGAGTCTGAAGAGTCCTAAAAGTTCCAAAAATTCCAATTGTTACAAAAAATCCAAAACTTGCAAAGGTTTCAAAAGTCTTAAAAGTTCAAATAGTTCAAAGTGTCCCAAGAATCCCAAGAGTCTCAAAAGTTCTAAGAGTTCCAAAAATTCCAACTGTCCGAAAGTTGCAAGAGCCCAAAAATTCCAAGAGTCTCAAGATTCCCAGGTTTCCCAAGATTTCCAAAAATCTCGAAAATCTCAAAAGTCCCAAAAGTCTCAAAAGTTCCAAGAGCCCGAATAGCCCCAAAATATTAGAGTCGCGAAAGTTCTAAGATTTCCAAGACTCAACGAATTATAAAACTCCCAATAGTCTCAAAATCCTCTAATTGCTCAAAAATCCGAAAACTTCTGAAGACCCAAAACTTTAACCAGTCCTAAAAGTTACAAAAGTTCTAAGAATCTCCCGATTCCTGAAGGTCCTGATAATCTTAAAAGTCTATGAATTCTCAAAAGTCTCAACAGTTTCGAAAATCCCATGAGTTTCATGAGTCCCAAGAGTTCCATAAGTTTCAAGAGTCCCAGAGTTCCAATAAGTTCCGAAAATTTCAAAAGTTCTAGAAGTCCAAAGAGTCTCAAAAGTATCAAAAATCTCAAAATTTTTAGGAGTCCTGAAAGTTTAAGGCCAAAATGTTTTAGGATTCCAAAGAGTTCCACGAGTTCTAAAAGTCCCAATAGTCTCAAAAGTTTGAAGAGTGCCAAGAGTTTGAAGAGTCCTGAAAGTTCCAATAGTTCCAAGAGTCTCAAAAATCTGAAAAGTTCAAATAGTTCAAAGTATCCCAAAAGTTCCAAGAGTCCAAGAATCCCAAGAGTCTGAAGAGTCCTAAAAGTTCCAAAAAATCCAACTGTTCCAAAAACTCCAAGAGTCACAAAAGTCTTAAAAGTTCATAAATTTCAAAATGTCCCAAAAGTTCCGAGAGTCTCAAGAATCCCAAAACTCTGAAGAGTCTATAAAGTCCTAAAAGTTAAAAAAATTCCAACTGTCCCAAGAGACCCAAGAATTCCAAGAGTCCCAAAAGTCCCAAGAGTCCGGAACATTCCAAGAGTCCCAAGAGTCCCTAGAGTCTCTAGAGTCCCAAGGTTACCAAGTTTCACAAGAGTCCCACAAGTCCCAAGAATCCCAAGAGTCCCAAGAGTCCCAAGAGTCCCAAGAGTCCCAAGAGTCCCAAGAGTCCCAAGAGTCCCAAGAGTCCCAAGAGTCCCAAGAGTCCCAAGAGTCCCAAGAGTCCCAAGAGTCCCAAGAGTCCCAAGAGTCCCAAGAGTCCCAAGAGTCCCAAGAGTCCCAAGAGTCCCAAGAGTCCCAAGAGTCCCAAGAGTCCCAAGAGTCCCAAGAGTCCCAAGAGTCCCAAGAGTCCCAAGAGTCCCAAGAGTCCCAAGAGTCCCAAGAGTCCCAAGAGTCCCAAGAGTACCAAGAGTCCCAAGAGTCCCAAGAGTCCCAAGAGTCCCAAGAGTCCCAAGAGTCCCAAGAGTCCCAAGAGTTCCAAGAGTCCCAAGAGTCCCAAGAGTCCCAAGAGTCCCAAGAGTCCCAAGAGTCCCAAGAGTCCCAAGAGTCCCAAGAGTCCCAAGAGTCCCAAGAGTCCCAAGAGTCCCAAGAGTCCCAAGAGTCCCAAGAGTCCCAAGAGTCCCAAGAGTCCCAAGAGCCCCAAGAGTCCCAAGAGTCCCAAGAGTCCCAAGAGTCCCAAGAGTCCCAAGAGTCCCAAGAGTCCCAAGAGTCCCAAGAGTCCCAAGAGTCCCAAGAGTCCCAAGAGTCCCAAGAGTCCCAAGAGTCCCAAGAGTCCCAAGAGTCCCAAGAGTCCCAAGAGTCCCAAGAGTCCCAAGAGTCCCAAGAGTCCCAAGAGTCCCAAGAGTCCCAAGAGTCCCAAGAGTCCCAAGAGTCCCAAGAGTCCCAAGAGTCCCAAGAGTCCCAAGAGTCCCAAGAGTCCCAAGAGTCCCAAGAGTCCCTAGAGTCTCTAGAGTCCCAAGGTTACCAAGTTTCACAAGAGTCCCAAGAGTCCCAAGAGTCCCAAGAGTCCCAAGAGTCCCAAGAGTCCCTAGAGTCTCTAGAGTCCCAAGGTTACCAAGTTTCACAAGAGTCCCAAGAGTCCCAAGAATCCCAAGAGTCCCAAGAGTCCCAAGAGTCCCAAGAGTCCCAAGAGTCCCAAGAGTCCCAAGAGTCCCAAGAGTCCCAAGAGTCCCAAGAGTCCCAAGAGTCCCAAGAGTCCCAAGAGTCCCAAGAGTCCCAAGAGTCCCAAGAGTCCCAAGAGTCCCAAGAGTCCCAAGAGTCCCAAGAGTCCCAAGAGTCCCAAGAGTCCCAAGAGTCCCAAGAGTCCCAAGAGTCCCAAGAGTCCCAAGAGTCCCAAGAGTCCCAAGAGTCCCAAGAGTCCCAAGAGTCTCAAGAGTCCCAAGAGTCCCAAGAGTCCCAAGAGTCCCAAGAGTCCCAAGAGTCCCAAGAGTCCCAAGAGTCCCAAGAGTCCCAAGAGTCCCAAGAGTCCCAAGAGTCCCAAGAGTCCCAAGAGTCCCAAGAGTCCCAAGAGTCCCAAGAGTCCCAAGAGTCCCAAGGTTACCAAGTTTCACAAGAGTCCCAAGAGTCCCAAGAGTCCCAAGAGTCCCAAGAGTCCCAAGAGTCCCAAGAGTCCCAAGAGTCCCAAGAGTCCCAAGAGTCCCAAGAGTCCCAAGAGTCCCAAGAGTCCCAAGAGTCCCAAGAGTCCCAAGAGTCCCAAGAGTCCCAAGAGTCCCAAGAGTCCCAAGAGTCCCAAGAATCCCAAGAATCCCGAATATTCCAAGAGTTCCAAGAGTCCATAGAGTCCGTAGAGTCTCTAGAGTCCCAAGGTTACCAAGAGTCCCAAGGTTACCAAGAGTCCCAAGGTTACCAAGAGTCCCAAGGTTACCAAGAGTCCCAAGGTTACCAAGAGTCCCAAGAGTCCAAAGAGTCCCAAGAGTCTTAAAAATTCCAACTGTTCCAAGAGTTCCAAGAGTCTCATAAATCTCAAAAGTCTCCAAAAAGGTTCCAAGAGTCTCGAAAGTCTTAAAAGTTCCAAAAGTTCCAACTGTCCCAAAAGTTTCAAAAGTCCTAAAAGTCTGAAGAGGCTGAAGATTCTCTAAAGTCCTAAAAGTTCCAAAAGTTCCAAAAGCCTAAAAAGTCCTAATAGTTTCAAAAGTTCCAAGAGTCTCAAAAATCCTAAAAGTCTCCAAAGTTCCAAGTGTCCATAGAGTCCCAAAAGGACTCTCAACCGGAACTGTTAATATATTAATATCAATAATCAAATCTACATCAATGAACGCTTTCAAAAACACCTATTGCCACTTCTAAAGCAGCATTCGCAAAACTCTATATTTTGGGACGATTTGACATCTTGCCACTGAGTAGTGATGAAGTGAATGGTATGAGGAGAATAATGTCGATGTGGTGCCACGTGTCAATAATCTTCCAAACTGTTCAGAATTCCAGCCGATCGAAATATTTTGGTCAATAATGAAGGCTTATTTTTTCGGAAAATAAGAGGAGAGTAAAAATCGGATCGAAACTTCAAGCAGAATTAGATCTAAGCTCGAAACTCCGAACCTTGATGGGAGGAATCGAGTCAAAGGTTCGAAGTTTTGGGTTTAAGAGAAAATTTTAAATGTACTTTTGCAAAAGTGCAAAGGAAAATACTTTAGCAAAAATAAAAGGCGACGGAAAAAAAGATTTTGTTTGATTTTTTTTAAACCTACAGCGTTTTTGTGATTTAATTTAATTCCGGTGATGCTTAAACCGGTCAAAAGTTAAATAGATTAGCTATAAAACAAAATTTGTCTTTTAAAATTTCCCGAAAACTATATTTGAGCTTGTTCCATTTCAACGAAACGGAATTGAAATCTCTTTCATCTTCTGCGGAAATATAAAAAATGAGTGGCTTCATGTTCTTTTCGATGAAATCGACTTCGCTACCATGGCAGCAAAAAATTGAAGTTAAACTGATTTTTCAATAGCAGAACTTGATAGTTCATTTTTAAGTGTGTGATCCCTAGAATCAAACCAACTTTGCATTTCAATACTGTAAGGAACACAATTAGAAACCAGCTGTGAAGTTTTGCGAAACAGAAAGACAAAATTTTGCACCGGAACCAATCGAATTTCAGATTAACATTCGTCCACATCCGACGAAAGAGTAATGAATTATGAATATTTTGCCACTATCTCAATTTGGCAATCTAAATGCAAATGCCAACCAGTATTCTCTATCTCTCTATGCTCACCTTGACAGTCGCCCATTGTCGTGTTGAAATAATAGCCGGAAGGGCACATCGTGTCATCGCTTTCGTCGTCGGGTTCGTTCGATGATTGTTTCGTCAGCATCTGGCCGCCACCCATCAGCCGTTCGTGAATGTCGATCCCGTCGGCCAGATTCCACCCGTCCGACTGTTCGTCTTCGTCGAGACAACGGTAGGAACCGATTGTGTTGATGCAGCTTCCGTGGCATCGAAATTCTTGTCTAATCGATTTCTGATTCGAACATTCGTCAATGTCGATGCAGGTCTTCCAGTCGTCGTCCAGCATGAATCCTTCCGGACAAACACAGAATGCCCGCCCGAGCGTGTTCAGGCAGGTATGGGAACAGCCGCCATTGTTCACGGTGCACTCGTCGATGTCCTCACAACTATGGCCATCCGGTGCCAGTCGAGTTCCCGGCAATCCAGCACAACTGCAACGATAGCCGCTCCAAGTGTTGATGCACGTGTCCTGGCATGGTCCGTGGCCGTTCCGTAGCAGACACTCATTCACATCTGAAAATATCGTCAAATTGAGGAAAAAATCTAACACAAAAATTTAAATACAAAATTCTTCTAAATTTCATCAAACCTCGACCACCCTTCAAAATCTAGTTTGCTTTTGTGGGATCCAATACTTTGCTTGGAGGATTCCCATCAATAAAGGCGTTCACTCCAGCAACCAAAAAAACGGCAGTAAATAATCCGGAAAAGTTCCAAACTTTGCCTCACTTAGCAAAATCTAGCGCTGGCTCCCAGCGGCTATAAAGAACTGGAGAAGAACGAAACTTGCTTCATCCAGACCACGATGGCAAGCAACGAATTGTGAATATTCTCCGGAATAAGTTATAAGGCCACGATCAGACTTTGGTGCAAGCTTTTCTCGTCGTGCGCACTTTGGCAAACATTTTGGACAGAACGTGCTCTAAACCACATCCTGCTCCGGATAGATCAGCTCGAGCACAGTCGTTGTGGCTGTGGAAAAGTTGTGTCCGTCATTATTTGTATTCGAATCTGGGTCCATTTTCCCTCGAAGTCCGCTAGCAATCCCGCATCAACCAAAAACAGGATTTTCCGCACATTGTCTGTCTTGGCTCGAAGCGTGCAATTTCCGAGGAAGTAAAATCGTTTTGGGAGGGCATTTCATTTTGCTACAATCAGCAACAAAACTGAAATAGTTTCTAAATTGTAGTTCTGCTAAGCGGAAAGCATTTTATGTGTTTTTTTGCATTAGGTTTTCGATAACACAATTTGTAACAAACGAACAAACGAACAAACGAACGAACGAACAAACGAACAAACGAATAAACGAACAAACGAACAAACGAACAAACGAACAAACGAACAAACGAACAAACGAACAAACGAACAAACGAACAAACGAACAAACGAACAAACGAACAAACGAACAAACGAACAAACGAACAAACGAACAAACGAACAAACGAACAAACGAACAAACGAACAAACGAACAAACGAACAAACGAACAAACGAACAAACGAACAAACGAACAAACGAACAAACGAACAAACGAACAAACGAACAAACGAACAAACGAACAAACGAACAAACGAACAAACGAACAAACGAACAAACGAACAAACGAACAAACGAACAAACGAACAAACGAACAAACGAACAAACGAACAAACGAACAAACGAACAAACGAACAAACGAACAAACGAACAAACGAACAAACGAACAAACGAACAAACGAACAAACGAACAAACGAACAAACGAACAAACGAACAAACGAACAAACGAACAAACGAACAAACGCACAAACGAACAAACGAACAAACGAACAAACGAACAAACGAACAAACGAACAAACGAACAAACGAACAAACGAACAAACGAACAAACGAACAAACGAACAAACGAACAAACGAACAAACGAACAAACGAACAAACGAACAAACGAACAAACGAACAAACGAACAAACGAATGGAAAATGGAAAATGGAAAATGGAAAATGGAAAATGGAAAATGGAAAATGGAAAATGGAAAATGGAAAATGGAAAATGGAAAATGGAAAATGGAAAATGGAAAATGGAAAATGGAAAATGGAAAATGGAAAATGGAAAATGGAAAATGGAAAATGGAAAATGGAAAATGGAAAATGGAAAATGGAAAATGGAAAATGGAAAATGGAAAATGGAAAATGGAAAATGGAAAATGGAAAATGGAAAATGGAAAATGGAAAATGGAAAATGGAAAATGGAAAATGGAAAATGGAGAATGGAAAATGGAAAATGGAAAATGGAAAATGGAAAATGGAAAATGGAAAATGGAAAATGGAAAATGGAAAATGGAAAATGGAAAATGGAAAATGGAAAATGGAAAATGGAAAATGGAAAATGGAAAATGGAAAATGGAAAATGGAAAATGGAAAATAGAAAATGGAAAATGGAAAATGGAAAATGGAAAATGGAAAATGGAAAATGGAAAATGGAAAATGGAAAATGGAAAATGGAAAATGGAAAATGGAAAATGGAAAATGGAAAATGGAAAATGGAAAATGGAAAATGGAAAATGGAAAATGGAAAATGGAAAATGGAAAATGGAAAATGGAAAATGGAAAATGGAAAATGGAAAATGGAAAATGGAAAATGGAAAATGGAAAATGGAAAATGAAAAATGGAAAATGGAAAATGGAAAATGAAAAATGGAAAATGGAAAATGGAAAATGGAAAATGGAAAATGGAAAATGGAAAATGGAAAATGGAAAATGGAAAATGGAAAATGGAAAATGGAAAATGGAAAATGGAAAATGGAAAATGGAAAATGGAAAATGGAAAATGGAAAATGGAAAATGGAAAATGGAAAATGGAAAATGGAAAATGGAAAATGGAAAATGGAAAATGGAAAATGGAAAATGGAAAATGGAAAATGGAAAATGGAAAATGGAAAATGGAAAATGGAAAATGGAAAATGGAAAATGGAAAATGGAAAATAGAAAATGGAAAATGGAAAATGGAAAATGGAAAATGGAAAATGGAAAATGGAAAATGGAAAATGGAAAATGGAAAATGGAAAATGGAAAATGGAAAATGGAAAATGGAAAATGGAAAATGGAAAATGGAAAATGGAAAATGGAAAATGGAAAATGGAAAATGGAAAATGGAAAATGGAAAATGGAAAATGGAAAATGGAAAATGGAAAATGGAAAATGGAAAATGGAAAATGGAAAATGGAAAATGGAAAATGGAAAATGGAAAATGGAAAATGGAAAATGGAAAATGGAAAATGGAAAATGGAAAATGGAAAATGGAAAATGGAAAATGGAAAATGGAAAATGGAAAATGGAAAATGGAAAATGGAAAATGGAAAATGGAAAATGGAAAATGGAAAATGGAAAATGGAAAATGGAAAATGGAAAATGGAAAATGGAAAATGGAAAATGGAAAATGGAAAATGGAAAATGGAAAATGGAAAATGGAAAATGGAAAATGGAAAATGGAAAATGGAAAATGGAAAATGGAAAATGGTAAATGGAAAAAATGTAACTTCGAGATGATCGAAAACGGAGTTGCTGAAAGGGTTATAAAAGAATTCGTTAAAAATTCAAAATTCTGAAAAACGGTAAATGCATAGCAAAATGACCCTTTTTCTATTTTAAGTAAAATGACTGAAAGTGGAGAAATTGGAGCAAATATTACTGTCAAATCAGAGAAACCAAATTTCTTTTATATTTGAAAATGGATAAGCGTACCTGATCAATTAAATAAAATCACAATGAAACAGAAAGAACCGAATAATGATAGCAAAAAATGAATGGAGAATAATAAAAACATAAAAATAAAATGAAAGCAAAAAATCGACAAAACGTGGAAATGGAAATTACAACAAATAGAATAATTATAGAAACCAATACACGATATAACAAATGAACGGAAAAATAACATGAAAAAAAACTTTAAAACGGAAAAGCTTAAAATAATAAATAATAAAAAACGGAGAAATCGACTATCCAAAAATAGAACGACGGAAATACTGGAAGTTATACAACATAAGCTGAAGGGCTTAAAAAAAATCTTTTTAGTTTAGCGAAATGATTGAAAGCGGAGAAATGGGAGCAAAGATAACTGCCAAATCAGAGAAACCAAATTCTCAAATATGGCAGAATGGATAAGCGTTAAATTGATGAAGTAAAATTACAATGAAACAGAAAGAACCTTATATTGATAGCAAAAAATGAATGAAGAATGATCAAAATGGGAAAATAAAATGAAAGCAAAAAATCGACAAAACGTGGAAATGGAAAATACAACAATAATTATAGAAACAAACACAACAACAATAATTATAGAAACAAACACATGATAAAACGAATGAAAGAAAAAATAACAAGAAAACAAAAATGGCGAAACGAAAAAATAAGTGAAAATAATAATAAATAGAAAAAAACGAAGAAATATACTATCCAAAAATGGAACAACCGAAATTCTGAAAGTAAGATAACATGAGTTAGTAGACGGAAAATCGCTTGAGTAAGAAAAGACACAAGAATGTGTTTTTTTCTTGAAAATAAACGAACAAATGGTAAAAAGGAGAACAAGTTGAAAAGTGAAAAATATATAAACAAGAATTTAAAATATATGAAATAAGGGAGAGGAAATAAAAAAATACAGAAAAGATGGAAGCGGAGTGACGTAGAAGCAGAAAATGCACAAATTCATTTGCACTCAGCTATCGGGAAATACTACAAAAAATTGCCTGGTAGATACTCTGATGTAGTCAACAAGTTTACTTGGGAATTTTGTTCTGCAGATTGTAAAAAAAAAATAAAATAAAAAAGAAAATAAATAAATTATTCATAAAATCATTCAAGTCTTTCTGGATTATTTCGGAAGTACGATTGTAGTTCAACAAAACGGGAGTAAACATTATCATTTTTTGTCTTTATTTCAAACCAAACCCAATCACGATATGAAAACTATTGGAGAAATCGACGAAATGACAGTCGGCGAAATGACATTCGGCGAATTAACCCTTTCGACGAAATTACCCTGATCCATGCACAACAATGGAAAAACTATAAATCGGAAATTAAACGGCAGATGAAGTGGCTTAAAAATAGATTAACTGAAATAAAAAGAATATCAAAGAAACGGAAAAAAAGAAACGGAATACGGAAAGATGAACAACAGAAAAGCATAAAAGCAGAAAATGGAAATATGGAGACGCACGGAAAAGGAACGAACTGAGAGCTTACATTGAACCGATAAAGTTGCAAAAGGAAAACATTGAAACTTATAGTAGAAAAACGGAGAGTTGAACAATCGAAAAATGGAACAAGGATAACAAGCGGTAAAGTGCAAAAATGTATAAGCAAGAAATTGAAATATATAAAATAAGGAAGAGGAAATGATAAAATACGAAAAAGATCGGAGCGGAATGACGTAGAAGCAGAAAAGGCATAATAATGGAAAATCGATGAATCGGAAATGCAGAAAAACGTTAGATGAAGAAGCAGAAGAATCAATTAACTGAAATTAAAAAAAATCAAAGGAACGGATACACAAGAATACGGAAAGACGAACAACAAAAAAGCTTTAAGGCGAAAAATGGAAAAATGGAGAGTCTGACACACGGCAATACGGAAAACTGAAAGCTTACATTGAACGCATAAAATAGTAAGAAGATAAAATGGAAAACTGGAAAAAAGTACAAAACAATGCTGGAATGCAGAAATAGAAAGTTGAGACAAACAGGAAAAAAACGAAATGGACATTCAAGAAACGACAAAGCTTAAGATTAGAAAAAACGGGTGCATGGATAAGCAGCATAACAAAAAAAAAACGAAGAAGCGTAAGAACGGCAAATTGCAAGGATTAAAAAATAGAAAAACGAAAACATATTTAAAACACAAGCCAAAACAGAATAACATAGAAACATAAAAAAATCGGTGATCGGCAAACCGAATAAACGGAAATAGCGGAATAAGGGGGAAAATAGTAAAAACAAATGTGGAAGTGAGAAGTTTGGAAATAAAAGGAAAAGAAAATCTAAACAATGACGAAATGAAAAACAGGATATTATGAAAAAATAAAAAAACAGAAACAGGTGGGATCTGGAAAAACAATTAACGTGAGTGCAGAAAACGGAAAAACGAAAATCACAAAACACCAACGAAATAACAGAAAAAAATGATAAAACAAATGAACAGAACAATGGATTAAGAGCGAAACGGAAAATGAAAATTCTAAAAACTGAAAAGGAAGACAAAAAGAAAAAAATTAAATAACGTTAACTGTTTTCACACGCTAGTTATGTGATGTGTCCGAAACCTGTCAATATCGAATGACAAACATTAAATAATGTGTAAATCAGTAAACTGTTCTATGATAACGTTGCAATTCCGGATGGCGCTAAGAACAACTGTAATAATTTCGAAAGTTGTGAATGTTCAATGGAGTAAATTGTTCAATAAATTATTAAAAGTAACTGTGCGAAATGCGAAATGGAAGAAAAGAAAAGCCAAACGGCAGAAAAACTGAAAGGCGAAAGGTAAAGCAAATAAATGCTGAGAATACGAAAACTAAATGGTTTGATGCGTTTTGCACACAGAGAACAAAAAATGATAGAATAGATTTCTATTTATATTCGTCTCAGCAAACACTAGGCAACGGCTGCTAACGCTTCGACTGACAGTGGCTACAAATTGGTATCCTTCATAATCAAAGGATGCAACAATGGGAATAACAACTTCGTTTCCACCACCACCACCACCTCCGGGTTCTGGTATTCCGTCTACAAGCCGGAACACAGCCAGCATTTATCCCTGGGAGAAGCATTTTGAAAGACATTTGCATCGTCGGAATCGGATTTGTAAACTCTTTGCTTACGATCTGCCGGTAGGTGCTTGTGGTTGTAGTTGGATGGAGTACGGGAGTGCCGTAGTTGAATTTCCCTTCGACCGAAAGAGGCTTTACTGGATTCTGTCCGGTTGACCAGCAATAATTCTGCATTTTGTTAAACTGCTTATCGTTGAAAAGTTGGTATGGAAACGAGTTTGAATAGACATTTTGAGATAAGGTTGTTTTAATTACATACTGTGGTGAACCGTTTCGTAAGTACATTTCATCGGTTTTTGAGTGCTGGTCGTGTCCTGACGAAACGGGTTTATTATTTTAGTAAATAAATTTGTTTTAGGATATTTTGCGATGCTTTCAATTTCCTACGGTAATAAAATTCAAACGAGCACTTCACTTCGCCACACTGACTGGAATGCTCGAACAGAACCAGTTCCCTCATGAATCACAACAAGAAAACTAATTTGCATGACATAGTTCTGTATGTTGCAAGAAATCGCACCCAAACCCACTTGAGAAGAGATGTGTATCCTATTTGCATGTCAATAGCCTGCCAAATCTATTATGCTTATAACAATCCACAATGTGATAAGCTCCCGAACGAAGGAATCTATCTTTCCGTTCGGTGATGGTGATGGTACTTTTTCAACCTAACCTAAAGTTGTTCAAATATGCAAATTGCAATCACAAACATTTAAAATGCAATAAACACTTATAATTAGTTCAGTGTCTTGGTTCTCTCATCTGCTCGTACTCGGAATTCGAACGGGAAACCAGCTCATCCAGAGACTGCACCAGGTGACGAGAGTTGGCTATTTTAAACTGCATTTCTGCCAGAGTGACGCATTGAATGTGGTGAAGTTAAAGTTCAAGTAAATATTTAATTGAAACTTTGTGGTTGCATTTTGGTTACCGTTTTTTTCCCTTCTCTTGTCATCTTGAGTGCCATTGGTCATAATTGCGGGAGTGAGAGAAAAAAAAACTATCTAACTAACTCTTGTAAAGGCAGCACAACTTTCAGTATCAGGTTGGTGGTCGAGTTACTTTCATTACACTTTGCCCACTCGGACCATCACACAGTTTGACTCATTTATCTTGATTCAGACTACCAGCTTCTAGCTCGTATGGAATTATTTCGTCGTACGTCCTGCTGACTTACCCATGCATTTATTATTGTCTGTAACGCGCAATCCCTTCGGGCATTTGCAAGTAAATGAACCGACTGTGTTTGAGCATCCGTATTCACACACGTCCTCGCCGTACTCGGTGCACTCGTTAATATCTGGAAGTAAACAAAGCAAAAGGTATTACCATCAGGAAAATGCATGATTTTTTTCTATTGTCAAGGAAATGTGCATTAGGCTTTCACCTCAACACTTGACTTGCTGTTCCCGGCAATCATACAGCGTCCGGGACGATTTTGAGGTAGTCTCAGTTCCGTGGTTCAACTGGACGAGCCTAATTGGATTGGATTCAGGAACTGAGTTTTGAAACTAAATTTTTGAACTGAATTCAGAACCTGAGGTCGGGTCCGCCTGAATTATTAACTGAAGTGTGTTTTAGGGTGATTTAGAAGGCTATTTTCATGCTTCAAATCTGATTTTCTCAGAAACGGTGAAGAATATCAAAACACCCAACTGACAATTTCGTAGAAAATTAGTTTAGATTTTTCTGTGAAAATTGAAAGACTTTTTTTTCTGAAGGAAGAATTGCATAGCTGAAAACGCCGTCTTTCAACTTGTTCATTGAATATCTCGCCTTCAAAAGCATGGATCAAAAATCTATCGTGACAATGTTTAGATAATTTAATATAGATGCGATTAGTGCATATAAACATGGGGGTTGCCGATAAAAATGAAGTGAATGTTATTTTTGTGAAGGTAAGTCGATTTCTATGGCGGCGTCAGTTTTTCTGCTCTTGTTTCCTGGTAACGTTACGAAACATGAGAGAGAAATAAAATCGGCTCAGCAAGGCTGCCAAACAAGCGGTGGCTTTATTGGATTTTATGTGATGTAGTCACACTTGTAACCGAAAATTTCCAAACTTTCTTGGTCACCCGGCCACATCGAGAGTCGTTTTGCACATTTGCGCCAGTGTTAAAACCATTATTAATAGGTTTGGGGAACATTATTCTTTGGATGAGTTACCAGGAGAAGGCAGAAAACCCGGTTCTTCCAACCCGAAACAAGACCAGAAAGTCTCTAATCATGAAGAAAAAATCAATGTCAATACGTGGTTTGGCAAAAAAGCAGGAACGAGTGTCAGAATAACAAGCGTTTCAAGAGGCGAAATCACCTGAAGACCTACAAGAAGCAGAAAATCTCGAAACAAAGTGTAGAACAGAAGAAGCGAACAGCAACAAGGGCCAGGAAATTGTATTCGCGTCTTTTGCAGTGCCCGGATGCATGCGTTTTGATGGACGATGAGACTTATGTAAAGGAGCACTCAAAAAACCCTTCCTAGTCCACAATACTTTACTGTCTTCGTTGGGAAGGATGTGAGCGATGCGGACAGGCCGATTCAAGTGGATAAATTCGGTCGAAAGGTACTGGTATGGCAAGCAATATGTTCCTGTGCTTTGAAGTGAACCATTTTTTACACTACTGGTATTATAAATGCAGAAATCTATCGATCTTAGTGACTACAGAAAAAATTGCTGCCTTTATATAAGAAGCATAGTACACCTCCACTGTTTTGGCCGGATTTAGCGTCGGCTTACTATGCCAAAACCACTGTCAATTGGCTTGCGGAAAAGGGATTAAATTTCGTTTAGAAAAATATCAATCCACCAAATTGCCCTCAGCTTTGACCCATCGAACGTTACTGGGCAATCGTGAAGAGGGTCTTCAAAAAGACTTGCAAGGCAGCTGAGAACATGCAGGAGTTCAACAAAAAATGTGGGCTCACGTGTCCAAAAAACGCGATTCAACACTTGTCCGGAACTTGATGAAGAGTGTTCGATCAAAAGCTCGAAAATTCGTGAAGTAATAACTCATATTTAATCCGGTTTTCATTATGTTCAAATTTAACCTCGTACAATAAAGGATCAATTTTAAATTTGAATAAAATATCGTTTTTTATCAAAGTTTGAAAGAAAAATTTGTGGATAGTTTATTTTCGATACACTCCTTAATCGAATAATTTGGAAAATTCAATAACTCAAATTATTAATCGAGTAATCGATTAATAATCCAGATAATCGAAGAAAATTTAATCGAGTTGTTTGAAAAATATAATCGATTATTGAATAATCGAGTAATTCGAAAATTCCGACATCCCTAGACAAGCCCTTAACTCAATCTTGCCAAAGTTTCAGAGTGGAAAGATTAATACTTTCGAAGCAGTGAATTTTTCAATTGCGACCCGCACGCGCGGAGCGTACCGCAGCGTAACTCGCTCGGATACGGGCATAACTTGTCGACACATGTCGCGCCACTGATCGAATCGTAACTTTGACAGTTTGCTGTTAGCAACGTTACAGCAGGGGTGGAAATACAATAATTTTTTGACTCCCAGTATGTAAAAATAATCGGTTTTATCTTTTCATAACACATATTTATTGTAGATATTATAAAGATTTAGAAATGAATGACTTTTAATAAGATAAATTTTGGTTTTACATAGATTTTAAAAATGTCTTCATCGTTATTAGGATTACATTTAGGATCTTTTTAATGTTACTCTATGTTTTTTTAAAAAGCAAGACACTTTGCAAGTGTATGAGTAATGTCAACAATGTGTGCGTAAAAACAAATTCCTTCGCTTCTCCTCATGATTTTAATCATGATCATTAAATCATTTAATCATTAAATCCATATGGTTGGAAAATAAACAAATCAGTTCATTTTGCTTAAAATTGCAAAATTCTTCCGTTTGCTGAAAGCTGCTCGAGAAAAATTATTTTAGTTTCAGTTTATTTCCGCTAACAGATTTGATTAGCAACGCACACATTCCTATATAGATTCTCTCTTGCAGAAATTATTGCGAAACAAAGATTTACTTACCTTATGTTTAGTAATTCCTTTATTTTAACACGCGAAAGGCAATGGATATGGATATCAATTTTATTCTGATATGGATTATCCGATATCAATAATTTTAAGCTCGTTAGGTGAGTGTATTTCGTCTGTCGCATCCAAATTCCATGTTTCGTGATGTATTTGAAATTTATTTAGTAATACCGTCGTGGTGGAGTTACATCATCAATAAAAACAGTTATTAATATTAACATACATGCTGCGATAAATAATAATTATAATGATAAGAAAAACATGTCCAATGACTATTGCTGTGCGTGCTATGCAGCTGATTAATATTACCCTATTCAGCTGGAATATCACACACAAAAGTAACAGGAGTGCAGGATTTTGCGCGAACGAGTTTTTGTGAGGGCAGCTAATGCTCTTCGCCTGCGCATGGTTGTCTACTGAGAATGAGAACAAGTTTGTCTCAGCGCAATCAAAAGAGTGCGTATGCATAAGGTCTGCTGCTACTCTGTTATATACAGTTCCTACAGTTTAAAAAAAATTATTTCACTGTGTTCGGTTTTATGATTCCTATTTCCACCTCACAGTTTAGATCGCGGTGTAAAAGTGAATTCGAAAATCGTTGCTGCAATCCACTTAACTTTAAGACTAATGTTAGCAAAACTCAAAACCATTCGTTGTGTCGGGTTTGTTCTTCCCTTTTTGAGACATTCGATTTCGCAAGCAAATGATGTTCGTGAGCACCGTGTAGGCAGAAAGCGAATAAAATTGGGGTGAAGAATAGTATCCAACATTTTCCTTCTGGACTAGTTCTATTTTTTTTAATAGAAAAAAATATAAAACGTGAGTGGCAGCTGATTTGCCGAATTTCGGCAAACACATTTGTTGATTTCAGGATAACAGATCGGCAGAAAAGTTCGTATCGTTTCTATGAGAGGGCGCCACTAGAATTAAATCCATACCATTTTCAGTTAGTACCAACCTTCAAAAGATACGTGTATAAATTTGACAGCTGTCTGATTATTAGTTTGTGAGATATTGCATTTTGAGTGAAGCTACTTTTGGTATTGTGAAAAAAATGGAAAAAAAGGAATTTCGTGTGTTGATGAAACACTACTTTTTGATGAAAAAAAAGTGCCGCCGATACCAAAAAATGGCTTGATGAATGTTATCCAGACTCTGCACCGGGCGAAGCAACCATTCGTAAGTGGTTTGCAAAATTTCGTACTGGTCATATGAGCACCGAAAACGATGAACGCAGTGGGCGTCCAAAAGAGGCTGTTACCGATGAAAAAGTGAAAAAAAATCCACAAAATGATTTTCAATGACCGTAAAGTGAAGTTGATCGAGATAGCTGACACCCTAAAGATATCAAAGGAACGTGTTGGACATATTATTCACGAATATTTGGATATGAGAAAGCTTTGTGCAAAATGGGTGCCGCGTGAGCTCACAATCGATCAAAACCAACAACGAATTGATGATTCTGAGCAGTGTTTGGAGCTGTTATATCGAAATAAAGCCGATTTTTTTCGTCGATATATAACAATGGACGAAACATGGCTCCATCACTTCACTCCGGAGTCCAATCGACAGTCAGCTGAGTGGACTGCACGCGATGAACCGAACCCAAAGCGTGGAAAGACTCAACAATCGGCCGGTAAGGTTATGGCGTCTGTATTTTGGGATTCGCATGGTATAATTTTCATCGACTACCTTGTTTCTATTAAACAATACGAACTTTTCAGCCGAACTGTTAGTTGTTAATCACTGCCCCGAGTTGGCGGTTCAATGCACAGGACGCTGGTCTTACAAGCCAGTTGTCGTATGTTCGAGCCCCGACCTGAAAGGATTCTTAGTGTCAGTAGGATCCATAGTACTAGCAATGCAATGATTCTGTACACTGAGAATCGACTGCGAAGTCTGTTGAAACAGAAAGGCCAAATTCCACAAAAGGAATGTAATGCCAAGGCTTTGCTTTTTGTTAATCACTGATGAGTTCAGCGCAAGATTTTTCCGTATCTCAGTAAAAAGATGCATTTTACCGAAAAATCTGTATATTAACGAAACGAGTCTCGGAAAACATAATATTGTTTACTAAGCAATCATCAAAATTGTGTATTGTTGATCTGTCGCGGCATTTTACAATACTGAGATCGAGAATTAAATTTAAGTGTGGCGAACCCACCGTATTTACCGGATATGGCCCACAGCGACTATTGCCCCGAGAGATCTCCAAGAAAAGATACACAAATTCAACGCGGAAGTCATCGCGGTAACAAACGCTTATCTCGAGACAATAGATCAATTGTTCTACAAGAAAAGTTTTAAAATATCAGAGCAACGCTGAACTGATTCTGTTGCTCTTGAAGGAGATCATTTTGGTAGAGGAAATTGAGTTTTGTGAACAATAGGTTCTTTTCTTAGCTATGGATCCGACTTCCGGTTCCGGAATTACAAGGTCATATGCACAAAAAAAAATAAGAAAAAAAAATCACACACGTTTCTCAAAGATGGCTGAACCGATTTTCACAAACTTAGATTTAAATTGAAGGTCTTATAGCCTTATACTATTTTCCTGAGTTTTATTTTGATCCCACTTTCGGTTCCGGAATTACAAGGAAATATGTGAAAATTTATGAAAAACTACGCAATCAATTTCCTCGGAAATTTCTTGACAAATTTTCACAAACTAAGAAGCAAATAAAAGGTCTTGAAATTCTTCAAAAAGTTCCCGAAAAGTTGATCCAGATCCGACTTCCGGTTCCGGTATTACAGTGCGAATTTTCAATTTCATGAGTATTTTTTCCCAAGCGATGGCGAAACGAGGTACACATTTTTATAAAACTTACTGCTAAATTCATCTAGTTGACGGATCTTATTAGTTAGTGATTATATAAAACTACTTTGGGATTACTAGTTCCCGGTTTCCGCTACCGAAAGCACCGGTAATAGTGAAGAAAATTTCCAAAAACGGAACTCCCGTCGATTTCTCAGCAACGGTTACCTCGTTTTTCACGATTCATGATTCAAATTAAGGCTCTCATTGTCTTTAAATATACTGTGCAATTTCATCATGATCCGACTTCCGGTTCCGAAATTATAGAGCGATGAGTGTCAAAACATTCAAATTCAAAATGATGATGCAGGGAAATGTATAGCGTGATGGGTAAGTCTATGCCTTTCACGCTGCCCACCTGGGTTCGATTCCCAACCCCGCACACATAGGGTCAGAAAACTTTTCTGGCCCGAAGAGGTGAATGACAACAATGTTAAAACTTCTATAATCGAAAAGAAATGACGGTGCAAAACTGGTATGCGACGGTACGTGCGGCTTTGCTCCATTCACAGCGTGCTTTGTTCAATTTCATGTAGCGTGCAGGGTTGCCACATTAAAATTCATATTTTTCAGGTGAAAAATATGAAAATTTCTAATCCTTTTATTCAATTTGTACCTACTTGTTAGTGTTATTACAAGATCATGATAACGAAGCTTTTCAATAAAAGTGCACTTGCTACCTTTCTCACAAAGAAAGTTTATACAATCACTTGAAAAATTGACGAGTAGAAATTGACCCGAAAGGCTAAGGGTTCTATATAATTCAGACATAGTATAAGAACGCATAAGAACGCAGGTTCGAGTCTTGTCTCTGAGCGTATCTTTTTCCAAAAATTCATCTTTTCTGTTAGTTTTTCTTTCATTTGGCTTCTCCAATATATGTTTCCGCTCGGTCATTGCAAAAATCCTTTAAAATACAACCAGACAATGCTTGAAACTGAAGTTGAATTCTCAAGATTTATATTTCCGTATACTGATTAAAACCGAATCAAAAAAAAAATTACTATGTACAATAATATCCAGAACCGATCAATTCAAGAGAACTGCGAGCATTTAAAGAATTATCTTCATATTTTAGACGTTTTGTGAGAATTTATTCCAAATTTGCTAAATCTTTGACGAAATTTTTGAAAAGTAAAAATGAACACCATAAAATATATAAATATGGATCAAAGAATCATAAAATTGTCTTCGATAATGAAGGACAAAAAAGTTTCAAATTATCAAAAAATATTTCTTCCTTCAAGTGATGTTTTAGCTTTTCCAGATTTCAGTAAACGATTTTTGCTAACTACCGATACCGAAGCTTCCAATAAAGCAATTAGTGCTGTTTTATCTCAGGAGTTCCATGATGGAGAAAAGCCAGGCGCGTACCCAGAAAAAACATCCGGAGGTGGTTTTCATAATATTTGGAAAACTAGGTCTAAATCGGACACTTTTAATTGCAGGTTTATAAGACATTCAAGCTGTCCGGTTTAACCACGTGTTTAAACCCATAACAACCCCGTTCCCCCTTTCGTATACGCACCTAAGAAAGGTCATTACTTGCATACCCAAAACAGTTTCTACTGTTTAAAAAGCGAATGAAAAAGAGATGTTAGCAATTGTATGGGCATCGCAATCTCTAAGAAATTTCATATATGGACATAAAATCAGAATTTATACCGATCACCAACCATTTACTTTTACAATTGCACCAAAATATAATAATGCTAACCGAAAACTGAACCTGAAACTGAAATAAACCAGGAAATCCAACATAAAGGGTGTTTTTTTTGCTGGTATTTTTTTGGCAACACTGTTTTTGACAGATCTCGCGTGAATCGTATTATTGTCAAACTTGTTCAGTTTTTTCTTCAATTTAATCATGAATCAACTTACAATGTCTAACATTTGGTCCCCATTCACCATGCTGGAAAAGTTGGAGAAAGATCCACTTTTTTATCGGAAAAATTGTGTTCAACGACGAAGCTCATTTCTGGTTGAATGTATACGTCAACAAGCAAAATTGCCGCATCTGGTGTGAAGACCAGCCAGTAGCATTGCAAGAGCTATCAATGCACAGTGGTCCGGATCCACAATTTAGGGGGACAAAAACATTAATGGTGAATTTGCCTCAATCTAAGATATAGCAGTTTAAAAATAACCTGTTTTTGAACTATTTTTGCTCATAACTTTATCAGAAAACGCTACCAGACTGCGTGAGTCACCAAAAGTTTAGTTTTAACAAACTCTAAAAGATGTTCGAAGATACCAAATTCGAAAAGTGAAAAATATAAAAGCTGGAGCAAAAAATCTGATCTTTTTTAGGCACACCCTAGGTTATTCTCTTCAAATAGCTATAACACTGAAACTGTTAGAAATACTACAGTAGTGTCTTCAGCAAAGCTGCTTGATAGAAGTTTTTCTACAATTTTGTCGAAGAATGCAGTCCTCTATTTCAACACATCCGGAAAATAATTTTTGGATCACCCTAATAATAAGAGTCACTCTTTAATATCATATGCATCAAAATATGGCTTATCTTTTACTGATCATTGATTCAGAAGATATCATAGGTTTAAAGTATAAAGCTAAGCCACAAATGTTTTTGTCCCCCTAAATTGTGAATCCGGTCCACTGTGCAATACAACCCAAAAAAACTCACTATTTGGTGTGGATTATGGAGCTGTGGCATTATTCGTGAAATATCGGCCCATATGTTGGAAAGAGTGAGCCAAAATTTTATTTTGCAGGAGAAGATCTCGTTAATGCTTTGAAAATTTGTCCTGCAATAAATCCGTCATGGTCTAAATTGAGGTTCTGATTGGAAGATGTATGGAAATGCATTTTCCTTTTCCACACACTTGCTTCGATACCTTGTACTACATGGAATGAGAAGTGCCGGGCATAACAAAGTAAATGTCATTTTTTTTTACCGTAAAGCGATACACTTGACTCATCCGTCCTTCAACATTTGATGCTTTTTGAAAAAAAAAATTGTTAAGGCCTTCAAAATAGGCTTCCGTTTCTGCAATGACCTCAGCATTCGACGTTTCAGGTTTGAAAATAGATAAAAGTCTCTGGGGGCCAGGTCTGGAGAATACGGGGGATGGTAACCCAATTCAACAATTTACCACTCGTTGGGTTTTTGAACCCCAAAAACATTCTCCTCAATATCCAGTACATTCCATGAAGTTGTGAAAACTTCTGCAATTCTCATGCAAGACCGTGAGATGTTCCAAAAGGAAGGTAAACACTCTTAAAGACACATTTCTAAGCATGATAGAATATATATTTTCCAAACAATGGTGGTTTGTTTGTTTGATTGAGCTGTCATCAAAACACATTCGAATTCGACACTGCCGTACAGAAAACTAGGCCAAATAGCAGTGACGAACGGGATCACAATACAACTGTCATGACATTCTTTTATTCAGAATTCAAGACGAAGAATAAGTCTATGGACAGGAAAACCGTATCTGAGCTAGTTGCAAATCGCTTTTTTTTCTCTGTGTTTATCCACTCGTAGTTGTGTATCTTCAGGAATGTGTACACAGCTTTTTCACTAGATCGGAGCAGGTCAGTTCCACACCTAGAAGTCACTAGCAATGAGCTATTTTCCACGGGATGTTTTATCTAACCCGAAGTATGTAGTTGTTGATTTTTTATTTCAAATAATTGGAAAATATTCTGCTCTCAGTTGAGTGGCTTTGTCAAAACTTGAAGGTGATTAAATTTCGACGAGAGAACTGTCAGTCAAAATATGACTTACCGCTTAGCTGCAGAAGAAGCAACGTAATTACGTTTAATATTTTCATAACAAAACTCTCCATTATCAACGAATCCACTTACACTTTACTGCGCCGGGTGCAAATTAATGACCGACGGGTAAGCAGTAAATCTCCCGTCCATCCTTCTTCCAGCACCGTAGGTTTTTTTTCCCGCGGAAGCCACAGATGGCTTGTAAATCAACCGAGCTCTTAAAAGGACCATCAACCTAATTGATTTTTTACACGCCACCAGCTTTTCCCTCTATTTTCCTGCTGCGGCCCCAGAAAAGAGCGCGATCCAGATGATATATTGTCAATTAAAAATTTGATTTTGCCGTAAATTTCCTTTCGTAAAATGCCTAGAGCAATTGCCTACTGCTGAAGTCTGACACGAAAGCTGAAGGCCAAATGTAGGATAGTGGGAAAATGAAAGGATTTATTAACAGTGACAGCAGAAACCAAACGTGAACGTGACGTCAAATTACACCTCGCTTCCTTCACACAAACACACACACACACATACCGCCCAGTTGATAAATTGGTTCGGAAACGATAAATTTTAATCTTTTCCATCCATGACACATTTGCTGATATTTTTTCCTGTACGCCACCCCCAATCCGATCCAGCAAAGAGCAATTGATATTCATGACCGGATAATACACACAATAAATGTTGGACTTGAACTGAAACACTCGTAGGGCAATTTGTCGACATAGATTAAAATTACAGCTCAATTTACCATAAATCATTACTCACCGACGCACCGCCCATCCACCATCTTGAATCCCTTGAAGCAGGAGCACAGCCGGGTTGCGTTTTCCGTTAGGTGGCACGCTTGCTGGCAATTATACTGTTTTCCACATAACTTATTGTCACTGTTCTGGCCCCCCGGGGCTGCGCCCGGTTGGCTGCTTTGGCTGTCCACCGCCTGGAATGCTGGCACCGGAGCCGATTTAATTCGCACACAAGCCGGCCGTTTACCGATCCAGCGGGATTTCCGGCAGATTAGGTTCGAGCTGTTTCCGCTTCGGGCGGCGGACAGACGCCGCTCATATCCCTGGCGACAGTGGTATTCCGCCTCCAGGAAGGAATGCTCCAGCCCGTACAGGTCGTTTCTGTGGGTAGAAAGAAGTGAGAATAGTTGCGGTGGTAAGTTGGAAATACATTCTGGCGGGTAGGGAAATACTGACGTCCACACATGTAAAAACGTGAACGGGTTAAGCTCTGGGAAAAAGTGGTTCAATGCCGGATTTGTCGCCCAGAAACAGGAGTTTCGTTTTTTCTTCAGTTGTCAGATTTTTCAACGGTTTTACCGCTGGTCGCTACATTCAACAAGCAAATTTTTTTTCAAAGCATTTTCTCATGATTTTACAACAAAATCTATTTCCATCTAACTGCTGGGAAATGTTTTATTTGGTATTTTTCTTCTTCCATGTATTTGATTTTTTTCCAAGATTATTAATTGAATCATAGAAATCAACTATCGCCGAAATGAGTCAATTTTACAATGTTTAATACAAAGGCAGCATTGATCAGTATGTTGAATAAATAGTAGGAAAATATTTGTTTGTTTGATCATCTGCAAATGTTTGATCACCTGTCTTCTGAATACCGATAGGAAAGGTTATGTGTTACATTATTTGAAGTAAATAAATAAATAATTATTTCTCGGTAGCCGGCTGCCCAGATTAACCAGTATAATCTGTTAATCATTTTTCGTGGTAAATAGTAATAATATAGTGAAAATAATAAACGATTCGGATGCGCGTGTAGTCTGTTTACCTTTGTTTGGTAAGTTGAAAAAGTACTTTATCTGTTAAATGGTGCTTTCGGATGATTTAAATGTGTCACCATAATGAATCAACTATTTTGTCTAAAGGGTTTTGTCTAGTACATTAAAGAATGATTTGCCAGTCCCAGGTCTGATCATCTAGAAATTCTCTGAACAATTCCAGCTAATCCCGATCAGTTACGGAGTAAAAACCAGTGGTGGTCACTCAAGCTCAAGCTTTCCCATCTGTTTTTCCCGTTAGATACTGATGAGAACCTTAACCGAAGCATGCACAGGAAGTTTCATTCACATCTAAAAAGGTGTTGCCAACATATGTTCACATTACTTCTTTTTACCAGCATCTACGGAAAAGTCTAGTATAGGTTCAACTATACCTCGATAGATCTTCGTTCAGTTCACTTTAGTATCCCTTGCTATATAATGTTAATGAAAAAAACCTTTCTTAATCCACCTAGTGGTGTAATGATACCTTTCTCATATTACTTATTTCTTCATAAATATCACCAGAAGAATTTTTTTTTTCAATCTTGAATAAAATAAGAACCTTTCTTTGGGTATAAATTAACATAACCTTTTCAAATTGTAAACAGTTATGCCAATTTAATAACAATTTTTCTTTATATTGCATCGTCGCACTAAATGATTAAACACACTACCCTACAGTTCTGGAACCGAAATTCGGATTCTGATGAAATTAAACAGCAACCTATGAGACTATAAGAACTTTTATTTGAGCCTGTTTGTGGAAACCGATCAAACCATATCTGGGAAAATTGAGTGAGTCTCGTTTTAAACTTGTTGGCCTACTATTTCCGATACTTTTGGAATCGGGAACTTGGAACCACTATAGCCGAAGTCGGTTCGTTTAGTGAGTCAGTTGTGACAAGACAGTAAATTCAGAAGAAGATTCAATAGACAGTTTATGTGCAATATATAATAATTTTCTGCGATTCTGGTTGAAAATCTAAAATTGGTCGGTAACAAACCCATCCGCGGCCATTATATTTTGTTTACAGAAATCCGAATAGGAAAAGCAGGAAACTGTTGAGGTCGTCCTTAGAGGTAGTTCACATTTTTCTTATTTGCATTGCCTTATTATATTTCTCCTCACTAAAAATCGGGCTTGAATAAACTCGTCGTCGATTATTCGGGGATTTTTTTCGGGTTAAACGCTAAGCGCAAGACGCGCGCGTGAAATTTTTATCCGTGTAGATACTTCTGGCGACCGTGCTTAACTGGGATGTATGTTAATATAGTTTAGACTGCAAGCAGGATCCGTTTGCTATTCTATTATTTAGGTTAGGGAGTAGATATCAACATTACTCCGTATCGCGTAATGCATTGTTGTTCGATTGATGATGATCGAGCTATATCTTGTCAAAAACTAAAATCTCGAATATTAGTAGGAAACACATAATTATACAAAACGCGATCAAATTGCAATGTATTCTCGGCAGCCGGCTACCCAGAGTAATAAACACATGAGATTATTAGTCAAAAATTCACTAACAAATAACCCCTTCCTGTGATGCATGTGGAAATGCAGAGGATTCCTCGGTTTCTAGTAGCAACATGGATTGAGCTAACAATTCTTCTTTCCTAAATAGATCTGCATCCGGACGTGGTGGGCGTCGGTATTGATCGGCATGCAGGGATCAATGCAGTTTATGCAATGTGTTAGTCCTAAGTGTTATTCCTAAACGAGTTGTTCCAGCACGGAATGACCGAAATCAGCATTTTGGCGAAAAAAATAGTTGATTTTCTGATTTTGGCTAGTTATTTTTTGAGACAACTAAAAAAATCTTACTTCTGCTAATTTAGATTTCTTAATTCTCATTCCCTTATTAATAATAAAATATTTGTTAAAATGGCTTTTTTTATTTGAATTCACCAATTGAACGTGCTGTCATTTCTTAGCTAAGGCACACTTCATTTCCATTCAACTAATTTTTTAGTTGAATTAGTGAAATAAAACGTTGTTTTTAACCAACATGAATGGTTGAATTGGCGTTAACGCCGTAATGACTACTAGCCACTAGATGGCACACTACTGCCGAAAAGAATTTTTCAGTCGCGCTTGTGTTTTCTACATTGACAGGTATAAATACGATGTGGTATTGGAAAAAAAGACATAAACTTCTTTTTGAAAAATTTTCTTCTAAATCGCTGTATTCTTCATTCGACTTCGCGAAATCGACTCACTCACTGAAAACTTTGAGCACTCGGAGAACAAAAACTGAATACAAGTAGTGCACCGGACGGCGTAGCCCGGAAGGTTAGAAGACACAAAAAACACCATTTGACATATACAATTAGAGTGCAATATTCGAAACTTACTTCACTGTTCCGCGTAAAAACATTATTACGCACAATCGTTTCAAATGCGCATACATTCTGAATAAACTCATTTTCCACTAATAGTTTACGTCATTTTCACATATCGGTTTAGAAATTTATTTATGGATATATCGTAACACATGCGAAAAACATCTAAACAATTTGCAAGCAGTTTCAACAAGACTCCCGGGTTGGCGATGCACGCACGTTGTTCTAAATTTTCATCCATCATAAAAATCGCCACACGAAAATTTTTCAACTTCTTTGTATAGACGCCAAACAAAAACTAATCGTACGATATGCGTCAAAATTTGACAGAATGTGTATAAAAGTGTTGCCAACGTTGAGAGAATAAAAGTTTACCGATTGGACAAGCGCGGGAATTTTAAAATGAAAATTCCGGTTCTTTTTTTATCATAAGGTATATCAATTAATTCAGCCTAACGAACTGAGGAAATGTCCGTGTGTGTCTATATGTGTGTTGTCAACAAAAAGATGGAGATCTCAGAGATGACTGGACCGATTTTGATAACCCCTTCGCCCTGAATGCCTTTGAATGATTTTGAGATCGGCTGTCTACTTTTTGAGTTATACGAAGTATTGTGTCAAAATTTTCAATATTTGCCTCAATTGATCTTGAAAACAGAATATGTTTTAGGCTTAGGTTCCGAACGGTATCATCTGTCCAACAAGCCATAGATTTTTACAATCCGTCCATTATAAACAGAATTTCGTCCTTTTTTCGCCTTATTCCAGTAGTAAGAGCAGAGATGGCATTTCACCAGAGTGATACACGCTAGAGTCAGATTTTTGCCACACCGAGGATGCAAAAAACGAAGCACCGCTCAAAGAGGAAAGCGCACTTCTTCTCAGTGTCGAATAGACAGCATTTGAGTTTGTGCTTGAGGTTAAAGCTGCTGGCGCGAGTGAAACACATTCTCTTCGCATGAATCGCTCACACGCGCTCTCGTCTAAATACACCCAAGTGACCACTGGCGCGTGATGGTGAGCGAACACTTCTGTGAACTTCAATTAATAGAGAGTAGATCTGGCCTTGCTATGAAAAATTTGCAAGGAAAACCGAAAATTTTACGATAAATTGTTTTATTTTGCTGATTTTGCGTGTCCACGCTTCATCTACGAAAACCATACAGCAGAGTGCTCACCGGCGTTTACACTTTTGTGAAAGTATCTGCATCCACCTCAGAGAATTTATTAGCTAATGCTCTAGCACTTTGGTGCGATTCAGTGGAAGAGGTAAAAGGAAATAAACAAACGCACGCATGATGCGTGCACACTTTACACAACAGTGGTGTATAAATGTGAAAGAGAAGAGCTCTCGTTGAAGTTGTCAGTGCGAGGGGAGAAATTTTGCTTGCTCTTCGTCACACAGAGGAGATAGACATCTCTGATTAAGAGCATTACGCGCTTGTTGATAGAGCGATGTTTCGGAACAAAGTGAAACACGATTTCCAATACTGTTTTAGGCAATTGTTTCTAAGCACCTAAAAGACTATGCACAGCACCCTTTTACATGAAGTTTAGATTTTGGCACGGTTCTTTTTTGGCAACGTAAACGTTCGAACATGCCATATGTATTAGAAAGATGGCAGTATTTTTAAATTTAAAACAATTTCATATTTATATTGATTTATACAGCTTGCAAAAATAATTGCTGGAAGAACACAACTTCTTACACTCTTATACCATTCGAAGAAGTTTGTCGAAATGAACAAATTTGTGTGTGCAAAATAATTTCATTATTTTTTATTTTTTCGGAGATGAATTAACTGATTTCTTCACACTTAGACTCATATGAATAGTCCTGTGCTCCCAATATAAGGTTTCTGAATTTCATTTGAATCCGACTTCTGGTTCCGGAACTACAGAATAATAAAGGGTGATTTTTTAAGAGCTTGAGAACTTTTTTAAACAATAAAACGCATAAAATTTGCAAAATCTCATCGGTTCTTTATTTTAAACGTTAGATTGGTACATGACATTTACTTTTTGAAGATAATTTCATTTAAATGTTGACCGCGGCTGCGTCTTAGGTGGTCCATTCGGAAAGTCCAATTTTGGGCAACTTTTTCGAGCATTTCGGCCGGAATAGCCCGAATTTCTTCGGAAATGTTGTCTTCCAAAGCTGGAATAGTTACTGGCTTATTTCTGTAGACTTTAGACTTGACGTAGCCCCACAAAAAATAGTCTAAAGGCGTCAAATCGCATGATCTTGGTGGCCAACTTACCGGTCCATTTCTTGAGATGAATTGTTCTCCGAAGTTTTCCCTCAAAATGGCCATAGAATCGCGAGCTGTGTGGCATGTAGCGCCATCTTGTTGAAACCACATGTCAACCAAGTTCAGTTCTTCCATTTTTGGCAACAAAAAGTTTGTTAGCATCGAACGATAGCGATCGCCATTCACTGTAACGTTGCGTCCAACAGCATCTTTGAAAAAATACGGTCCAATGATTCCACCAGCGTACAAACCACACCAAACAGTGCATTTTTCGGGATGCATGGGCAGTTCTTGAACGGCTTCTGGTTGCTCTTCACTCCAAATGCGGCAATTTTGCTTATTTACGTAGCCATTCAGCCAGAAATGAGCCTCATCGCTGAACAAAATTTGTCGATAAAAAAGCGGATTTTCCGAATGGACCACCTAAGACGCAGCCGCGGTCAACATTTAAATGAAATTATCTTCAAAAAGTAAATGTCATGTACCAATCTAACGTTTAAAATAAAGAACCGATGAGATTTTGCAAATTTTATGCGTTTTATTGTTTAAAAAAGTTCTCAAGCTCTTAAAAAATCACCCTTTATATGCATCGAAATTAAAATTATGTCACTGAATTTACTCGTAGATGACTGAACCGATTTCATCCATCTAATATTCAAATGAAAGGTTTTAGGGTCCCTTAAAAACTGGTTGTTTTTCAATCAGATCCGAATTCCAGTTAAGGAGATACAGAGTGATAAATGTAAAAATTTCATATAAATTTATTGGGTTTATCGGGTTCACAGATTTTGAGAGTGGACGACGAAATAACCTTTATTAAATCAATAGTATCAATAGTAGTAACGAGCCACTCCATTTTATTAAACACAGAAATAACTTTCCAGAAAGTAGAACTGACATCTCGAACTGCAATATTTTGCGTTTATATGGTTTGTCAATTTATTTTTGGTTCGTTCATTGCTATTTATTAGATTAAAAACTTACGAACAGTTATGGATATTTTGAATCAATCTCAGGGATTGAACATTTAGACGATGGTTTTTAAATAATCAGGAACAGACGAGTATTGAAGCTAAACCATGGTCGAAAATTGCGTCAGACGGGACTGAACGTCGTAGTGAGGACCTTCCACCGACAGCAACTGCAACAATCCATCTGCGGTAAAATTTAGGTTCCGATCTTAAAAGTAGGACTCTGAAAACGAATCCTAATTCTTGTCTAAACTTTGGAACTGAATTAATTGACTTTATTTAAGTTGAGCTGACTTCTGCAACAGAATTTACTTCCTGAATTCAGTTTTAGTAATTGATTCCTGAATTTAAAACATACATGCCGGAACTAAATTCAGAACTTAAATTCTGGAACTAGATTTTGAAAATCCGCTTCAGTTACTTAATTCTGCTTCAGAATTTAAGTTTAGAATTCAGTTCTAGAATTAATTTCGGACCTTGGTCTCGGGAAATGAGTTCAGTTTCAGAATTCTAGAACTAAGTTCATTAACTGAATTCTTCACCTGGATTCCAAATCTGATTTTTGCAACTAAATTCTATGGCTCCGACTTTAGTTATATAATTTAGTTCCAATTTCTGAATCCTAGTCAAGATTTTAGGATCTAGTGTAGATAAATAAATGACGGCAAAAAGGAAGCGAATAGTTCTAAACAGTGTTGGTGATTGCCGAAAATTTGACAGAAGTTGCTATATTGCTATCTATATTGTATACAACATTTTCAATCCGGTAGAAGATACTATAAGAACTCGAGTCTCTCAATGCATGAACCGTAAGAGAATTTTGCTACATTTCTTCGCTCCACTTCATACTCTGAGTATTTCACGCTCTTAAAAAAATTTACAGTCTGATAATGATCGTTGCTGTGTGGAATTTCCCAAGAGAGAATCGCAAGTTGATAATTATCACAGAAAATCGAATCGATGATTCAACTTGATAATTCTCATACTAGGTTGCAATATTTCAAAACCCTTGTGTGGAGCATTCACAGACATTTTCATAGACACAACTTATACAAAGGTTATATGCACATAGTTAGAATAAGCGGCAATAGTAAAATGATTCTATCGCAATTATCCACTGCCCATACAGAATCGGATCGCGAAACGAGAATAAGCGAGCATTTGTTGCTTCAGAGAGGATCCCCACAGCAGCGTGCTAACCTTTGATTCTCAGAAATGTCATCGAGAGAAATTCGCTCTCGCACTGGTGTCGATTCTATGTTAAATGAGCCATGCCGGGTTTTTGTTGTTGCGATGATTTCTGTTTCTCTTTGATGGCACTGATTCAATCGTGTGAAGAGTTGCCAGTGAACGTTCTTTGATACGATAAAAGCCATCCTTGGTTCTAAACATTGAATAAATTCCTCAGATCGGTACCTATTCACACAGAACTGTTTCCTGCACTGAGTATTTCAATATATATAAACCCATCTTAATCCACCTAGTGGTGTGAAAATGCCTTTCTCTTTCTTCGAGACAGTCTTATGAAAATATTTTTTACCATTTTATTAAATAAATTCTGACACTATGTTGGGCTCATTTTTGACATCAATTAATTATTTTTTGATTGATTCGAGTAGTTCACAAAAGCATGCTTCAGCGTTTATGTCACATATTCGGCATCATTTCTCAAGGCAAGCGCTTGTCATTTGCGTTGCCTTTTTTGTTTGAGAAGAGTGATGCTAATCTAAAAAACTGGTGGAGTACACGAAATTTCCGAAATCTAAAAAAATGTTCACAACCAAAAGTCTTAGAATTTGATGAAACATCGAGATTTAGTGTCATTCCGAATTTTTTTTTTTTAATTGACTTTCTTCGATTTTGAGATAATTATAAGTTTTAGAAAGTCGATAAAAAGATTTTTTTTTAAAGATGACACCAAATCTTGACTTTTCATGTAATTCTAAGATATTCGGCATAAAAATTCGATTTCGGAAATTTTTCAAGATCGAAAATTTTCAAACATTAACCGCCGGCAGCACCCTACACATATCCGATTTAGCTCCAATTTTGCATGGGGTCTTTTTTCGTGGAGCTTAAACGTTTTAACACTTCTGCTCTAGGGAATTAGAGGTGATCCCAAAATTTGAGCGGTAAAAAACAACGTGTTTTGTCGGTTACGTCACTTATATCATCATATCTCCGGAACCAGAAGTCACAATCATTTGATCTTCGAACTTCCAACAGTAACTTCCAAACAAGTCTAAGCTTGTTAAAATTATTTCAGTCATCTTTGAGAAAGTTGCGCGTTGAAAAAAATCGCACAAAAAATTATTACTACAGACTCTAATAAATCTTTTGAAGGTATATGAAGTGCTTTGCCCCCCTCCATAGTTGCCGCCCCTGTGCACTGTTACATTTCTGTAAGCAAAGCAGTAAAATTTGCAAAATTCACACAATCCGCTAATTAATAAAAACGATTATCGATATTCAGAAGTGTAAAAGCGTGACAGTTTTATTAGTATTGAGACACTTCAGTTATGTCTGTGACATTACCCACCGACTTTTTTTGATTAAAATTAACCGACTTCTATTGAACTCAACCATTCACATTAATTGAAAACAACATTTTATTTGGCTGATTCAGCTAAAACATTAGTTGAATGAAATGGAGTGTGTCGTTGCTAAGAAATGACAGCACATTTAATTGGAAAATTCAACAGTAGCTGATTTTGGTCTTTGCGTCTAAATAACCAGTTTATAGCCTTATCGGTAAGGTAAGTAAATCATGCGATAATAAATAAGTTTAGACTTTATTTCAAAAGAATCATACTCTTGGTAAAAAATCTAGCCAGCGACGGGCACCAGTAAAGAAGGTGACAAGCGATTATAAATACCCTCTCCTACTCAGTGCTAGTGCGGAAAATATTTATAGAGCGAGAAAGCTAGTGTTTGATTAACAAAGAAGAATGGGGACGGGTATAGCGTGATGGGTAAGTCGATGCCTTTCACGCAGCCCACCTGGGTTCGATTCCCAACTCCGCAAAGAGGGTCTGAAGGTTTGTCTGACCCGAAGAGGTGTATGACCTCAAGGTTAAAACTTCTATAATCGAAAAAAAAAATATCAAAGAAGATGTTTGGTTGTATGGTACTGGTTGTGAGACGGCGAGAATGTAGACCATGTTCGATGTACGTTCTATCATGCATAGACGTGTTTTAGAGCTGTGTCTATCACAAGCCTTAGGGTGGCGAAATGGTAGCGCGTATGCACGGAATGCATAAGTACGCAGGTTCGAGTCCTGTCTCTGAGCGTATCTTTTTCCAAAAAAACAAAATTCTTTCTGTAAGTTTATCATTCATTCGGCTTCTCCAATATATGTTTAAACACAATCATTGCAAAAACTCATTCTTTACATGTTTTATACAAAATTTCAATAAGAAATAAATATCACATTCCTTAAAATTAGTAAAATTTCATGTAAAATCCACAATTATTCCTCATAACACTACCAGCCAGCCAATCTGACAGATAGCGAACGTGTCCGAATTACACTCTCGAACTACACTAGCAAAATCCGGGCAAAAATCTTACCTCAAATACTTGATGTCCGCATTCGGGACGGCCGGTGCCGGTATGAATTCATTCTTCATGCAGGAAAGATCCCCGGCGATGATGATGCGCTGAAGCGACACCGCTTCCGTTCGGTGCATGTCGTCTGTGCTGAACGTGACCGAACTCACTCCCGGGCTGGGGTCGGTGGCCGGGGCAGGCGGAAGTTGTTGCAGTACCAAAGTCGAAACCGGGACCAGCAATGGGTTCGCTGAAGAGAGAAATAGGAAAATGATGTATTAGTACGAATATCAAAAAAAAAAAAGAAAAACAGATCGTTTCAGATTGTCAATCCTGATCCAGATGATGTGATAAAAGCGATAGACACACAGACAGACAGACAGAATATGCAACTCTATAAGCCAGCACACTTGTCTCAACTGACAAATAGCTGCGGATATGTTCCAGCCTCCGGTTCGTGATTCACAAAAGGGCGAAACGATCATGGTTCTCCGGTGGATTGTCATGTAGCTCACGCAACAATGGAACCGGAAAGTGAAACTTTGAATCCACTGCTACCGGGCGATTGTTGAGCATTTATATGTAATGACACCTTTGTCCTAGTTTGGTGAAACAATTTCCCGTCCTATTTTATATACAGTTTGAGTATCTGACTCTCGAGAGCTGTGCGAAATTGAGATTAACGAGTGAATAGAATGGCTGCACTAATTGAGAATGCTTGGCAAGTGGAACACCGGGCTTCGTTAAATATTAATAATAGATGTCGGTTCTCTGAGCTGCGAGCTTTAACGTTAATATTCTGAATTTAATTAAAAATATCGATTAGCTCAGCTCAGTTTCGACTTTCAGAAAATAATCTGTTATAGTTTCAAAATATTTCGCAAGATAATGCGAAGATTATTTAATATCAACATCTCATTTATCATCGTCTTCCCTGTCACTCGAAGTCCTCCGGAAGTCCTTGATCAAAACGTCGTTAACAAGAAAAATAAAACAATTGATTTTCAAACACCGAAAGAAAAGTCTACGGATGCTACCTACCTTTCTTCAACTTTTTCAATTGGTTCTTTTGCCTTTGCCGGTGCTGTTTCCGTCCGTCCTCTCGCACAGCCGCTGTCAATTTGGTAGCAAGGTCTCGTTGATTAGGTCTCTCCAGCTGCTGCTGCTGCTGCTGCTCCGATTCCGTCTCCTGCCAACTGTCAACCGCCTCCACCAAATAGAGGGAGCCTGTCTCACCTTCCTCGGGTTCTCTTTGAACTTCAATTTGCATATTTTTATCGTAAATATCATCGCTATTTAATACGATGAGCTCCCGCCCGGCTCTGCTGTCCCAATTTCCGTCTCGCCCTTGGAAGCTTTTATCCGACGTTTTCGGTTCCATGCCGGTGCCCACTTCCGGTACGGCGAGGGAAAGTTTCGTCTCGACTGCGACCGGTAAACTCGTTTGCGAAGTTGGTTTGTCTCTCGACAGTTTCTGTTTGTGCTTTTTCCGCCCTGGCTTCTGCTTCTGTTGCTCAGATTCGTTTAATGATAATTTGGTTAGGCTGGTTAGTGAAGAATTTTTATCTTCGCTACTTTCACCTCCGGTCCCGGTGAAACTCAACCCCGGGATCCGACGGGAAGCGGCGAGTGGTTTTATCCGTTTGATTTTCTTCTTTTTGTGTCCTTTTCTTCGGTGACCCTTTTTACCGTTGCCTGGCGGTTGATTATTTCTCGTTCCATCCGGAACCGACGAGCTTAGGGGACTGCCCGGGAAGTGCTCCCTGGAAAAAAAACACAAGAAAATGTAGAATGATTAGATGAGGGTTTGGCAGTTTTCGAGAACGATTAAAACGGGTTGGCGGATATAAGATTTAAGATTGCAGGGGATATGTCATATTATAAGGTTTCAGATGAGTAAAAACGATATTCTTCACTCTTTGCTGAGCAGTTAGCAATGAAAACAAAACATTTTTTTTTTCAAATAATCCCAACTAAAGAAAAACCATGTCATTGAACACTGACAATCTCTCTGGATACTAAACAATTCCGTTTTAATTCGATGGACTCTAGTCTAACTCTCGAGAAAGACCTAAGTAAAAATTACTGGAAAATTTTCAAGTAACTATATCTCAGAAACGGTTGACCCACATCGCACAATGTTCCAGAAAGCAAATTTAGCAGGAAGCAATTCAACGATCACTGTTCAAAGGAGACAAATAAAATCTCAAGACTAAGCAGAATAGCAAGGAAAGGCTTGTAACGCTGTGTGCGTTTGTTTTCTGTTGACTGTGTTTCCATGGATATACGACTACAATTGGATGATGTGGTGGCTAAGTAAAGCGAAGCATGCTTGGTTCTTCTAGTTAGTTAGACCATCTCTTCATGTGTTTTCATATGCAGGGTAGTTTAATTGGGAAAACAATTTCCCCGGTTAGAAGTGAGCTACGGGTTTCAGTTCATTACATACTTGTATTCGCATGTCATTTTTTCCATTCTGTTTTCCCCGTTAGAAACTGATCAAATTTAGAAAACAATTTGATCGTTGGACTTTAAATATGATGTCTTCGAGACATTAGTTGTAGCAGACAAACTATTTAAAAATTTTTGAAAGATTATTAATTATTAATAACACGTTTTTGGTACTTTTTTCGATTAAAAATTCCGATTAAAAAAATTTCCGGCAATATTGAATAGTTTTGTACTGTAGCTTTCGGAAAAAACTTGAGCTTCGTTTGTTTTGTACGACAAAGACAAAATTTTCGCGCAAAAATCTAAATTTTAACCATTTCATTCGTTAACTCGAGTTTGTCTCTGTCTAAGAGACTACCAGCCGGAGGCTTTCCTATTTTGGTGCCATTTTTCATTCCGGTTAGTGAAACTGCTTGACTTAAAACACATATCGTTATTATTCAATCAATTCCGAAAAAAAAATGAAAACAAACTTTATTTAAAAATAATTAGAATTGTCAAAGTTACGACGCACTTTTCAAAACCAAAAATTTAGTATAAACAGCGCTGTGGACTAACATTAGAATTAGCATTAGTGACTACCCGTGTGTTGTTACTCCGTCATTGATCAGAACTAATTAAGCTTGCAAAATGTTCTCCTTAAACAACTTGCATGGGAATAGCAAGTAGTTTTACATTGTGTAAACTGCATTGATCTCGGCATGTTGCTACTAGAAAACGAGGAATCCTCTGCATTTTCCCATGCATCACAGGAAAGGGTTGTTTGTTGGTAAACATTTTAAACTCATGTGTTCATTGCTCTTGCTAGCCGGCTACCGAGCTTTCCCAGAACGACCTACCGATACCGAAACCGCTTTCTGAAAAAAGAACGTTTCGTCCTACAAAACATATAAAATTTTTCATAAATCTATAGCTTCTACAAAAAAATTGTCTAAGAAGAAGTTTTATGCATATCAATTGAAATTTTTAAAAAACATATACACTGAGAAAAAAATCTTCCGAAAATAAAATATAATGTTTTTCAAATTTCTCAGTTATTCCAACATATTTTTTGCATTTCTCATATAAAAAAGCTATACAATCACAGCAAAAACCGACTTTTGAACCGAGGCCCGGAGGGCCGAATGTCATATACCATTCGACTTAGCTCGACGAACTGAGCAATTGTCTGTGTGTGTGTGTGTGTGTGTGACAAATATTGTCACTCACTTTTCTCGGAGATGGCAGAACCGATTTTCACAAACTTAGATTCAAATGAAAATCCCTACGGTCCCATATAAAGCTCCAGAATTCTATTTGGATCCGACTTTCGCTTCCGGAATTGCAGGGTGATATGCACCAAAAATGGGAAAATAATGCATTAAGAATGTGAAAATAACTTCACTCACTTTTCTCGGAGATGGCTAAACCGATTTTCTCAAACTCAGATTTAATTGAAAGGTCTCATGGTCCTATACGAAGTTCCTGAATATCATTTAGATCCAAATTCTGATTCCGGAGTGATATGCATAAAAAGGCGGGTGGGTAGTGTCAGAGACATAACTGGATGTCGTGAATACGAAAAAAAACGAATATCAGTTAGTTAATTGATTGTATGAATTGTGCAAGCTTTCCCCTTTTACACTAATAGAGGTTGAACGAATGCACCTACATTAAAGTACAGATTAGTTACGTGAAACAGTTACTATTCTACAGCTATATATTCCAAACTTGAAAAAATTCCTTTTTAATTTGCTCATATAGGAGGCTAGGTACGACAAATTTGTAGTTTATTTTTATTGAAGCTATGAAGTTCGAAGATATCTGATTCTTCTCGAAATTTCAGTACGAGACAATTGCAATGGCCTGGTCTGAAATGTATCGACGATCTTCGGTATGCAAGAGTAATTTTAATAATAATAATAATAATAATAATAATAATAATAATAATAATAATAATAATAATAATAATAATAATAATAATAATAATAATAATAATAATAATAATAATAATAATAATAATTAATAATAATAATAATAATAATAATAATAATAATAATAATAATAATAATAGTAATAATAATAATTATTATTATTATTATTATTATAAAGATTAATCTGTATATATGGAAACCCTGTTTCGCAAGGCATATTTTCAAACGACCCCATACTAGTATAAAGATGTATTCAACATCATCACTTCCACTTTTGCATTGCCATTCGTAATTGAATGTGTTAGTGACGGTGCAAATTATTTTAAGTTCCATCTTGATGAATCTTTTGGTAGGAAATATTGAGATCTGAGATGGTTCTCGTGTGTGTCTTGTTACGGCAACAGTTGCTCAGAAAATGGTAGGAAAAAGACAAAATTCAACTAGTTCTTTAGGATGATCTTTAGCACTGAAAAGTGCTTTGAATGGGCCTTGCTGGACTTTTTTTTCTGCCTTTCTACCGGTTTTCGGGGTCATCGTGCTGACGGTGTCTCGTACGTTCAAAGTAGCTGCTTTAACTTAAATGACGCTATTTCTCACATTACATTTCATTTTATACCTGCTACTGGCAGCGGTGTACGGACAGCCCCTTTGCCAAAATTCCTTTTCTTGTTTGCAGAACGGGAAACAGTGAGACGACAGGTCCTCGATGTTGCTCTCGTGTGTCTTTTTTCGGGATGCAAATGGTAGGAAAAATGAACCACTCAACTTTTATATGGATGCTCTTGTATAGATGCAGAATCTCGCGTTCTATTTGGCTGGTGCTGCAATGGGTTAAATCAAACAGGTTTTTCAATAGTGTACCATTGAAAAACTTCAATATTGTTGCAATACACGTTCAAGTCGAAAATTTTCGGTTCTATTGATAGTTAGATTATATAAATCCTTCTACAGATCACTGAGCTATGAGCTTTAAAAATACGAGAAAGGCAAACGCGTCTTATGAAATATCTTCTTTGATACTCGTTAATACCAAACATTTCAGAAAAGTCTAATTTTGAACTATTTGAGATTATGTCACACAACTGAAAATTTTATTATAAAATTGTGATCATATTTCCGATGGCATGTCGCAAAAATTATGTTGATTCATTATTTACAACAGTAGATACTTACAATCAAAAACTTATTTTATAAATTTTGAAAAGGCGCCCCATAGTAAAGTAAGTCGTATTCACGACAAAATGTGAAAGTAATACATAAAAATGTGATAATATTGTCACTCACATTACTCTGGGATGATTAAACCGATTTTAACGAACTTAGATTCAAATAAAAGGTCTTATGGTCCCATACAAAGTTTAGAAATATCACGCGGATCCGACTACCTTGTTCAGTAATTACAGGGTGATATATACCAGAAATGTGAAAATAATGTCACTCGTTTTGCTCGGAGATGGCTTAACCGATTTTCACAATTTTGGATTCATATGAATGGTCTTATAGTCTCATACTATGTTCCGGTATTTCATTTGTATGCAACTATCGGTTCCGGAATTACAAGGTGATATGCATAAAAAATATGAAAATAATGTCACTCGCATTACTCTGAGATGGTTGAACCGATTTTACAAGGTTAGATTCAAATGAAAGGTCTCGTGGTCCCATACCAAGTTCCCGAATTTCATTTTGATCCTACTTCTGGTTCCGGAATTACAGGATGTGCCAAAACTGTGAAAATAATTTCATTCAATTTTCTTGGAGATAGCTTACCCGATTTTCACAAACTGAGGTTGAAGGGCCCTAAGGTCCTTTACAAAATTCATGAATTTTTTAGCCTTTTCATAAAGAAAAGCTATATGCAGTTACCATGAAAATGATTTGCTTATGATGCTGATCAAGACGAATAGTTGACAAGGTCTTATCAATCATAAACAATTTCTCTTTGTCTTATGAACTTATTCCCGATCAAGCTTTCAAATCCGGAATTATAGCGGATATGTGTAGAAATGATAATTTAAAGAGCGTGTTTCTATACAAGACGATGTAAAAATAAACGAAATCTCTTGAATGAACCATGTAATTTTTCTTTTGTTCAGGCATTGTATTTTGACAGCCGAAATATTTTATTTTGGCAATATGAATAAAATGAGAAAGACATCATTACACCACTAGGTGGTTAATCCACACAGGTTTTTTTCGATTTATACCACAAAAAATGTCAAGTTGCAAGGAAACTAATGAATGTTTGAAAATCATGAAAAGGTGATCGAAAAAAAAGGTTTCGCGAGGAAAAACTTTTTATTAATTTTTGAAAAACGATGTTTTTATAGGGATAAATGTGGGTGAGTAATGAAATATTAGTTTGCAAACTATGCTAAATGAAATAGTTCATAGAAGTTCATAGAGAGCTACTTCCTAAATGCAGTCATTTTCGAGATATATGAGAAACAAAAACTAGAAAAACCTGCTGAGACGAGTGAAGCCGCTGATGGTATTTCTTCTAAATCATATCTCGATGTTACTGGCTAAGCTGTCATATAGTCTGACATCTCGATATTGTTGGAAGCTAGTTGCTGAGCACTTTGAACAGACACAGGTCGATATAAATATAATCCACATGAGTCGCAAATAGGCATTGTAGTATTCAAAGTAATTGTGATCTGCTTGGAAGCAAGGTGTTCAATCATACTATCTGTTACATTAGGACCCTTAGACGAACAAGGTTATCCGTTTTCATGAAAAGGTCTACAACAATGATATTTTTCTATCATTAAATCACACTCACTTAATACTATATTTCTAAGGTAATTTTCAAACTGACGCTTTGTATTTCAAAAATGCGCCTTTAAGGTGAAATGTAGCGGAATGCGAAAATCGCGTTTTTGATCAATTATTCAAAAACTAGACCGATTTTCGAAAAACCAAAAACACTTAAGTTTTCGAAATCAAATTTATCATAACTAAGTATTCTTAGAATTTTGAAATTTTGCTTTGCCGAGCCGTAATTGGTTTTTGAAATGTATAAACGGTTACTGTTCTGTTCCACGGGGATGATTTTAAAACTGAAAATGGTGTTTGTAGCAAAATTTTAATAAAGAATCTGAAAATGTAACTCAAAATTATAAAATTTTAGCTAAAACAACCGAAATTTGAAAAAGTTTACATAAACTTTTCCGCATTTTTTTTATTGCTTGCGCGCTGCTGTTTCGTATTGAGGTGGTGTGAGAAATGCACGGTGGGCACGGTGGCATTATATCGTGAGCAAAAATTACATATAAAATTATGACACGAATTTAAGCAGTATTGGGTTTTGTGTTGAAATTAAAACGAATACAATACAATAGAATACAATGACATGGGTATTGTAAGAAATTGTTTATTTTCTAAGTAACTGTCATTTATAATGCTAATAATGTCTAATTCTGTTGAGTTCAATGCATTGATGTTGCTGAAGCAATAAAGCCTGGCTGTGTGATATCGTATAACATTTATTATTTTAGATTGTAGCAATTTCTATAGCAAAACTATAACTTCATCATTGACAAGCTACTGAATGAAATACAATCCAAGTATTATCGTGATACAAACAATGTGATAAACATTGATAAACAACAGTCATATGCATGGTTAGCAAGTTGGACAATACATATACATATAACCTCATGTTAGTCATTCAAATTTACTCATGATGTATAGCTCTAGTGTAAGAGTAATCACTAACAATAACGATTGAATTAGCATATATTCATAGTGTGAAGGATTCAGAAATCCATTACGTCCAGTCTTATTTACAAGCCAAAATAACGAGAGATAATCTCACTACGCTCAATCATTGACAAAAGTTCTTGTTTCTATGTGTCCGTTTTTCTTGTTATGCTTTGTGCGACGGTTCGTTCAACTGAAGCGGATAAAATTTTGCGCGCATTTTATGACGCTACATTTCACCTTAAGGGCCGAGGCCAGTGTGTTTTAGGATGTTTTAGAGGGCTATTTTCACGCTTCAAATCTGATTTTCTCAGAAACGGTGACGAATATCAAAAATCTCAACTGACAATCTTTTAGAAAATTAGTTTAGATTATTCTGTGAAAGTTTTAGAATCATTCATTGACTTTAGCGGTCGGGTAAGTGTTTTGTCGTGAATACGACTTACTTTACTATGGGGTGCCTTTTCAAAATTAGCCAAATGGAAGAATGGGCAGAACTTAATCGTGAATATCTTGACTTGTATTAATGGTAGCAACATAATTCTTTCACCATTTCATCAAAAATATGATCAGGAATTTAGGATAATATTTCGAACAGTGTGAGATAACCACAAACAACTCAAAAATTAAGTTTTCTCAAAATTTTAAAATAATGCGGAAAACTCTTTACTTTTGCTTGGGTTTTTCGCACAAGGACGACGATTTTGAGGTAGTCAGGCACATATCTTCAACTGAATGCGTATAAAAGGGGAACCGTGGTGAAAATCGATCATTTCTTTTCGTGCGTTCGATGGTAGCAGACGTCGTGGGAGTTAAACCTTCAACCAGCAGCGACGGAAAGTGCACCTTCTGCGTGGTTAAAACCTCAAACGCTCAGGTCGCAACTCTCATTCGCTTGCTGGCCTTCAAGGCGAGAAGACTGCCATAATTTGCTTTTCGGTAGTCGTAACGAGAAGTTCAAATTTTAGTTCCGCAATATAGGTTTAGAATTCAGAGCCTGCGTGCTGAAACTGGATTCATGAACTGTATTCCGGAACTAATTTGAGTTTCGAAATTGCAATTCTAGAATCGAAACTGGATTCTGAGTCTGTTATTGGTTCTAAATTTAGTTCTTGAACTCAGGATCCAATTCTTCATTCCAGACTTCTTCTATTCGGTTCTTTTTAGAACCATAATAATACTCCTAAAGAATTATGCGGCATTTTACTTTACTGTACTCTATACAACCCATTTTGGTAGTCATGGCGAAAAATCGTCTTCAAGTTTCAGAGCTTAGTTCTGGAATATGGGTTTAGAATTCAGAGTCTGCGTGCTGAACTAACTCAAATCGTCACTCTTCATCACGAACGCTTTCATAAAAATTGCTTTTCAGAGCCACCATTTTTTTTATTATAAAGAACTATATTGCTTATTTCATAATATTTAATTGCGTTTCAGAATGTTTAATGTAACTAATCTGTAATTAAGTCTAGGCGCATCGTTTAAATTTCTAGTAATTAAAAAGGGGAAAGTTGCACAATTCAAACAATCGATTAACTACCAATTCGAATTCGGAAGCATAAATAAAGCGTGTTATATTCGTATTCACGACATCCAGTTATGTCTCTGACATTACACACCCGTACTTTTTTTTCTGAAAGAATTGCATAGCTAGAAACGCTGTTCATTGAATATCTCGCCTTCAAAAGCATGGATCAAAAATCTATCCAGACAATGTCTATATAATTTAATTTAGATTCGATTAGTGCATAAAAACATATATGTTGTCGCGATAAAAATTAAGTGAATGCTATTTTTGTGAAGGTATATTGAATGCAGACACATTTTATGCAAACTTGTAACCGGCTAATCGAGAGTCATTTTGTATATATGCGAGAGAGCATGGAGAGAAATGTAATACGCAGAGCGAGACACGTGGTTATACGCGACTCACTGGCCTCAGCTCTTTTAAGTAAACTTTTATACCAATGGAAAACAATATGACCACAGTAACCTAATGTTTTATACTTGAACTGGTCACCTAAAAGGAGGTATTTTTTTTCAATATGGCGGTTACTCCCTTATTGAACTTAGAATTTTTTTAAACCAGTAATTTTTCGTGAATTTAGTGCTTTTTAAATATCTCGAAAACAACTACTCGCACCGTCTTAACGTCAAAGAATAATTTATAATAAATTTGGCGTTGGAGAATCCAGACTAGTTTTTGAAAAAAGGGTTTGGAACATCCATTTATTCGGACTTGTTTCTCATATATCTCAAAAATTACTACATTTAGGAAGTAGCGTAGTTTAGAGAATAATATTTCGTTACTCACACACGTTTATTCCTATGAAAGCATCGGTTTTCTAAAAACCTTGAAAAAACTTCCCTCGGGAAACATTTCTATCGATCAGCTTTCTTTAACATTCATTAGTTTCCTTGTAATTGATTGCCTACATTTCCGTAGAAGCTATAGATATCAAGTTATAATTGTTTAAAAATAATGTTACTTAAGTGAAAAAAATTCAAAGGGATTTTTGTTTAGTCCCTTCTCAAAAGGAAGGCTAGAGTTAATAAGGAATATTGTTTTGGTTGGCAATGAATAACGCTTATGCAAAATGTGAACCAAATAAAAAAATACAAAAACAAACAAGAAACTCTGTCATTTGCGATGGAATTGCACTAGTCCTTTTAATGATTTGCTGAATTTTATTCAAGTACGACAAGCGGTATATTTTTTTTCTAAAATCAAAGAAGAACATTTAATATTGTGTCTAAGACTCCATGACATGAAATTCATTAAAATAAAAATAATAAGAATACTGATGGCAACCACCCCGACTTGAACCGAGAATCATTGGATCGCAAGTACGTCTGTTAATCGACTGAGCCACAGAAGCATGCATCTGCTTGGCTGGTAAAAGGTGCATTTAAATTTATACAGTCGAACCTGCTAGCAGAACGCAAGTTACAGTCGAAACCAGTAAAATTCAAGCTCATCTAACAATAAATAAATTGAATTAGATAAATTAGATAAATGCAATAGTTTTGGAATACGGGTGACATCCAGTTAAAAAAATACGGTTTCGAAAAAAGGCCGATAAAAGTACCTGGGCGAGCAGCAATTTGCGGAAAACTTTTTTTCGATTTTCTAAAAATTGTTTGGAGGTATAGGCGTTCCCGGTGTAACCGCTCTACTTTATAACAGTAACAGAAACAGGCCATACACATCAGATTAAAACATTTAAAGTGGAACATATGCCATGTTTTAAATTTTCACACAACTAAAATTAGTATGGACTACCAACTTGCTCAACTTGCTCAGCTTTAATATTTCAATGGGTGATCAGGTGACGACTCGCTAGGTGGTTGCTTGCCATAGGAATTCGCTCGACTGTCACTAATCGAAAGATACGATTTTCTAGTCCCATAAGTCAGCTAGTCAATAGAATTGTGAACGTTTCGAGGAGAGAAGCCGTACTGCTTTGTTGTGGTGAATCACCGCTGTTTGTTGGTTCGCAGGAAACTAGTCTTTCCCCCAGTGGAAAACTTTACTTTAATTTGACCTTGACTTGAATTTTGTTTGACTGTAGAATAATACCATCAAGTATATACTGAATACTGAACCAAACAAATATAACATGCATGTTTAAAATTGGTTCCTTCAAACATTCACATTTAATAGAATTCCGCTAACTCACCGAAGATCAAAGCAGAAATTCTAATTGATTACGAATGCACTGGGACCGGTTTGACACCGCACCGTTTTTCCCGCGCGCGGTCTGGACCATCCTACCCGTCAGCTGCGGTAGAGAAATGCTATAATTTTCATTAAAGTCCCCGTGCCGGTGCCTACCTCGAATCAAGGAAATCCGGGTGTTCATTATAGTCGTAAAACCGTATGCTCCCGTTCGGACCGAAAAGGGATCTAATTTCGTAGCGGCCGGGTGGTGCTCAGTTTCGTATGGGGTGACACCGGATTCTACTTTGCACCACATCACCATTAGCACGTGATTATAGAATTCATCAAATCTCTGCTTCCTCCGACACGCACCGATGAGATACGGTCTGCTTTTCCGTTGTCTGACTTTTGTCGTTATACTCGTGTTCGGGTGACGAGTCGAGCTTAAAACTGTAGGAGGACGAACCGAATGGAGTTACGTCGGTGCCAACATGTGATGTGACGATGGCAAATCCTTCTAAGCTTTCTGATAATGATGTGGGTTTACTAGTTTTCATATTGATTCCTTCGGCTTTGCTAGGCACCGACTTCATAGCTTATAAATTGGTGCAAGAAGCTCAACCAAGAGAAAATTGAATGGGTTTCAAATGTGTTAGTTGAAGTGAGAAAATCCTAATAAAATAATTCCATCAACAACAACAACAACAACAACAACAACAACAATTGAACATTGATTTTTTTTATTTTTGATTGATTGATTTTTGATGTTTAAATCTTTGGGCTTTGTTCTTTGGTCTTTGGTCTTTGGTCTTTGGTCTTTGGTCTTTGGTCTTTGGTCTTTGGTCTTTGGTCTTTGGTCTTTGGTCTTTGGTCTTTGGTCTTTGGTCTTTGGTCTTTGGTCTTTGGTCTTTGGTCTTTGGTCTTTGGTCTTTGGTCTTTGGTCTTTGGTCTTTGGTCTTTGGTCTTTGGTCTTTGGTCTTTGGTCTTTGGTCTTTGGTCTTTGGTCTTTGGTCTTTGGTCTTTGGTTTTTGGTCTTTGGTCTTTGGTCTTTGGTCTTTGGTCTTTGGTCTTTGGTCTTTGGTCTTTGGTCTTTGGTCTTTGGTCTTTGGTCTTTGGTCTTTGGTCTTTGGTCTTTGGTCTTTGGTCTTTGGTCTTTGGTCTTTGGTCTTTGGTCTTTGGTCTTTGGTCTTTGGTCTTTGGTCTTTGGTCTTTGGTCTTTGGTCTTTGGTCTTTGGTCTTTGGTCTTTGGTCTTTGGTCTTTGGTCTTTGGTCTTTGGTCTTTGGTCTTTGGTCTTTGGTCTTTGGTCTTTGGTCTTTGGTCTTTGGTCTTTGGTCTTTGGTCTTTGGTCTTTGGTCTTTGGTCTTTGGTCTTTGGTCTTTGGTCTTTGGTCTTTGGTCTTTGGTCTTTGGTCTTTGGTCTTTGGTCTTTGGTCTTTGGTCTTTGGTCTTTGGTCTTTGGTCTTTGGTCTTTGGTCTTTGGTCTTTGGTCTTTGGTCTTTGGTCTTTGGTCTTTGGTCTTTGGTCTTTGGTCTTTGGTCTGGAACTCGCAAAACAATTGTTCTCAGTTTTATTTTTTCCTCAAGACAACTTTCCTCATTTCAATCATTCGTCATACGAACAGAAAGAAAGACAAAGTCTGAAACCGATTGAAAATAGTTCAAACATTGAAATAATATACATTAAAAATGCAAAGCTTAATCCCTCGACTTATCAATCGGTACCACGAATTTGATCCGGCAAGGACAAACTTACTGCGGAGAAACTGTTGTCCTTTGTTCCATCTGTTCAGTGGAGAAAATTTTCCACCTTCAGGGCGAGTTGTTCGATCCGAGGTGAATCAAGAGCATGGCGCGCACAGAAGACGACTCCCGTCGCTTCGGTCGGAATGAAATGTGAAACTTACGGATAATTGTTTCGTGACAAACCAAGCCAAAAACTGGTTAGAAGACGGTTGAAAGACTAATGGGAACAATTAGAAGACGATTTTGCGGGGTAGTGGAAGCTTTTGTAATATCTGTGGAACGACGAAGTATCAAAATTTAATTGTGAAGTTTCGCATCCTTCGGCATCGAAGCTGGCTGAAACAGCTGAAAAGTCTGATCTGAGTTTCGTCATTTGAATCGACCGCAAAAAAAAAAATAATGACGGCAATCGCTCAACTCGGAAGCCGAACGTTGCAATCAGCGACGAAGCGAAGTAAAATTAATGCAGCTCAATTGTGAAAATAGTTGTAGTTTTAAACTGAACCGAAAAAATAAAATATTTCCATCGATATGAAAAAAAAACATCAGCTGGCCTCCAATCGTTAAAAAATCTAAAATATTATTATTCAATGCACATTTATTTTTAAATTTTCACCGATAATTTTCAATATTTAATCAATGTGAAAAAACCTCTGTTAAGTGGGTGGCAAAACATTTCATTTTACCTGAAGCTATCCAATAACGCAAACAGAACAAATGAGCAGTACAAAAAGTACCAATCGCGTTAGCTAGCTGTATTGCAAAACAGCAGGAAATTTATTATTCATTAATTTGAAAAGCATTCGACAAACAAGAGGAGAGATGGTAGCAACAGGAAACGGAAAAGAGCAAATCCGGTGGACGCTAGGATATTTTAGGTAAACTTCAAGCGTTGACCTTTTGTTGCAGAATACGCTAAATAAGGTTGATGCTTTCTATTACTTATGCTGAAGATATTCAAAGCTTAACAAAGCTTTAAGTCTTTTAATTGTTCCCATTAGTCTTTCAACCGTCTTCTAAAGCAGCTTTGGCTTCGTTTGTCACGAAACAATTATCCGCAAGTTTCACATTTCATTCCGACCGAAGCGACGGGAGCCGTCTTCTGTGTGCGCCATGCTCTTGATTCACCTCGGATCGAACAACTCGCCCTGAAGGTGGAAAATTTTCTCCACTGAACAGATGGAACAAAGGACAACAGTTTCTCCGCAGTAAGTTTGTCCTTGCCGGATATTCATAGCTCAACAAAGCTTTAAGGGAAAATGATAAATTTCCTTTATTTTATTGTACAGAAAAAAATAAGATAAAAAGACAGGAGAATTTTTTAAGATTATCTATAGATGTACGTTTCAGGATGAGAAAAAAAATCCAAGAATAAGTTTAGTTCGAAACCCGCACCCGACCCGAAATCACCGAACATTTTTTTTAGAAAACCCGAACCCGACCAGTACCCGTCGGGTTCGGGTCGGGTTTTGGGTACGAATACCATCTCTATAGGATATTCCAGAATTGATCACGATTTGCGGACTTACATAATTCTATTTTTACGTTATTTGCCTCGACTTCCATTATAATATACCATATAAATGATAATGAAAATACATCGAAAAATGGAGAAAATTTAGAAAACAGTTGTGAATGGAATTGAAAATTATCCACTCATATCGAGTTACGCAAGGGTTGCCCGATAAAGAGCTAAATATGAATTCTTGATTACTAATAAAATCGTTGGGCGCGCAACGAGCTGTTTTGTGTGAAAACTGCATTGAACCTACTTGATCCATGTGCTTCACTATTTCGAATCATGTGCCTAATTGAGTATTAGCATCAAATAAACAACATATTTGTTTTTGCCTTTCTCTATAGAAAGGTATTAGAATTGCTGGAATAACCGACTTTCGAACGGAGCCTCGGAGACCCATAGTGTTATATACCATTCGACTCAGTTCGACAAGATCGGAAAATGTCTGTGTGTGTGTGTGTGTGTGTGTGTGTGTGTGTGTGTGTGTGTGTGTGTGTGTGTGTGTGTGTGTGTGTGTGTGTGTGTGTGTGTGTGTGTGTGTGTGTGTGTGTGTGTGTGTGTGTGTGTGTGTGTGTGTGTGTGTGTGTGTGTGTGTGTGTGTGTGTGTGTGTGTGTGTGTGGCACTTTTAGAAGATATTTTAACGCGCTCAATTTTCTCAGAGATGGCTGAACCGATTTTAACAAACTTAGGCTCGTTTGAAAGCTACTGTTGGTCCATTGATCAAGTTCAAAGATCAAACGACTGTGACTTTTGGTTCCGGAGATATGATGGTATAAGTAACGTAACCGACAAAACACTTTGATTTTTACCGCTCTTATACATATAAGGGTGCCAATATTTTGGGATCATCTCTAGTTTCGTAAAGCGCTAGTGCTAAAAAGTTTAAGCACCTCGAAAAATGTCCTATTGCAAAATTTGAGCTATATCTGCCATGCGTAAGAGGTGCTGCCCGGCGCTTAAGGTTTGAAAATGTTCAATCTTGAAAAAGCACCATACATGAAATTTCCAAAATCGAAATTTTTTTATTGATGCCGAAACTTTTAAAACTGCATGAAAAGTCGAGATTTAGTGTCATCACAAAAAATTTGTTTTTGAAAAAATCAACTTTCTGGGACAGAAAAATTTTGATGATTTATGATAAGTCTCAAAAAGTTGATTTATTCAAAAAAAAAATTTTTCTAGATGACACTAAATCTCGACGTTTCATGCAATTCTAAGCCTTTTGGCATCAAAATTATTTTTTCGATTTCGAAAATTTCATGTGCACATCCCTCACCCCTGAAAATTCCACTAAGTGGACTAAGAAGGGTTTTTTTTTATATTAGCATCACTCTTCTCATACAAATGGGCAACGCAAATGTCAAGCACTAGTTTGGAAAAATGATGCTGACTGTGAACTATGAATCAGTTTTCAGTCATTAGCTGCTTTAGTCTAAGATTTTCTAAATTTTTCTGTAGTTGAAGCTTAATTTTTGTATTGAGACAGTTCTCTCTTCACGAGAGCCTAATACCGCTCGATAGGTCGCAACTCCGGGCAGTTAAATTAGGGTTGGTTAAAGTTAGGTTAAGGATAGGTTAAAGTTAGGTTAAGGTTAGGTTAAGGTTAGGTTAAGGTTAGGTTAAGGTTAGGTTAAGGTTAGGTTAAGGTTAGGTTAAGGTTAGGTTAAGGTTAGGTTAAGGTTAGGTTAAGGTTAGGTTAAGGTTAGGTTAAGGTTAGGTTAAGGTTAGGTTAAGGTTAGGTTAAGGTTAGGTTAAGGTTAGGTTAAGGTTAGGTTAAGGTTAGGTTAAGGTTAGGTTAAGGTTAGGTTAAGGTTAGGTTAAGGTTAGGTTAAGGTTAGGTTAAGGTTAGGTTAAGGTTAGGTTAAGGTTAGGTTAAGGTTAGGTTAAGGTTAGGTTAAGGTGAGGTTAAGGTTAGGTTAAGGTTAGGTTAAGGTTAGGTTAAGGTTAGGTTAAGGTTAGGTTAAGGTTAGGTTAAGGTTAGGTTAAGGTTAGGTTAAGGTTAGGTTAAGGTTAGGTTAAGGTTAGGTTAAGGTTAGGTTAAGGTTAGGTTAAGGCTAGGTTAAGGTTAGGTTAAGGTTAGGTTAAGGTTAGGTTAAGGTTAGGTTAAGGTTAGGTTAAGGTTAGGTTAAGGTTAGGTTAAGGTTAGGTTAAGGTTAGGTTAAGGTTAGGTTAAGGTTAGGTTAAGGTTAGGTTAAGGTTAGGTTAAGGTTAGGTTAAGGTTAGGTTAAGGTTAGGTTAAGGTTAGGTTAAGGTTAGGTTAAGGTTAGGTTAAGGTTAGGTTAAGGTTAGGTTAAGGTTAGGTTAAGGTTAGGTTAAGGCTAGGTTAAGGTTAGGTTAAGGTTAGGTTAAGGTTAGGTTAAGGTTAGGTTAAGGTTAGGTTAAGTTTAGGTTAAGGTTAGGTTAAGGTTAGGTTAAGGTTAGGTTAAGGTTAGGTTAAGGTTAGGTTAAGGTTAGGTTAAGGTTAGGTTAAGGTTAGGTTAAGGTTAGGTTAAGGTTAGGTTAAGGTTAGGTTAAGGTTAGGTTAAGGTTAGGTTAAGGTTAGGTTAAGGTTAGGTTAAGGTTAGGTTAAGGTTAGGTTAAGGTTAGGTTAAGGTTAGGTTAAGGTTAGGTTAAGGTTAGGTTAAGGTTAGGTTAAGGTTAGGTTAAGGTTAGGTTAAGGTTAGGTTAAGGTTAGGTTAAGGTTAGGTTAAGGTTAGGTTAAGGTTAGGTTAAGGTTAGGTTAAGGTTAGGTTAAGGTTAGGTTAAGGTTAGGTTAAGGTTAGGTTAAGGTTAGGTTAAGGTTAGGTTAAGGTTAGGTTAAGGTTAGGTTAAGGCTAGGTTAAGGTTAGGTTGAGATTTTTCTTCGTCTTGAAATGCTTTTTCACTCTGTTCTTGTCTCTTCTGTAATATTTTTAAATTGCTTTTCACCAACACCACATAACAATGTTGGTTTCCGTCTAATATTTTCCGCTGGAGAATGATTCTACCAAAGCGCTAGTTCGTGAGTGAAGTATTTTGAAAAATGATCTTCTGTATGTGCTTAGCAATGTTCCGTCAGAAAATTTTTGCAAATCCTACAAAATATGTACTATTTGATGTTTTTTTACTCATCTTAATAAAATATTTTTTGCATCTCCTAGAATAATCGAATTATATGGGCATCTTTTCTCTAGCTAGAAGCTATGTAACGAAACGAACAAAAATATTTTGTCGAATCAATACAACCTGTACACATACGAATACAAATTAAACAAAGCGGAAATAGTGTTGTATGAGAAATACGCCTTCATATACAAGATTAGATCAATTTGTATCTAAGAACCGTCTCCGACTTTTGATTATCAATCTTAAAATCGTTACCTGTACCTTTAGAATTTGGGTAAATTGTGTGACATATTACTTTGGTTACCTGCATCAATTGACAAACTTTTCTAAAATTTATTTGATATCTAAAACATAATACAAAAATAACAAAAATAAATAAAGCCAAATGAATAACAAAGTAACAGAAAAGATGATTTATCGGAAAATGATACGCTCGGAAACAGGACTCTAACCTGCGTTCTGATGCATCCCGTGCATACGCGTTACCATTTCGCCACCCTGAACCTTGTGATAGACACAGCTCTAAAACACGGTTAGACATGATAGAACGTACATCGAACATAGTCTACATCCTGGTCGTGACCCGACCGGTACCATACATCCAACCATCTTCTCTTTCCATCAAACACCAGTCTTCTCGCTTTATACCTATTTTCCGCTCAAACACTGAGTAGGAGAGTGTATTTATAATCGCTTGTCACCTTCTTTACTGGTGCCAGTCGTTCATTCATTTGGCTTCTCCAATATATGTTTCCACTCAGTCATTGCGACACTGAACTTAGTTATGGCGGCTTTACGTCAAACAAATTCAAAATTAATAAATCGTTGAAAAATACTTTGCAAGTCTGTGTAGATTCCAGTCAAAGTATGAATTAAGCGCAGAATGGAATTTTTTTTTGCAACATCACATATAAAAGTTCCCTGGAGTACTGTTGGTGGTACTCTAAAACGAATAGCAAATAGAACCAGTCTTGCTCGCGACTATGGAAATACCACAACAACCCCGCCGATAGTTATACAGCTGGGCAGTTAAACAAACTGATTGAAAAATTGCGAGATTAAACAATACAACAAAATGTTTGAAAAACTGTATAGAAACACCAAAACAATATCTGGCGCTAAAAAAATCCACAGTTCTGTGCCTATTTGGCGTGGTAAAGTAGAGGCGAGAAGGTATTCAAATTCAGAAGATGAACCATAAATACTTTCCTTGTATAGAAACAATAAAAAATAGCCTGCATGAAGACAGCTTTAAGACAAATGTTATATAGGTAAATAAATTAATATTTGTGTTAAATTCAATACATAATGCTGTGGTGGTTATTCCTTTCCTCGATCTTTCCTCAGAACTAAACAGGAAATTAAAAAAGTAATACTGCAATATTTGTTTAACGACATAAACTCTTTTCAATGGAATTCTCGGTCAGGGGCACGTCAGAATAGATATTGCACATTCAGTGTAAAATAAGTGCGTTGTAAATAGCAATGACTTTTCGTCTGCTTAGCGGATTATGTTGATCCGCGAGGTGGCATTAGTAGATCAACATAATCTGCTAATGCACTGATGAGCTGAATGCGACACGTAAATAATTAATCAAAACTTGTTTAATGTGCGCGGGCTGGACCGTTCGAGGATTTGTTTTATTCGCCTTTCGATTCACTAGACACATTTTAGAAGAAATTCGACTGTTTTTTCGTATTCGACAAAATGCAGGATGACCTTGATCATGAAGTACTGGATGAACTATCTTCCATCATCAACCCTAACAAACTAAACGGACAGGGTAACCAAAAATCACAAATGAATTAATTTCGAAAACTCACAAACACAAATAAGATTATACGGAACACAAAATACTGATGCTCTAATAATTCAAACAAATATTTTCTGTGATATTGACACTAGTTGGGTAGTCCTACGTCAACAGCTCGAACAACCCTATAGTATGGCATAGGGTTGCCATAGAGATGGAGCTTTCGATTCTGGCAAGAAAAATTGAATTTTTGACTGTACGTAGGGAACATAAACACCTATTTTGTAACAAAGTTTTATTCAAATCAAAAATGTTTATTTGGTTTTATTTAAAAACTTGACTACACTGAAGTCTTTTTTTATGCGAATTTACGTACCGCATAAAAAAAAACCGCATAAAAAAAGCCGCATAACTCTGAAAATTCGCATAAGAAAAAACCGCATAACTCTGAAAATTCGTATAAAAAAAAACCGCATAACTCTGAAACTTCGCATAAAAAAAGACCGCAGAAGGGCAAACCGCATAACTCTGAAAATTCGCATAAAAAAAACCGCATAACTCTGAAACTTCGCGTAAAAAAAAACCGCATAACTCTGAAAATTCGCATAAAAAAAGTCGCGTAAAAAAACCGCATAAAAAAAGACCGCATAAAAAAAGACCTCAGTGTAATTTGATTTCTTCGCGTTTCGCCTTCGACTCATCAGTGCTTAAAGCAGTTCAAATTGAACCGCCATATCCACCTAACAGTTCAATTTGAACCGCTAAGCAGATGCAAAGTCCACTCTATTTACGTGACCCTTTAAGGATATGACACTATGTGCCATATCCTATCTGACGTCTCGAACGAACACGAGTAACTATGGGTATAGTCGGGTTTTCATACAAAAACTGCCCCCAAGCAGAACAAAAATTGATATACGCTGTTTAAAAAGGGTTTATATTGGAGATTAATTTTAACCCTTTAATTGCCACATTGGGTGAGTTAGGGTGGTTCTTCTGATTTTCATTTTATTTATTTTTTCCAAAAACCTCTTTAGCAAAAAAAATTTAAAAAATCAGGAATATTTTAGGAATTATGGGAAACCTCTCCGATTATTTGAAGAATTTATCAAAATGTATTTCATGTGAAAAAAAGTTCAAAATTTTCGAAATTTTTTTAATCGCACTTACGCATCTAGTTTTTAAATCAAAAATAAATCATTTAACATATGAGAACATTACGCTGTATTTTTTCAGATTTTTGAAAAATGTCGACGGGTATAATATCAGACGCGTGGTATTTAGTTCTAAAATCATATATCACATGCCTTTAGAACTAAATACCATGCGTTTCCATCTAATTTGAGTTCAGAGCTTAAGAAAAAATTTTCATAAGGAAGGTTCGGTGAGAGAAACATGAATTAGAACTAAAGAATTGACAAATATTTGGGTTGTAATATACGTTTTTAGAAGTTTTTATTCATGAGCTGATAGATCATCTTATTCAAATCAAATAATAACTATATTTAGTAAAAATTCTAAAAGGCAATTAAATTATAGTTCTTTAGCAGAAAAAAGTATTCCTAGATACCAAGCGCAAAATCAAGGAAAATTCGAAGCCAAGCGAAATCTAAAAAACTATCAGTTTTAAGGTAAAATGTTCGTCGACGTTCTGTATCACTTGGCTATTCACACGCCAAGTTGCCTGAATCTGCTCAACAATACAGCGAAAGTCAAACGGCTTAAGCTCATAAAGACGGATTAATCAAACTGAAATCGGATTGACAGTAAATCCGTCGAAACAAAATGTATGAGAGGGAAAGGCTTTAAAATATTTGAACGCGAATAATGGTGCGTGGCGACGATATCGTGGAGGTTCATGAATTCGTGTATTCATTCATTTATGACCGCGGTTAAGGATACAAGAAAAGTAATACGTCACCATAAGAAATTAATCAACGGTGTATAAACCAAGGTTTCCAACAGCTGCTTGGAGATCCACCTATCATACGTACAGTTGAAATTGGAGAGCTGCGATCGGCAGGGCATGTCATCAGAATAACAGATGGCAAACATTTGAAAATGGTTCCTAAATGTGATTCGGAAGGCTCAAGAAAAAGAGAAGCATTGCGAGCAAGGTGTATCGATCAAATGGAGACAAAGAGTGGTCATAGTCTGAACTGTATGGAGACGACTTCTAGATACATAATTAACGGGCTTGAGCTGATACGTGAGATACTCCACGAAACACCAGAAAAAGGCCACTAAGTGCAAGTAAATTCGATGTACTATATTTTCGAAAGCGTTTGAAATTCAATTTTTACACATAGCTTAGTTTCTAATTCATTCTTAGTTAATACATATTTCGATTAAAGTAATAAAACAATACGATTTTCCGAAACTGTTTTATAAAGGGGTCCTCTTCAGGAAATAGCAAAAAATTGAAAATATTAAGTTTAAAAAAACATGTTGTTTGATAATAAAATCGACGATGCGAATTAATACGTTCTTTTTGGGTCTTCGGAACATGCTGCAGGCGCTTCGACTTGATTTCTATCTGGTTTATAGTATTTCTTAGGACTGCTAATAACTGAACTCGAAACCACCAGACTATCTCGCAAGATGTTGAAGTTAGAAACGAATTACAACCGTTCGCTTGCACTTCACTAATACATTTCCTACATCATTGCTTGGTAAATCGAGCCAGGCGTGTGTAAATAACACAAGAAATAAGATTCTTTAATCATTATGAATAACGTCAATACTCAAACCCTAAGCTCAAGTTGTAGATGGAGACGCATGGTATTTAGTTCTAAGGGCATGTGATATATGATTTTAGAACTAAATACCACGCCTCTCCATCGGATGATGACAATTTGATGGAGACGCATGCTTTTCCGAATAAATTATTTTTTTAAACATTTTTTAAAAATCAGAAAAAAAAATTCAGCGTAATGTGATGTGATGTGATGTGAAGTGAAGCCACCATCAGTTCAAGGACTTGCCAGTGGATGCGGGTAGACTTACAGTAGCCCCGATATGACTCATCCATTCACCTTCTTACTATAGCTGTTACCGAAAAGCGAACAAAAAGGGTTGGGCGGATACGTAAGTAGAGTCACTTACTCGTATTCCGCGGGAATAAAAGATGCTCTTCCAACCATAATATCCAGTGCATGGATGAAGCATATCGCTATACATGCTTGAACCCGCCTGATGGTTTGTTTGAGAAGGGCGCGTCAGACTCATTTCAAACCTTCAGAAGGAAACAAGTTTCCTTCAAGTGACTTGGGCTGGCTATCCACAATCCCTCGTCCAGTCATCAATTCGTCCGATGCCCTGATGCTCCCTCCCCTTTACGCCTCCGTGCAAAATGTTTTATATTGATAAATACAATGAAACATAGTGTAATGAAATTAATATAACATAAAATGATATAATAGATTACAAAATAATATAATATAACATAATATAATATAATATATTTTAATTTAATATAATATAATACAATGATATAAAATAACAGTTAATGTAGTGTCAGTTATGCTCTTCTATCTTCGCAATACTGCAGGAAGTAGAATATTTCTCTTCTAATAATAATAATAATATCCACATCTATAAAAATAATATATGTTATTATTATTGATGACAAATTAATAATAATAACAATAAATATAATAATGAAAATAACAATAAAAAACAATATAATATAGTGCAATGAATTATATAATAAATAATAGAATAAATAAAATGATTGCGATATGCTATGATATTATATTACTTGAATTTATATGTCATTTCTCATCCTCTCATTCTGCCATCAACGCATTCCATCGACCATTTGTCACCACAGACACACGTGTAGGCATGAAGCTCAGCTTTTGACGATATTTAGTTGAAAGTTACTTTAAAAATGATAACTTATAAGGAAAACAAATTTATATTTTGCGCAGAGGTACGTAGTACTACTAATAATAAAACCTATAATATAATATAATATAATATAATACAACATAATGCAATACAATATAACACAATACAATAGAATACAATATAATATGATATAATGCAATGCAGTATAATACCATACAACATAGTATATAATAACATAAAATAGTGTAAGACGATAATATATGAAATAATATGCTATGATACAATATAACAGGTAATATCGCAGTGTAAGTTACGCTCTTCTAATAAAAATAATAATAATAATACATGATGTAATAAACAACACAATTATATGTTGTAATATACTATGATAAACACTGCACTTTAGGATGGGCTTCAACCTACAAGCCATTTCGCACCCTCTCATTCTGCTACTAACGCAGAAGGCGATAGCACCCAGTCGACGCCGTTCTATTGACCAAATGTCATCATAGACGCTCGGGGAGGCATGAGATAGGGACTTGTGAGGACTTAGTTATCTCACCATTTGACGACCAGAAAAAAAATTCAGCGTAATGTATTCATAAAATATTTATTTTTGATGTAAAATCTAGATGCGCAAGTGCGATTAAAAAATCGAAAAAAAATTTTTGAACTTTTTTTTCACATGAAATACATTTTGAAAAGTTCTGAAACTGATCAGAGATATTCCTGTTTTTTTTTCAATTTTTTTGCTAAAGAGGTTTTTGAAAAATATAAATAATATGAAAATCAGAAGAACCACCCTAACTCCACCGATATGGCAGTTAAAGGGTTAAAATTTTGGGAAAATCATCTCCAATATAAACCCTTTTAAACAGCGTATATCAGTTTTTGTTCTGTTTGGGGGCAGTTTTTGTATGAAAAACCGGCTATACCCTTTGTTCAAAAATCTCTCATACAACACTTTTTTGTAGAATTTGTCATTTTTCGACTACATCTATTTGAAAACAAAAATTGGTTAAAAACACGCCAATTAAACGATTGAGAGATAGGCAGTCTCGAAAATCGTTTTTTTTTACATTGTATTATAGTTTAATATTTCAAAAATATTGTGTCAAAATTTCAAATCAATCAATGAAATTCAGTCTAAGTAACCAGAAATATTGTTCTGCTAACTTTTTGAGAAAAAAAAATTCATAAACACGTTTTTCTGAGAACAAACTTTTTGAAGCTCGTGAACACGATCCTGCAAAATTCACTGACCGGTTCTTTTGAAGCTTGGAACATACTCTCTTGGTATAAAACGCCTTCCCCCCCCTAACGTTTTGGAAATATTTCCATTTTCATATTATGGTATTTTTCACCTCAAAATTGGCGGAAAATTTAGCCGAAGATCGCGTTTTTTGCTTAAATATGCCACGAATTGTTAAAAAATCAAAATAATAACTTGAGAACGGAAGAGGGGGAAGAAATAACTTGAACTAACTTTTTTTACGTTTCGCTTTCAGCTCATCAGTGCGTCAGCAGTTTATGTTGAACTGCTAACGCCACCTAACGGTTCAACATAAATCGCTGCGCAGACGTAAAGTTAATGCTATTTACATATACACTTATCACACTGAAGTGCTATGTCTTTACTGACGTGCCGAAAGAAACGAAACTAAGTGACGACGTTCTGGCCGTCAACAGATAGTAGTTATTTAGGGGTTTGGTACCACGTGGGTACCGGATTTGTGCTGAGTATACATAACTATTTTCTTTTTTTACGTTTCGCTTTCAGCTCATCAGGGAAAGCGAAACGTAAAAAAAGAAAATAGTTATGTGTACTTAGCACAAATCCGGTGGTGCCACGTGGTACCAAACCCCTAAATAACTTGTACTAAGTAAATTTAAGAACATTTTTGATTTCAGATAGTTCTACGCAGAGTTATAGTGTTCACCGCGCAACGTGATTCTCAAAAGAGGTTTTGGGGAATGCTCTGTTACCGCCCTATTTTCCAATATTAATATACAGAAATTCAACTAAATACTCTTTATATTATTAAAAAAATTTGAATAAATTTGCTTAAGCTGCTTCTACGTAAAAAACTACAAAAAAAACGTTTTTTGATTCAATTTATTGCTTACTTTCCTCTCAAGTTTATGATACATGTATCATTTGGATGTGGACTATCAGTTGGTACGAAAGATGAGGAGGTTTTATGCCTGCTGGAGACAGATATCAAAAGAGTTTCATTTTACAGTGGGCTTTTCTCTGCTGCACTAAATAAAATGAAACAAACATAAAACCATGACAACGGTAATCGATTTCTTTCCATATAAAAATCTTTATCTTAGATGTACCTAATTGCACAATATTTTTATATGGGAGTAGAAATGAAAATTTTCCTACACGGATTCTGATCAGTTCAAACGGATCAATTTACCCGCATATCACTTACCGATTCAGATGCTCGAGCAATTCGTTTTCCTCCCGGATCCGTTCCTCTGTTAGATTGCTGATCGGCATCACCACTTCGGTAATACGTGGAATGTCCTCTCCGTCGGCAGCCCTCTTGCGGTAATAATTATTTATCTTATCAGCACTAAGAACATCCTCCCGTTTGGTTCTCCTCCCCAGCCCGGGGGGGTCACCGGAGCCAACGAAAGAAAGTAGTTTGTCCCGTAGTTTATTGTCTATTAATTTTCCCACTCCAGCTACATGTTGCTGCTGCCAGCTCTGGTTACGTGCAGGACTTGTTCTGCTCCTGCTGCTGCTGCTGCTGCTGCTACTGACTCTGCTGTTTCCGGTGAATCCACGAGTTTCTGGGTCCAACGCACCAGGCGGTATGGATGATGATAATTGATGATTATTAGTGCTCGCCAGGCCTGCGAAAATGGGAGCAAAGAACGGGAAGAAAAAACATTCACCTTTTAGAATAAACTTATTTTTTCTCATCGCATTGAGTGAAATGAAGAAAGAGAAAATGAAAATTAATGCATGACTGGTTGGAATTTTCGTCCGGCGGTGCTTTGCCGAAATGTGCTGGTATAAATTATGCAGAGTCTGCAGTTCATTCTTATCATATCTTCATAAATTGATAGACCCTAGAGGCGAAATGAAAAACAACAGAAAAAAAGAATAAAATGGAAATGCCGCCCACAGCCGTTGTCTAGTCGGATAACGATACCAGTTCAGTGCTTTCGTAGACGAAAAACGTTCCGAGAAGTCATATTTAGAGTGTTCATTATTATGCCGATAATCTATGCAGCAAAATATGTCGAAATTTGTTCCGAGCAAATTTCGTCGCGGCAAACCGCACTCGGGGCCAAAGCGTGCCTTTTGTGTCGGTACTATTTAATTTTCAACACGCCAAACAAACCACCATCCAGTGTAGAATCCCTCCCATTAGCCACCCATTTTGGCTGTACATAACACGCACCCAAATGCTCCACCGAAATTGGGTTTTTGAACGAGCATTGCGCGCTGCCCTTTTGTTACCAGCACGGCATGACTTCCTTTCCATGTCGGAGCTAAGTGAAACCATCGCACCACCACCACCACCGCCACCGCGGGGAAATAAAGGATGAGCCGAGCTGTTGTTTGCCTGGCGTGATCGCAAAATATTTATGGATATTGTGTGTGTTCTTATTACATAATGAGGTTAGCTTAAGCACCCAACCTGGCATGCGAACGTGCTTCTTCGTGCCAGGCCCTCGTGGAATGCAGCCAGCTTTTATCGATGTTGGCCACGAAGAGTAAGACGCCCGATTCTTCAATTTAGTAATTTTTATTAAAGACTCATACGTGCCCGTGGGAAAATTTGAGAAACAATTTATTTTTTATTGATATTGAGCATCATTAGTCGATGGGGTTACCACTTCGGGTGCGTCTTAAGCCCGGTAGCAATTTTTTTTGTCTGCTTTTTTTCTTCATACGGAAAAAAGTTTCACCGAGACTTGCAGTTCCGGAAGCTTTTTCAGAATTTCGAACTGTCATTCAGAGCGACGGTGTAAAACAAAACCTTTTTTAATCAACCCAGTGATGTAATAATGCCTTTCTCATATTGCTTATGTTCTGACAAGATTTTTTTTCAAACTTGAATAAAATCAAAAACTTTCTTTAGTAAAAATTTCCATCACCCAGAGCCGTAAAGACTGTCCCAAAAAGTATGTACGCAACCAAAAACCGCTGCCATTTCGCAATGGTTCAGAATCTGTCAATTTTTATGGCTGCGTCATGTTGTTTACACTCTTCTGTAATCACTTGTGCAGTTGTTTATTCGTTTTCATTAGTTTGTTTCGAAATGCGTGGACTTTCAGCAGAACAACGTCGAAAATTGTGTACAAATGGTGCACAGAACGCGGACTGTCATTGAGAAAGATAGCAAAAATGGAAGGAGCAAGTGAAAAAGCCGTGCGAAATGCAATCAGGAAGTTCGGAGAGGATTTGAGGATAAACCGAACTTTGAGGATAAACCGAAAACAAGTAGAAAAAAAAGTCATTCTAACCCTCAGTAGATAAACGTATACTGAAGGCGTTCGAGCAAAAGAAGGAGGTTTCAGTTCGGGATGTGGCCAAAAAAGTGAGCACTTCGAAGTCAAATGTTCTTCGTGCTAAAGATCATTTGAATCTTCGAACCTATAAGAAGCAGAAACAACCAAAACGTAGTCCGAAACAAGAAGCATCGATCAGGCCGAGGGTTCGAAAGCTGTACAATACGATTCTTGCTGGGAATTTGAACTGAACGACGAAACCTACGTGATGGACCATGGACGACGAAACCTACGTGAAACTCGATTACAAATCCTTGGCGGGACCACAATATTATACGGTGCGAGAAGGGCAAGTGTTAAACCAGTCCGAGACATCGTCTGAAGTCGAAAAATTTGGTAAGAAAGCTATGGTCTGGCAAGCAACTTGTAGCTGCGGTAAGATTACGAAACCCTTCATCACCACTGCTTCAATGAACAGCGGAATATACATCAAGGAATGTTTACAAAAACGACTTCTACCCATGATTCGAAGCCACAAGGGACCTGTTGTCTTCTGGCCAGATCTTGCTTTGTTCCGGCTGCTCGGCCATCCATGGAAGTTGACCATCAATGTTAACTTCCCTCTCTGAGCAGCCTAGATAGCCGTGTAGTGTCGGTAGCGGTTTCCCAACTGCTAAGAATAACGCTACGGTCCACCTGTACCGGTGGTATAAGTCCACCAAACAGGTAAGCCGTGTGGCATCCGGCGGAATTATTTTTTACCAAGAATTGATCCACTGGTTTCCTATTCCATGTCGTAAAAGGCCACAAAAATAGGAACTCCTAAGTCAAGGTGTATTTCCGTGCCGATGGCTGAATGGCTGCAGGAGGTTAAACATTGCAGTCGTGAACGGAATATCTTGGGTTTTTCCCTTACTGGATACACGCAATGCTTAGCAATCAACTTCTTTGATCATCGCTTCGGCAGGCCAGAGATTAGAAAGCTGAGTGTCTGTGGGTGTCCTCAAGGTGGTGTACTATCCCCACTTTTATGGAACCTAGTCGCTGATAGTTTGTTAAGGAAACTTAATAACCTTGGATTTCCGACTTATGGTTTTGCCGACGATTATCATATATTGATGACCGGTATAAGCATTAACACTCTCTTTGATTTAATGCAGCAAGCCCTGCGATCTGTTGAACAATGGTGTTGTCAGGTTTGGATTATCTGTAAATCCGGGCAAAACATCAATGGTGCTTTTCACTCATCGTAGGATAATTACAGGAGCTCGTCCAATGCAGTTCTTTGGTTCAGGGGTCACTGTGGTCGATCAAGTTAAATACGTCGGGGTTATTCTTGACTCAAAACTGAATTGGTCTGCTCACATTGATTTCAGGATTAAAGGAGCTTGCATGGCTTTCGGCCAATGCAGACGAGCTTTTGGAAAATCATGGGGACTCAAACCCAGATATATTCATTGGATCTACACAACTATTGTTAGACCAATTTTAGCATATGGATGTCTTGTATGGTGGCAGAAAGGAGAAGTCGCGACAGTTCAGTCAAAGCTAAATCATCTCCAAAGGATGGTCCTAATGGCGATGACAGGAGCATTCACGACAACTCCTACTGCTGCTCTAGAGGCGCTACTGTGCATTAAACCACTACATGTGTTCCTAAAACAAGAAGCATTATCTTGTGCATACCGTCTTAGGGTTACAGGGCTTTAGAACAGTAACCCATTAGAATATGCTACCAGTCACACTCGCTTGTGGTCTCAAATGGTTCCGTGGGATGAGTATTTACTCGCTCCTAGTGACCTAACTCTCACATGCAGTTTTCCTTTTAAAACATTCAAAGTGAGCTATCCTCTTCGTTAGGAATGATTGTCTGGTTGTCTGGAACGACAACTTGATGAACACATAGTTTGTTATACGGACGGTTCTCTGTTGAATGGTCGTGCTGGTGCTGGTATCTACTGTCGTGAAATAGGCTGGAGCAGTCTCATTCACTTGGTAGATACTGTACTGTGTTCCAAGCAGAAATCTACGCAATTCTGTGTGGAGTACAATCGGCACTTCAGCAGAGGATCTGTGGTAAACGTATTTATTTTTGTTCCGACAGTCAGGCAGCCTTAAAAGCACTCAGTTCGAATGACTCACGGTCGAATCTAGTGATCGCATGTCGAACTCAAATTGAAGACCTCAGCATTTCAAATGCTGTTTACTTCTTATGGGTACCCGGCCATTCTGGTATTACTGGAAATGAATGGGCTGATGAGTTGGCTAGAGCTGGTGCAACGAATGATTTCGTTTCGTTCAACTAGTTGGATAAAGCACAAGATACGTTCTTGGGCTGCATCCAAACATGCCAGCTACTGGCGCAGCTTGCAAACTTGCGCTCAGACAAAAGCATTTCTACCAGATTTAAATCTGAAAATGTCAAAGTGTCTACTGCATTTCTCCAAGCATCATTGCAGTATTCTGGTCAGAGCTCTGACTGGACATTGCAAACTCAATTATCACATGGCTACTATTCAACGTGCTGAGTATTATTCGTGTGATTTGTGTGAATGCGATTGTGGTACTTCATATCATCTGATATGTAACTGTCCCGCATTGACGCAGCTACGTATCCGGGTTTTTGGTTCTCCATACATGGTTGAGTCTGTGTATGCGGAGCTAAAATTGAAGGATATTCTCTCGTTTCTCACCCAATGTGGTAAGGAGCTATAGTCAGAAGGGTTCATCGTTCTTCCTGGAGTGAATGAATCCCTTCTGTATTCACCTTAAATAGGGTTTGGCTGATTGTTTGGCATCCTTTAGATGGTACCGAATTTACTTCTGTTCGTACATACTGCGAATCGTTCTGCATTCTTCCGGGAGTGCAGAATGGTATCGCTTTTGTAAGATCTCTAAATCCTCTCGGGGGTTGGAGGTTTTATTAACAGCAGACTGTTCGGGACCTCGTAGAGGTTCAGAATTTCCTTCTGCTTCCACTAAATGTGATCCTCAGCAGATTGTTCAGCATCCCTTATGGGTGCAGAATTTACTTCTGCTTTTATGTGTTTTTGTGTCGTCAATTTTTCCCATCCTCCTAGTCCAACCCTTACCATTTCCTTTCAATCCTTCCCTCTTATATATCGGGAAAATGATGTTAAAAACAAATTGATGGCAAGGCACAAATCTCCAAATATCAAGGGGAACGTGCCATTTGAGCCAATTTGTTCTGATTCCTGATTCCTGATGGTCTGGCAAGCAACTTGTAGCTGCGGTAAGATTACGAAACCCTTCATCACCACTGCTTCAATGAACAGCGGAATATACATCAAGGAATGTTTACAAAAACGACTTCTACCCATGATTCGAAGCCACAAGGGGCCTGTTGTCTTCTGGCCAGATCTTGCTTCTTGCCACTACTCGAAATCAACGGTAGAATGGTATACTACCAAAAATGTCACTTTCGTCCCAAAAGATATGAATCCACCAAATTGGCAACATCTTCGATCAATTGAGGAATTTTGGGTAGTTCCGAAACCGGAAGACGGATCTGGATAAAATGTTCTAGAAATTTTTAGGAAACTATAACCTTTCATTTGAATCTTAGTTTGTAAAAATCGGTTGAGTTATTTTGGAGAAAATTGGATGCACACTTTTTCTCCAATTTTCACATATTACTCTGTAACTCCGGAACCGGAAGTCAGATCTAAATGAAATTCAATAGCAGGCTATGGGACCGTAAGACCTTTTATTTGAATCTTAGTTTGTGAAAATCGGTTCAGCCATCTCCGAGATAAATGAGTGCATACTATTGTTACATACATGCACACACACACACACACACACACACACACACACACACACACACACACACACTAACACACACACACACACTAACACACACACACACACACACACACACACACACACACACACACACACACACACACACACACACACACACACACACACACACACACACACACACACACACACACACACACACACACACACACACACACACAGACAGACATTTGCTCAGTTCGTCGAGCTGAATCGAATGATACATGACCAGTGTTGATGATTGCCGAAAATTTGATAGAAGCTGCTCGATATTTATCTATATTGTATACTACATTTTCAATCCGGTAGAAGATGCTACAAGAACTCGTGTCTCTCAATGCGTGAACCGCACACAATTATATATTTCTTCGCTCCACTTCATACTCTGAGTATTTCACGGTCCTTAAAAAAATTTACAGTCGATAACGATTGGTGCTGTGTGGAATTAACCAAGAGACAATCGCAAGTTGACTATTATCGCAGAAAATCGAATCGATGATTCGACTTGATGATTCTCATACTAGGTTTGCAATATTTCAAAACCCCTGTGTGGAGCATTCACCGACATTTTCATAGACACAACTTATACAAAGGTTATATGCACAGTTAGAATAAGCGGCAACAGTAAAATGATTTTATCGCAATTATCCACTGCCCATACAGGATCGGATCGCAAGACGAGAATAAGCGACCGTTTGTGGCTTCAGAGAGAATCCCCACAGCAGCGAGCTAACTTTTGATTCTCAGACAGGTCATCGAGAGAAATTCGCTCTCGCTCTGGTGTCTATTCTGTGTTAAATGAACCATGCCGGTTTTTTGTTGCTGCGATGATATCCGTCTCTCTTTGATGGCACTGATTGAATCGTGTGAAGAGTTGCTAGTGAGCGTTCTTTGATACGATAAAAGCCATCCTTGTATATGACATTCGGCCCTCCGGGCCTCGGTTAAACAGTCGGTTTTCAAAATCTTCAAAACTGCTCTCGCACATACATTTCAAGTTACCTTCTATGTCGAATATTTATACAGAATCAGGAATACATTGAAAATAAATATGGCGAGAACGATTTTTACGCTCATTTGATAGAACGTTTTGCTGGGAATTTACGAATAGTTCAGGTATCATTTTGTCAAATTTTTGCATTTAATTAGAAAGCGACGCCCATATGTAGAATATCCTGCAGTTGAATTCTTGAATTTTACAGGCAGTGAAATTGTTAACTTCGAAAACACTCTTGAATCAGGGCTGGAAAAACTAAGATCAAAATATCATCAAATTGTAATCACTAGCGAAGATGATCGCTCGTGATCTTTTCCAAATAAAGATTACTAATGATCTGATTTTGTTAAGATCAGTTGATCAGTGATCTTTGATTCACATCGATAAAAATCAATATTGATCTTCCATTACAAAAAAAATCGGTGGTGATTTTGAGCTACTATTAACACTCATTCCTGTAATATCAAATCACTGGACGATTCGAGTAGCTTCGAGCATTGTGGAAGAAAATCACATATGAGCAAGATCAGACATGAATGCTGATTGATATACGTCTAAAATCGTTGAGAGGTGTGAAAATCAGTGACAACAGTAATCCTACAGGATTTTTTTAACTAAGGATAACGCGTGTTAATGAGAGCTAACTACGGTTTCAATGAACCAGTCTCCAGTATGTGCCGCTTATTCAACAGTTGTTCTAACGAGTTCAATCATTTACCTCGAAATACTGTCAAAACCTATTTATTGGGCTCTTTTCCTGCTAACTTTATTAGTTTTACTATTCGAATACCGTTTAAACATAGGTTAGTGATAGGATAAGATAAGATAAGATGATTGTTATGTATCATTTGGATGTATGTAATCTGTTGATACAAAAGATGAGAAGGTTTTATGCCTGTTGAAGAAGGAGAATGACCAAAATGAAACTGAATGTACCTTATGATCAAAAACGAACCGGAATTTTCATTTTAAAATTCCCGCGCTTGTCCAATCGGTGAACTTTTATTCTCTCAACGATGGCAACACTTTTATACACATTCTGTCAAATTTTGACGCATATCGTACGATTAGTTTTTGTTTGGCGTCTATACAAAGAAGTTGAAAAATTTGCGTGTGGCGATTTTTATAATGGATGAAAATTTAGAACAACGGCGCTCGCCTTCGAAGCCCCATTCGGTCGATTGTTGTGCGGTTACGACGTCATATTCATAGATTCACACCTCATCACCAGTTATGATGCATTCGATGAATGTGGGGTCACTATCTGCGTTGGAAATCATCTTTTTGGCCACATCAACACGACGCTGTTTTTGAATGAAATTCAGCTTTTTTGGCACCAGCCGAGAAGCGACGCGTTTCAAACCCAAAACATCAGTTAAAATGTGTACGGCTGATCCATAAGAGATGCCCAACAACACAGCAATCTATCTAATCGGCACGGAACGATTTTGCAATTCGATTTGCTTCGCCGATTCAATGTTTTCTTCAGTAACAGATGTTGTTGGGCGGCCAGGGATCTCATCATGATCCAAGCTTGTACGACCACCTTTGAAGCATTTATACCACTCGTATGCCTGTGTTTTTCCTAGACACGATTCACTAAAGGCCTTTTCTAACATTTTCAACGTTTCGGAACACTTAAATCCATTTGCAACACAAAATTTGATGCACCCAAGTTGTTCTAAATTTTCATTCATTATAAAAATCGCCACACGAAAATTTTTCAACTTCTTTGTATAGACGCCAAACAAAAACTAATCGTACGATATGCGTCAAAATTTGACAGAATGTGTATAAAAGTGTTGCCAACGTTGAGAGAATACCGATTGGACAAGCGCGGGAATTTTAAAATGAAAATTCCGGTTCTCTTTTGATCATAAGGTACATCAATGATTTTTGTCGAATTATATGGAAAATTGTCAGTTTGTAACTTTGATGTATGCTCCTTTAACAGTCCTTATCACAAGAGCTGGGAAAAGTACCTGTTTCATTACGGCACTTTTACGAAGTTTCAACATCTGTTGTAGTTTGATACAAACCGTGTTTGATTTCGTCACCTGTTGTTTAGTTCACAATGAAATGAATACTAGAGAAGGGAAATGAATACTAATGTTCATGCACTATTTAGATTAAAACCCAATAAAACGCTATTTGTCATGAATTTGATTTATAGAAGTAACCTGAGCGCAGCATTTGGCGCAGCGTTTGAATTGGCGTAGGAAAATCCTGCACTCCTGTTACTTCTCTGTAGGATATTCAAGCTAAATAGGGTAATATTAATCAGTTGCATAGCACGCTTTGTAAATGGAATTTTCTTATCATTATAGTTATTATTTATTGCAGCATGCATGTTAATATTTTAGCTGCTTGACCTTTTTCAAATACAAAGGCACTAGTGAAAATTGGCCCGGAGGGCCAAGTGTCATATACCATTCGACTCAAGTCATCGAGCTGAGCAATGGCTGTATGTGTGTGTGTGTGTGTGTGTGTGTGTGTATGTGTCAAATAATCATACTAGGTTTTCTCGGAGATGGCTGAACCGATTTTGACAAACTAAGATTCAAATCAAAGGTCCCGTGGTCCCATACGAAATTCCTGAATTTCATCCGGATCCGACTTCCGGTTACGGAGTTATAGGGTAAAGTATGTTCAATATTGTACACCGTCACTTAAACCGGCGAAACAAAATACGTAAAAAATTTTCTAAACTGGTCTCAAAACTACACAAATCGATAGTCATTATCAGTAGGCAACTAAACAAACTGATTCCGGCTATCCTGGTTCCCGGTGTCCGGTTCCGGAAGTACCGGAAATAGTGGTCATATATACCAAAATGGATCTCACTCACTTTTCTCTGCGATAGTTTGACTGATTTCCACAAACTTAGATTCAAATGAAAGGTTTTCCGGTCCCATACAGAATTCCTGAATTTCATCCGGATCCGACTTCCGGAGTTATAGGGGGTGTTCAATAAAGATATGTCACTCACGTTATTTAGAGTGCGTACTAGAAGAGTTTGTGTGTTTTGTTAGTTGGTGACCGTACGAACCGACTTTGATTATACCGGTTCTCGGGTTCCGGTGCCGGAATTGCATATAATAGTGAACCCATTTCGTTTTCTTAAGGATGACTTACTCAATCAAAGCACTGTTTTATTCTGTATGTTATGCATAAACAATCTCTTGGTTTCTTACAAAAATTTAAGAGAAAAATTTTGAACAGAATATTACAATATTATATGTACATGAGGAAGGCATCATTACACCACTAGGTGGATTAAAACAGGTTTCAAGATATTACTCCACCACGACGGTATTACCGAATAAATTTCAAATACATCACGAAGCATGGAATTTTGATTCGACCGACGAAATAAGCTCAACTAACGAGCATAAAATTATTGATATGGAATAATCCATATCCGAGAAAACAAGGCGGTAATCAGTTTTGATGTTCACGTCACTTATACCATCATATCACCGAAACCGTAAGGGACAGCCATTTTAACTTTAATGAACGGATAAGATAATGCTATTTTTATTTACTGTTAATCGAAAAATTTGATTATTTCCACCCCTGATTCAAAGAGTAGTCCTACGTCAAAACGTGCGATATCAGTGCAGTGATCTACGTACAAATATCTACGAACTTGTACATTCGAATAAATTTGGATTTTCGGGAATGGTAGTCCGTTTCAGAGAGGAAGGGAAACCTTCCCAATGGCTTTTAGAAAATCTAATTTTTGCTCTTCAAGAGATTCGCAGGTTTGCTCTCTGAGAATTAAATCTTTGGAAGGTCCAAGTGTACATCCACAATCGAGAAGAGAACTCTCTGCTCTTGCTCATGAAAAAAATTGTTACGGTGGTCGCTGAACCGCCGTATTCAAAATCACTGTAGAATTGCATTTTCATGTATATCAATGATAATGATTATGACGGCATCTCATCGGATTTTTGTAGCAGTATAATACTAATCTGAAACTTAATCTAATTTTAATAGTTTTCCCGGAAAAAAACCGCAAGAAATTAATGTTTTCATAAACTGATCGTACAACAAATTGTTACCAAATTCCAACATGTTTTGACGCCCCTCACTCGCTTCACTCTCACTACGGAACTGGTTGCATAACTGAAAATTAAATGATTCTGGTGTTGAATTACTTAAAACACTTTTACATTAACATCGAGCACTCTTATGCAGCAAAACCTGATTTTAAGTGGAATTCCAACAACTGAAACTTCGATGCCGAATTCCTAATACGAACAAAACTTAATTTCCTAAGTCATCTTTTCCGGCTCGAAGAAGACAACCATGTTAAAGTTATTTAAGCCTCCGACGAATTCGTTCCTAACAGGATCCCGCATTATGCCATCCGGTAATCGTGTACTAAATTCTGCCAACATCTTAAACAAGCCTCAAATGGGAATTCTCCCATGTTCCGAAGACTGTTGGATAACAGTCCCGGACTGGAAGTCTGGAAGCCGTGTGTCTGTCTGTGTTACCGGGGCATGGCAGGCGTTGACAGATGGGACCAGCGCCGTACGATCGGCAAATGTAGTTAGGTATGCCAGAAAGTGCACTCAGTGCCTTTGCTAGAAAGTTTTTACGGATTTCGAATGCATGCTCACATCCAAATGGCTGCTGCTGGTGCTGCTGCTCTTTCGGAGACCAGTTCGGGTTCACAAATAGCAAAGAGCTAATCTGCATATAAATTTCAATTTGGTATTTATTCAAGAATATATAATTGCTGCTCTTCTTGTACTGGGAAGGAACAACGATTGCAGACTGGACGAATCACAGGCGGCATGTTCCGGTTTATTCTAATGCTCCGGTTCAGCTCAAGTTGAAGTATGTACCGGTTGAACAGTTATGCATATGACTTCCGTTTTTTCGGTTTGTACCTCTGGACAAAAGAGAGAGGGAGAAAAAAAACCGGGGGAATGTCGTCTTCCATTTGTGTTGGAACATTTTCAGGACATTCACGTCTTCTAAAATCCCGATAAGATAAAGATTTATTTATTTTATATTTCATAGAACTTCCTTTCTACGTGCAAATACAACGTCTACCGGTCGGTTATCATCATTGGACTCCTCGAGGCTCTGTCAAAATTGGACTGGTATCTTTATTCGAACGAAGGTGGTGTGAAGTGCATGCATTTGGGGGCAAACAAACAAACACATCACAATGCAAACCACAAAATTGAAGGTAACTATCAGTTCGAAAGTCAGCCGAGAATACAATAAAAGTAAATTGGTAACTGGTTCGGAATGAATTTAGTATCGGTATGCTGAGATGTTGTCAAAGTCGAGTTTTGTATTGTTCAATGAGTTTTCTTCGAACCTATTTTTTAATATCAAAGCCGTTTTGCTGCAGAAAGTAATTAGTTCTTTTAATTAGAACAGTGTGTCGAACTACTAGAAGGGATGAAAAGTAACCAAAATCGTTGCAATCGCAAAAAAAGATTATAATGCTTCTAACTTCATTCATGGTTTTCGTTCCCTCAGAAAATAATGATTAGGAGAGAAAAAACGGCGAAAAAAATTTCCTGAATATTAAGGGGATAGCACTGTAAAATGCAAAACTGTAAAACTTTCGCTACTGCACGCCCCTTGATACGCTTACCCAGAACAATGTAAAAAAACGTGATTAATCCACCTAGCAGTGAGATGATACCTTTTTTTATCAATACGCATGTGTTTTTGCATGGATATTCTTCGGTGTTTCAGTTCTCATGACATTATTTTAATTATCGTCGTTTTAAACGGCAAATTGAGATTTTAATCACTCATTACCCTGTAATGCCGAAACTGCAAAACATATCGAATTTCAATCTTAGCGTGTGACAATCGATTGAACATTCCATGAGATGTCGAAGTAAGTTCCACTTTAGAGTTTTTCGTAATTATTTATGGTACTTCCAGAGCCGGTATTCAGGAATTAGCATAGCCCAAAATGATTCGAATGGCCATAAATTATTACGTCAAACAATTTACATGAAATTTATAAACTCATCATCTGTAATTCCAGAATCGGATAAAATTCACCGATTTTGTATGGGACCTTAAGTCCTGTAATATTTGTTTTTGAAGTTCGATTTGGTCTATTTTGAGAAAATGATTGAGCTTTGAGAATCGATTCGATACTGGAACCGGAATTCTAAAATCGGTGTAGCCGAAATCAGTTAAATTCACCTGAGGAGTGTGTAGACATCTTTGAGAAATCGTAGTGCGAATTTAATCCGAATCCAAAAACGAATACCGCTCAAACTGAAATAAATTTATTTGGTAATCGACTATCCAAATCTGCAAAGCCGATAAACCTGATTAATTTATGTGAAATGGACATTTTTATACTAATCACCCTGCATTTTCTAAACCAGAAGTCGGATCTGACTAAAAAGTAAGAGGATTTATAGAATTTTAAGACCTCTCATTTGAATCATAGATGATTCTTAGATTTCATTTGAATCTTAGATCGGTTCAGCCATCTACGAGAAAAATAAATTGCATTATTTTAATTTCGTTTCACATATCATCCTGTGGTTCCGCAATCAGAAGTCGGATCCAAACGTAATTCAGGAACCTTGTTTGGGAGTATACGACTTTTCATATGAATCTGAGTTTGTAGAAAACGGTTTAACCATCTCCGAGAAAATTGAGTGAAATTATTTGTCACACACGCATTTGCTGATCTCGACGAACTGAGTCGTATGGTATATGGAAGTCATGTTCTTCCAGTATTTATTGCTGTAAATAGTTTAAATCAATATAATTATGGAATCACTTCCAACTCGATAATGCTGGTATCATCTGGTTTACATATGCCATATTCGAAAGATTATGTTGCCAAAAATGAACCGTGCTAAAATTGGTCCGAGTCAAATTGTCATAAAAAAGGATGCTGTACACAGTCTTTTTGGTACTTAGAAACAATTATATGTAACAGTATAAAAAATCGTGTTTTATGTTGCTCCCAAGCATTTCTTTGTCATACAGCGCTCAAAACTCCTACTGCTGGAATAAGGCAAATTGTCATAAAAAAGGATGCTGTACACAGTCTTTTTGGTACTTAGAAACAATTATATGTAACAGTATAAAAAATCGTGTTTTATGTTGCTCCCAAGCATTTCTTTGTCATACAGCGCTCAAAACTCCTACTGCTGGAATAAGGCTTACACAAAAATATCGATATCTCCGTTAAAAATGGACGGATTTCAACAATCTATGGCTTGTTGGATAGGTATTACCGAGCGAAATCTAAGTCTGGAAACATATTCTGTTTTCAAGGTCAAATGTGACAGATACTATCAAAAAACTGAAAATTTTGACATAAAACTTCGTATAACTCAAAAAGTAAACATCCGATCTCAAAACCATTCAATAGCGTTCTGGGTGACGGGGAGACCTTTCATTTGCGACTAGTTTGATCAAAATCGGTCCAGCCATCTCTGAGATCTCGACCTCTTAGTTGACAACACACATACAGACACACACACATACACACACACACACAGACATTTGCTCAGTTCGTCGAGCTGAATCGATTGGTATATGACATTCGGCCCTCCGGGCCTCGGAAAATTTTTCGAAAGTTTGAGCGAATTCTATACTTATTTTTTATATACATATATAAAAAAAGGTAAAAATACTTGAAATAACACATGGATCAATAAGTTCCGAGACTAACAATGGAAACAACATTTTTTTTTGCAATTTTTTTTTATTTATCAACATAATCACCTTTTAGGGTGATACAATGGTTCCAACGTTTTTCCAATTTTTCAATACCATGTTTATAAAAAAATTATCTTTCGCTTCAAAATAAGCTTCAGTTTCAGCGATGACCTCCACTTGAGCAAAATCTTTTTCCCTGGAGCATTTTTTTAAGATCAGCAAAGAGCCAGTTGTCACTGGGGGCTAAATCTGGCGAGTATGGGGGTGGGGAATCAGATCAAAGCCCAATTCGTTCAATTTCGCCATTGTTTTCATCGGATCGGCTTGTGGCAGGGTGACTCGTTGCTGTTTTTGTTCCATCGAAAGCAATCACGGCACCCACTTGGAAAACACCTTTTTCATGCTCAATTTTTCATGAAGGATAGTAAATACACTTCCATTTGATATCTGTGTCATCTCAGCAATCTCACGGAGGTTCACTTTACGATCTTTCATTATAATTTTTGTCATTTCACTCACATTTTCCGGTGTAACGGCTTCCACAGGTCTACCCGAGCGTTCCGCGTCATTTGTGTCGGTACGAACACGTTTAAATTCGGCGAACCACCGACAAATAGTTGCTTTTGATAGACAAGAGTCCGGATAACATTGTTTCGCTTGCACGGTGTTTTTACCCATTAAAAAACAATGTTTTATCAAAACACGAAACTCGGATTTTTCCATTTTTAAACAAACTACAAAACGACTTTACTCCAAACTCGATAACTCAGCTGTTTCTGGTTGGATCGACTTAAAATTTTGACCCGTTTCAAGCAAAGGTTAGTACTCTAGAAAGACGTGGTTACTGATTTACTACGAGTGCCATCTCTGCTTTAGTCTCGGGACTTATTGATCCATGTGTTAGTGTTTCCTGCACCGGAAAAAGGTCGTATTTGAAGTATCAGATTTCTCCAGAACTAGTACTTAACATTCTCGATTTTTTTCAGTGAGATTCTGCAGATGAGTAAAAAAATATGTTCTGCCCCTAGATGCCCCGCAAGATGACTTCACATCAAAACCACGAACGCGAGTGCGGTTCGTAAGCGTATTTGGATACAGTATGTCGGGTGGACGGGTGGCATCGATAGGTAACTGTAGATGAAACCAAGATCTTCCATTACACGCCGGAATGCCACGACTGACCTTAAGCCGGAACGAGTCCTCCGAAGCAGCCTAGCGAGATTCAATGGATGGGATAAGCCATGCGTTATTTTTTTGCGAGGATTTCCGGAATTACGAGCTAATTTTTTACGCGGATTGGCGAAATTACATGGATTTTCGAGGTAACTTCGTTTTTTTAGGAAGATTTCCAAAGTTACACCGATTTATTTATACGGATTTCTGACGTTATTCGCTACAGATTTTCGAAGTAATGCATTTTTTTTTAAACTGATTACTGTTTCCGACGTTACGCATTACTCTTTACATCGGGAGTTGCATTGCAAGGATTTCCGAAATTATGCAGTTTTTTGTTACCAGGATTTCCGAAGTTGCACAGATTTGTTTGAGCAGATTTGTTAATTTCCGAAGCCACGTGATTTATTGCGAAGATTTTCGAAATTACACGTTCTTTTACGCGGATTTCTGAAGTAACGCGGATTTTTTCAAGTGAATTTCCGAAGCCACGCAGTTTTTACGAGGATTTCGAAGTTACGCGTATTTCCAAAACTACGCGAATTTCCAAAGTTCCGCGGTTTTTTTACGAGGATCTCTGAAATCATACATATTTTGTATACGCATTTCTGATATTACGCGGTTTTCACGAGGATTTCCGAGATTTCACGAATTTCCGAAGTAACGCGGTTTTTATCTCGAGTTTCGAAGTTATGCGTTTTATTTTTCATGTAGATTACCGAAGCTGGGCGACTTTCAAGAGGGTTTTCTGAAGTTCCGTATTTTTTACATGGAATTCCGAAGTTTCTCATGAGTATCTCAAAAATTTTTGTTTGGCGGATTTCCGAAGTTACGCACTTTTTGACGTGAATACATTTTACTTTCCTATAAAGCGCCCTCTGGGACGGTTGGCTAAATAATTAGTTTATTCAAACTGATGCGTTTTAGTAAATTTTGCACATTTCAGATTGTTCCAGAATTGTTTCCATATACATTTTTAGTTTTTTAGATAGAATACCCCAAATGGCAAAACCGACTTACCCCAAGGCGATCTGGAATAACACCGGTGTTTTTGGCCCATATCAACACCGATTAAGGCAGAATGAAATTAAAGAATACCCGGTTTTTCTGACACCAAATACATCAAGATCGGTCAATTTATTCAGTAGTTATAAGTTTTTGAAAAAAAAAATCGATGGAAATCCCAACCGGGGCGTTTGAGTGTTAAACATGAAAATCTGTAGAATACATTTTTCAAATCTGTAGAAATCTATAAATTTTGATAAAATCGGTGTTCTGTGTGGCGAAATAGGCGAAAAAAAAAATCTGTGAATATGGTAACTCTGCAGGATAGTCGTTTTTGTATGTGTGTGGTATGTTAATGCCGTGATCACTTGAGTATATTGAATTCCAGTTAGCTGCTTATTTCGAGTCTCCGGTAACTAGTAAGTGAATTGAGAACTGTCGGCGATAGTTTCACTTGATTCGAAAGCTTCAATATTGTACGCTAAAAAAATGTTTCAATTTGTCAACGGGTCGTGTTCATACTGAAATCTTCATTTACATGCGATCAAAATGACGCCGCGAAAATTGATTCAAATTCAAATTCAAACAAATTCAATCTGTTCTGATGCCCTAGCGAAAAAGTAGGTTGACCCCACTGAATGAAATGTTGGTATAAGGAGTGTATCGATAAGTAGTTAGAAACATTCAAACAGTTATTACTCTGAAATGGCTTAATTTTTTGCAGCGTGTTTTGCGGTGACATGTTTGTTTACATATCAATAACAGCTGCGCAATCGATTGGTTTCGGTACGGTTTATCGTTTCAATGATGAGTCGAATTAATCCGGAAACGCGAAAGAAAACTCTGCACACTTGGTGCTCAGAAAGTGGTGTCACGTACAACGACATTGCAAAACGGGTGAAAGTGCACCACACCAGTGTCAAAAATATTATCGAGAAGTTCGGTAAGACCCTTTCCATGAAGGATTTGCCCTGATCCGGTAGGAAAACTGGTCTCAGCCAGCCCGGCAGGGACTTAAAAGTGGTTGAGTACATCAGGAAAAACCCATCGGCGTCGACGCGGGATTTGGCCAAGCAGTTCAACACCAGCATCGGGATGATTCAACGGATCAAAATTCGGAACTCCCTGAAAACGTACAAGAAACAGAGGGTGCCGAAAAAGTCCCTGGTACAGCAAGTTCAGGCCAAAACAAGAGCGCGAAAACTGTATAACCGAATTCTACAGAATAACGACAGATGCATCCTGATCGACGACGAAACCTACGCCAAGGAAGACTCTCGAGCGCTGCCCGGACCGCAATATTATACGAAATCGGTGTACCAGGACCTGGACGACGCTGACACCACGGTGGCGATGGAAAAGTTTGGGCAGAAGGTGTTGGTCTGGCAAGCAATTTGTACCTGTGGTTTGCGGTCGTCGATTTTCTTCACGAAGGGCACAATTAACGCCAAGGTGTACGATGAAGAATGTTTGAAGAAGAGAATGCTGCCACTGTACAGAAAGCATAAGGCTCCTTCTCTATTCTGGTCGGATTTGGCTTCAGCCCACTACGCCAACTCCGTTCTACAGTGATTGTCAAAAAATAATGTACAATTCGTGGAAGAGGACATCAACCCACCGATCTGCCCGGATCTTCGGCCAATTGAAAGGTATTGGGCAATTGTCAAGCGACACTTTCGGAAGTAAGGTACAGTGTCCCAAAACATGCAGGAGTTCAAATAAAAACTGGACAGCTGCAACCGGGAAAGTCACAAAAGTAACTGTGCCGAATTTATTGAAGAATGTCAAGTCCAAATTGCGAGCGTTTCACAGAAATAAGGATTTTCTTCAATATAATCAGTAAAATGCATTACAATATATCGAAAACTGATGTCAAAATATGTTTTTTTTTGCTTATTTATTCAATAATCAATGTTGCTAACTACTTTTCGATACACTCCTTAATATCAGATTTAAAATAAAAATTATTGCAAATAATAAAATAAAACTAAGTTATGCAATATTGAAATAAGAATATTGTGGTGCAGATTTAAAATTCAAAGATTCGTTTTTTCGGTTTGTTTTATAATTTTTGAAACAGTAATTAACTTTCCTTTTCTTTTCGAGTCACAGATTTTGATCGAAATCTAAACCATCGAAACCACAACGCAACGGTCAAACTAATGAAATTATTCAGTTTTTCAGCGGCGGAAAACCAACAGCGCAGTTGACTTTACGGACTTGTTAAAACAAAAACCCCCAATCAAACGCCGCTCAATTTGTCGGATCAGTGGAATCAATTGCACCGCTGAAACTTCAGGCCAGCTTCCGTTTATTCGATAAGGTTCGGCTATCGGAAAATCAAAATGCCCCCAGTGATTCGAAAACAAACTGAACACATAGGCAGTCTATCTTCTGAATCCTTTATTCACACACACACATGAAAAACCGCCGGTGGATGCGGTGGTTGTAAGAAAACAAAATCTCTTGGGAAAACTTTCCAAACAGCGACCAGCAAAAAGGCAAGCGATCCAAAAATCGAAGTGTAACGAAATGGAAAATAAAGTTACTGGGTGAGTGCAGCTGAACGAGCATCTTCTTCGATTCTTCACACACGCACGCACACACACACCCGGTGGATTCAGTTCAGTGGGCCGTCCGAGTGCGAGGGCTCCCAGGGCATCGACCGAGGGCTCCGCCCCGTGGAGTTCAAATGAAATGAAATTCATTTTAAAACAATGGAAAGTTGAACTTTTGACGATTGTTGTACCACGGGCTGCGCATTTCCGAAAAAGACGGCCCCCGCCGACTCTTCTAACCATACGAGCCAAACATTTCTTGATGTGGCAGAATGCAAGAAAAAAAACCGACCATAGTTTGGTCAGTGATGAATAGAGAACAGCAAAACGGAAGTGAAACGGGGATGGGAAGAGCTTTGTTAGAAAAGTAAAAGAAAACCGTTCGAGCGCACCACTTGGCTCAACCGAGATAAATCTTAGTCCATGTTCGAACACAGTTCGCTCAATTTCCCTAAGGATCTCGTCGAACGGAAAGCTTTGATTCCAATAGCAGCAACAGCTGCCAGTTGTTGGTTTTAACCAATTTTTATCCCCCATCCCCCCATTCCTAGCAAATATTCCGGAACTGATGTTGGATTTTTCCACCGAATCGAAAGGGCATTCTAATCGAAGCATAAGAAGATTTGCTCGGTTGCGCGGTTTGGAGTCTTGTCACAGCTGTCGAACAATGGAAAAAAACTTTTGTCAGAAAGCATCACATTTATCGAATCAAATTCAATTCAATGAATTTAGTTTTGAAGCTCGTAAAGCATGGCACAACTGTATTAGGGGAAAGTTTTCATTTGCATTCATAACGAGCCACCCACATCCTTGTGGCGGTTGATGAAATATCATTTGTATTTGCGATGATACACGACGATATCAAAGAAAGATATTTCAAATATGTATCCAAGCGAAATTGAATATGCGAGGAAAATTGCATAAATATAAAGTTGTTACGCATACGCTACCGGGAGGGAAAACCACTGGGTTTGGGTTGGATGGCACTTGTTGCAGCACCGAGCAGAAGAAGATCGAGTCTTGACAGCACTTTCATCATCCGTTCCATTCTTGTTGCGGATGCGTGCATAAATTGACGAAGAAACTTTTGATTTAAATAACTTTAGATAAGAATTTTCCTCGTTTCACTGCAACTGCGATGCCATCCCGACCGGAATCATTTATTTCCCCTTTTCCCCTTAGTCCAATAAAATTCCACTCAACAACAGTTTCCAGTATACAGTATCATCCTTGTTTGGGGGTAAACAGGAAGCACATCCGTCGTGCACCTACTCCGGCCCAACCCCCCCGACAAAAGATGAAAGTGGTATGTGCGATATATGGCAACAAACATATTTTCGTCCTAATGTGTTCACATCGTTCACATGCTGTTCCGACATGGCACCGCTAGACAGATAAAGTATCTCCGAAGCCCGGGCCCGTTTCCTTCATTGCATTTTCCACTTCTTACCACAGAAGATAGAAAAAAACACACACACATTTCAAAGCTTACGGATCCAAACAAACCAGAAGGGGTAAGGTAAATAAGACGGAAGATTTACATTAAAGTAGATTTTTGCAGAAATCGCACTTAAAATTTATTTTTCCCCTCTTGCCAAGCAGGTTCTGGTGGTTGGTTCTTAGGTCGACACGGTCGTTGGTCGTTGGTCCGATGGGATGTGCTTCCGCCGAGTTGGTGGTTGCAACGCAAGGAAAGGTGAAAACCAACCAAACCTGGATTGTGCGGGTATCCTGGCCGGAGATAGTGCCAGGCGGTGTCCCGGGAAGAAATTGCTTTCAAACAATGGCCACATTTATATGCCCGCACGGAAGGAACACACCTACAACGTGTGGGATTTCATGGCTTTTCGGAGAATTATTGTTCGGGTTGGTATCAGTTTCTTGCATACTTGTTGAAACACATGCTGGTAGCTTATCTTATCACCTTGAGTAAACTATTAATTTCTAGTTCCTGTCCGGGGGAAAATTCATCTTCAACAGTGGGTTTGTATTTCTCGAATAGCCAACAATGGGAAGTTTCTGTTGTTGCCTATTTATGTTTGAAACTGATTAGAAACTCGACACCTTGGAATTCAGCACTTGACAAACAAGCAACTACGGATCATCCGGCGAGAGACTAAAGGTCAAGCTCTTCAATCATTGTATCGTTTTGCTTTTCTCATATAGAAAGGCTATGCAATCACTGTGAAACCCGATTTTTTAACCGATAAAAATTAAGAAAAAGCGCACTCGATTTTCTCAGACAGCGCTCAACCGATTCTCTTCAACTAGGATTCAAATTAAAGGCCTTATAATCCCACAGCTTGCTATTGAATTTCCGGTTCCGGAGTTATAGGGTAATATGTGAAAATTAAGTATAAAGTATGTACTAATATTTCTTAGAAATGGCTTGACTGGTCGTCAAATGGTGAGATAACTAAGCCCTCACAAGTCCCTTTCTCATGCCTCTCCGAGCGTCTATGATGACATTTGGTCAATAGAACGGCGTCGACTGGGTGCTATCGCCTTCTGCGTTAGTAGCAGAATGAGAGGGTGCGAAATGGCTTGTAGGTTGAAGCCCATCCTAAAGTGCAATGTTTATCATAGTATATTACAACATATAATTCTGTTGTTTATTACATCATGTATTATTTATATTAATATTATTAGAAGAGCGTAACTTACACTGAGATATTAACTGTTATATTGCATCATAGCATATTATTTCATATATTATCGTCTTACACTATTTTATGTTATTATATACTATGTTGTATGGTATTATACTGCATTGCATTGTATCATATTATATTGTATTATGTTGTATTATATTATATTATATTATATTATATTATATTATAGGGTTTATTATGAGTAGTACTACGTACCTCTGCGCAAAATAAATTTGTTTTCCTTATAAGTTATCATTTTTAAAGTAATCTTTTAACTAAATATCAAGGTAGTCACAAGGTGAGCTTGGTCCTCACTGGCTCCTGTTTCATGCCCACACATGTGTCTTTGGTGACAATTGGTCGATGGAATGCGGCAGAATGAGAGGATGAGAAATGACATATAAATTCAAGTAATATACATAATATCATAGCATATCGCATTTTTTCATTTTATTCATTCCATTATTTATTGTATATTTCAATGTACTATACAATATTGTTTATTTTTATGTTTTTCATTATTATATTTATTGTTATTATTATTAATTTGTCATCAATAATAATAACATATATTATTTTTATAGATGTGGATATTATTATTGTTATTAGAAGAGCATAACTGACACTCTACATTAACTGTTATTTTATATATTGTTTTATAATCTATATATATATATATATATATATATATATATATATATATATATATATATATATATATATATATATATATATATATATATATATATATATATATATATATATATATATATATATATATATATATATATATATATATATATATATATATATATATATATATATATATATATATATATATATATATATATATATATATATATATATATATATATATATATATATATATATATATATATACATATATATATATATATATATATATATATATATATATATATATATATATATATATATATATATATATATATATATGTATATATATATATATATATATATATAAATGGATGTAAGTTTGTATGTTTGTAACGCCATAACTTTGGAACTACTGAACGGATTACCACCAAACTTGGCACAGCTACTTCTTGCATTTCTGAGATGGTTTAAGGAATATTATTATAGGGGAGGGAGCGTAGCAAATGTCATAAACAAGGGGGGGTCATGGAAAATTCATATAACTTGACAAAAATCGCTACGTTTTATAGACCATAGAAACATTTTGCATACCTTAGATATGACTATACGGGGGGTGGATGTAGCAAGTGCCTTTAAAAGGGGGGGGGGGGAGGGGGGGGGGGTGTAATGTTTAAAACGGCATAACTCCGAAACTACCGAACGGGTTGCCACCAAACTTGGCACAGGTACTTCTTGCATTTCAGAAAGGGTTCAAGAAGTGCTTTTATTGGGGAGGGAGCGTGGCAAGTGTCATAAACAAGGAGTGGTCATGGAAAAATTCATAGAACTTGACAGAAATCGATACGTTTTAGAGACCATAGAAACATTTTGCATACCTTAGATATGACTATACGGGGGGTGGATGTAGCAAGTGCCTTTAAAAAGGGGGGGGGGGTGTAATGTTTAAAACGGCATAACTCCGAAACTACCGAACGGGTTGCCACCAAACTTGGCCCAGATACTTCTTGCTCTTTTGAAAAGGTCATAAAGGTATTTTAATATAGGAGGGAGCGTAGTAAGTGTTTTAAACAAAGGTGGGGGGGGGGTCATTAAAATATTATCTAATTTGACGAGAATCGATACTTTTTTAAGACCATAGAAACATTTGGCATATATTAGATATGATTATACACCGAAACCTCCATTTACGAACTAAACGGTGGTTCGTAAAAAGAGGTAGTTCGTAAAAAAAGTTCACGTTATTTGGGATTTGGTTCGTAAAAAAGTTTACGTTATTTGGGATTTGGTTCGTAAAAAAAGTTTACGTTATTTGGAATTTACTTCGTAAAAAAAGTTTTGTGTGATTATTGTGGAAACCGCGCATCATATGTTTATTTTCGGAACGGATGTGAAGAGTAAATGCAAGAAAATGATGTTTGGGTTCGTTTCAAAATCCAAGATGGCGGCTTCCGGTTTATTGAGATTGCCTAAAACCCCTAACAATACGGAACGGAATTGATGAGTAGATGTCAGAACACGATGTTTGAGGTGGTTCTTGAATCCAAGATAGTAACTTCCGATTTGTTGATATTCCTTGAAACCCCTTACAATATGGGTACTTTCGGAAAGAGATTTAAAAGTAGACGTCGGAAAATTATATTTGAGGTGGTCTTGAAATACAAAACAGTGACTTCCGGTTGATTATTATCTTTTGAAAGTTTTTGCCATTTTCCTTTAACTCTTTATTCCTTTAAAACACTATACCGTTCCGAAAATACCCATATTGTATGGGTTTTCAAGGAATATTAGCAAATCGGAAGTCGCCATCTTGAATTTCAAAACTACCTCAAACATCGTTTTCTGACATCTACTCATAAATTCCGTTCCGAAAATATCCATATTGTATGGGTTTTCAAGGAATATTAGCAAATCGGAAGTCGCCATCTTGAATTTCAAAACTACCTCAAACATCGTTTTCTGACATCTACTCATCAATTCCGTTCCGAAAATATCCATATTGTATGGGTTTTCAAGGAATATTAGCAAATCGGAAGTCGCCATCTTGAATTTCAAAACTACCTCAAACATCGTTTTCTGACATCTACTCATCAATTCCGTTCCGAAAATATCCATATTGTATGGGTTTTCAAGGAATATCAACACACCGGAAGTCGCCATCTTGGATTTGAGAACCACTTCAAACATAATTTTCCGACATCTACTCATCAATTCCGTTCAGAAAATACCCATATTGCAAGGGTTTACAAGGAATAACGATAAACCGGAAGTCTACATATTGGATTTCAGAACCACCTCAAACATCATTTTCGGACATCTACTCATCAATTCCGTTCCGAAAATACCCATATTGTATGGGTTTTCAAGGAATATCAATCAACCGGAAGTCGCCATCTTGGATTTCCAAAATACCTCAAACATCATTTTCCGGAATCTACTCTTTAAACCCGTTCCAAAAATACCAATATTGTAGTAGTTTCCATGGAGTCGGAAATCACTTTCGATGAATGACAAAACCTCTTTTTACGAAGTAGGTTCGTAAAAAAAGTTTACGTTATTTGGGATTTGGTTCGTAAAAAGAGGTACGTAAAAAGAGGTTACGTATGAAAAGTGTTCGTAAACGGAGGTTTGGGTGTATGGTGGGTGGATGTAGCAAGTGCTTTTAAAAAGGGGGGTGTAATGTTTGTAATGGCAAAACTCCGCAATTTAAGGAGGGAGGGAGGGTGGTTATTAACTCCGAAACAACTCAATAGATTACCACACCTCACACCTAACTTGACTCAGGCTATTATTGCTGCTGATATTTTGCTATAAGGATATTTAAAGGAGGGGGGTGTACTGAACGATTACTAACAGGGGGAATTGGAGGCAAAATGTTTCGAATTTTTCAAAAATAGACATTTTCTAACACGCACAGATATTTACAACAACGTAAAGAGGATCGATATAACAACTCATTTAATTATTTCCAAACTTGGTACAGGTACTTTTTGCAATTCAGAGGTTATGAAGATATTTTAGATTAGAGTTTAGATATTCATAGCAAAGGTGATCAAAAGAAGGAAATCTGTAGAAAGTACCTCTAAAAAGGGGTGTTTATTGTATTTTTTTTCTTATTTGTCGACAAGAAAGAGGGGAAGGGGGCGGCTTGGCTGATCTAGACGGCAAGGAGGGGGTTTTGGACACCAATTTTCATCAGCCATTTTTTGTAAAACTAGAGAGGGAATTTCAAGGTCGTGCTAGATAGTATTGCTATTGTTAATTTGAATGCAACGCAAAATGTACGAAAGGTGTGAATCGATACTTTATGACGAGCTCAGATACTTTCTACACTACTAAGAGGTGATTATAAGAAAACTCATGAAGGAGAGTTGTAGTAAGTTCACTGAAAAGGGAAGCTCAGTATAAAATTCATTAGATGAGAAATGATGCTTCTAGACAAATACAGATACTATTTTTGTATCAAAGAAGATTATTATGTTAATTCAGGAGATAGGGAGTGTAGCAAGTGGCCCAAACATGCGAAATGTAAGGTAAAATTGATCGGATTTCACCAAAAATATAAAAACTGACCCGATTTGACGAGAATGCTGTCAAATTGCTGTGATCTGAGATGGGACACTGCCCGTGCGTAATCTGAACATGTACGGAGTATTGTTCAATCGGGTTGCGGGATTTAGTTACATTCAGAGTATTTCGATAGGCAGGACAATTTTTAGAATCGTTTTGCGTCCTTGCCTTCACGAAACATTTCCGAGCAACGCCGGGTAATTCAGCTAGTATATTATATTATATTGTATGACATTGTACTATATTATATTAAATTAAAATATATTATATTATATTGTGTTATCATTTTATGTTATATTAATTTTATTACACGATTTTTCATTGTATTTATCAATATAAAACATTTTGCACAGGGGATTAAAGGGGAGGGAGCATCAGGGCATCGGACGAATTGATGACTGGACGAGGGATTGTGGATAGCCAGCCCAAGTCACTTGAAGGAAACTTGTTTCCTTCTGAAGGTTTGAAATGAGTCAGACGCGCCCTTTTCAAACAAACCATCAGGTGGGTTCCATCATGTATAGAGATATGCTTCATCCATGCACTGGATATTATGGTTGGAAGAGCATCTTTTATTCCCGCGGAATACGAGTAAGTGACTCTACTTACATATCCGCCCAACCCTTTTTGTTCGCTTTTCGGTAACAGCTATAGTAAGAAAGTCATATCGGGGCTACTGTAAGTCTACCCGCATCCACTGGCAAGTCCTTGAACTGATGGTGGCTTCACTTCACATCACATCACATATTTCTTAGAAATGGCTTGACTAATTTTCTTAAACTAAAATTCAAACGAAAGGTGTTGAGATAATTTAAATTGTTTAGAAAATTTTATTCGGATCCGACTTTCAGTTCCGGAACTAAAGCGTGATAAGTGGAAAATATCAATGTCGTTAGTGTCTTTTAAAAAACGATGGTCAAAAACAGGTACAAATCCCATAAAACTGGAAAAAACAAATTCTGCGATGCTTAAACCGAACAAATCTTGATTTGAATGTAAGCTCATATTATTTTTAAAGCTACTGTGGAATTTCATCTGGATCCGACTTTCGGTTCCGCAGTTACAGGGTGATGAGTGTCAAAGTTTTCAAATTTGAAAAACGCGCTTAATCCACCTAGCAGTGAGATGACACCTTTTTTTTATCAATCCGCATGTGTTTTTGCATGAATATTCTTTGGTGTTTCAGTTTTCATGACATGATTTTAATGACCGTCGTTTTAAGCAGCAATTTGAGATTTTATTCACTCATTACTCTGTAATGTCGAAACTGCAAATCGGATCGAATTTGAATCTAAAAGTGTAACAATCGATTAAATGTTCCATGATATGTCGAAGTAATTTCCACTTTAGAGTTTACGGTTATTTAAGGTACTTTCAGAGCCGGTATTCAGGAACCAGCATAACCCAAACCGATTCGTATGGCCATATGACGAATAAATTGCAATATTTTTGAGTCCAACTTTAAAGCTTTTCGGGATTGTCATCTTATATATCGCTTAGAATTTTAAAAATTCATCCTCCTACAATTCCAGAATCGGAAGCCAGAATTGGATAAAATTAAATAATGTTTATCTTTGTCGAATTGGTTTTTCTAGAAAACGATTGAGTTTTGAGAAACGATTCAATACTGCAAACGGAATTCGAAATTCGGTAGTCGAAGTCAGATAAATTCACCTAAGTAGCTGTATAGTTTACATTTGTTTCAAAATGTTAAAAATCCGTGTAGACATCTTTGAGAAATAGTAGTTGCGAATCGAAAACTGAATGCAACTAAAACTGAAATTAGTCTATTTGGTTATCGACTACCCAAATCTGCGAACCCGATAACCCTGATTAGTTTATGTGAAATAGACATTTTTATACTAATCGCACTGTATCTCCAAACCCGGAAGTAGGATCTGACTGAAAAACAAGATGTTTTATAGAATCTTAGAACTTTTTTTCTCTAGAATTTTTTCCGGTCTTGCCTTTCCGAGCAACGCCGGGTAAATCAGTTAGTATACAATATTTGTTTTCAAGATAATTCTTGGATGCCTACGATCTTATTAATATTCTTTTAAACTAAACAATTCATTAATGTACAGTTCACAATATTCAATTCCCCGAAGCATGTTAGATTGTTTTTTTTATACTTGTTTTGCGATGTGTTCAACACTAGTCATTTCATCGTTGAACAGTCGTTCGCACCGCACGCGTATAGCTCTTGGCTCCTGGAAAATTTTTCTGGCTACCTAGAGTTACATTGATTCAAGGCCTCAGTCTTTTTCAAGGCTACCTGAATCACTAACAGTCTTTTTAAAGATTAACAATTAGTCAGACTTTTTCAAGGCTATACAAAGAGTGATATTCTAATATAATCAGTCTTTTTCAAGACTAAGAAATTGGTCAGCTTTTTTAAGGCTAGCTATTCAAAGAACTATTCTTCGAACAGTCTTTATCAAGACCGAACAGTCTTTATACGCCTGCCAATTCGTCTTCTAACGAAAACAATTTATTGACAGGTAGATCGACGACGTCAGCATCTTCTTCTAATGTCAGTGACGTTTTGGTAACAGGTAGACAAATACCTCTTAATTCTTCTAATCTAAATAATCAAAACACAGGACCGCCTTGCAGTTCATCTTCTAATGAAAACAATTTATTAATAGGTAGATCGGCCAAATCATATTCTTCTTATGGCAGTCTACCTACAAATATTCCTTCAATGCCATTCGCTTCTTTAAATGAAGTCGATTTAGGCGATATAACTGAAAATAAAATGATCTACCTACAAGATCAACTTTTTCAAATGATCATCCAAATGAATTCGACTTCATCACTTTTTGAAGCACTTCAAATCGGATGGCAATTTGCAAATAATATTATAATGAATTTAATATTTAACAGTGATGTTAAATAATTATTTGAATATTTTAAATTGGAATGCTCGATCTTTACAATCGAGTGAAGATGAATTTTATAATTTTCTCAAAGTTCACAAAATTCATATTGCCATTGTGACAGAAACTTTTCTTAAACCAAATGTCAAATTGAAAAGTAATCCACATTATGTGGTTCATCGATTTGACAGGTTTACTGGAATGGGTGGTGGAGTTGCCATTTTTGTCCAACGGCAAATTAAACATCGAATTTGACCTTCTTTCAATACTAAAGTTATTGAAAGCTTGGGAATCGAGGTTGAAACCATTCATGGAATTTATTTCATCGCTGGAGCATATTTCTCTAAATTTCTGTTTGAGCTGTTAGTAGAATGTTCTCACTAATAGTACTGTTGTTGTACCGTTGAATTCCACTATGTTATACCACGTCATTACACTCTCACAAAGTCACTATTTTCACAGTCACTATTTTTCCGAAAGTGTTTCAAACGTTATAATACAGATACGTATTTCGGAATGCTATTTGCATCCTTCTTCAGTGTATCGGTTTTATAAGTTTATTGAAAGAATGCTGCAGTGAAGTTCCTTTTATACAAACGTAAGTAGGTAGAAACGTAAGTAGGTAAACCAAAAAAGGAACAAAAAAAATGAAAGGTAAAAACAGGTAACAGAAAACTGGAAGAGTTAAGTGTTTTCTATGTTTGTTTTTATCTTGGATATGGGTAGTAACTGGAAAAGCCAAGAAGATCTATTCCCTTGGTCTCGGTTTAATAAAGAGATGGAGTTGTTTTTGAATATTTCTAAACTTTCTGCTGAATCTAATTTCCATGGATTGGAAATTTGTCTTAAGATTTTTATGTCATTAGTAGTGAGTTCATGATCTTCAAAAAAGGCATGTTCTGCTACTTTTGACTTGAAGTGATGTGGTAGTCCCTTTTCCAATTCTTTGGATGCTTTCGCTATTTCTGAGATATGTTCCTTGAAGCGAATGTCCAGTGTTCTCTTTGTTTGTCCGATGTATATTTTATCGCAATGAGGACACGAGATTTTGTATACCCCAGACTTTTTCAAATTCTCTGTAGGATCTTTTGTAGAACCTAGTAGAGTTTTCAATTGGTAGTTCATACTGCTGAACACTAAATCTAAACCAAATTTTCTTAGTTTTGATTTTAGTGGGTGTGAAATGTTTTGATTGAAGTCCACTGATATTCTTTTAAAATTTTCAGAAGTGGGGGTCAAAGTTGTAAGTGATTGTTTTTTCAACAGTCTTAATTTCAGTTCGTGCTGGCATCTCATCAGACACAGTCGACAATTGCTTACGGTCGAGACGATAGAAACAAAGACAATACAGTGTAGTCAAAGAGTGTACGAAATGGGCAAATACGATTTAACAAAGCCTGAAACTTGGCCTACAAGGCCAAATTCAATTTGTATTGATTTCAAGCGCTGCAAAGTTAGACCAGCAGCAACCGAAATTGAAATCTTGCTTAAGGAACGAATGCATCTAAACGTTACTGATGTAAGTGAGATTCAATTCAACAAGGCGTCTAACTGTGTGTACATTATGTTCAAACGTGAAAAAGATGCAATTGCATTTGCTTCGGTTAATAACGGGGTGCACAGTATTGATCATGACAATGTTAAATATAAAATCCCTGTGTACATGGTGGATAATGCCATAGAAGTACGCGTGCATGACCTTCCCCCGCAGACCAGCGAGGGGTATGTTCGGGAATGTATGTCGCAGTACGGTGAAGTTCTTTCCATCGAAAGGGAAGTATGGCGGAATTTTTTTCCGGGTATCCGGAATGGCGTGCGAGTAGTACGTATGCAACTACGTAAAGCAATTCCATCTTACATCATTTGTGATCAAGACGGGATACATCCGTGTAAAACACTGATTACGTATGAAAATCAACTGGTTACATGTCAGTTTTGTGAACAACCTGCACACTACGGCAAACCTTGCACTGAAACTGCAAAAAGGACATCTTTAAACAAAAAAAAAGGACAACCGCCCAACAACGGAAACTAGTGAGCGCAGTACTCCTGTTGTACCATCAAACCCACCAACAACTGCAATTAATGCACAACAAGGCGCGTCTACAGCAACTAACAACCAACCCAAGAATGCGAATTACAAGGAAAACGAAGAAAAAACGGAAACCAACAACGATACCACCGATGCGGCAATGGAGGACGAGACGAGCCACGAACAAAGTGCCCCTCACTCATCGCAAGATAAAAATGGAAGCTCCTCTCCCCCTAGAAAAAGGGTGACAACGAGATCCAACGGTAAAAAAATTATTTTATCTAATAAAAACATGGCTCATTCGGCCACGTAAAGCTTGTACGCAAATTGGCCTGAATAAAAAATTTTTTATAAAAAAAAAAACGGTCTTAATTTTTTATCGAAGATGGTTTGAATTGTATGCTCTGGATATCCATTGAACTTTCCAATTTCGAAAATAAAGTTTTTCTCTTTTATCGCAGCATCTTTTCTAAGGGGCAAAGATAGCATTCTGTGAATCATATGGTGGAATGCTGCCAACTTCAGAATTCAGGCGAAATCATCTGCTCATTCGGTTGAAGAATGTTCGTCGACGACAATATCAACGTTCTCGTGATCCTGCTATGAAAAACATAGTTAAGGATTTACAAAAAGAAATTAAACATAGATTCACTATTTTTTGCGAAATGAAAATTTCGCGAAAGAAGTTGAACAAATTAAACCATATTCTAAACCTTTCTGGAAACTTTCTAAGGTTCTTAAGAACCATCAGAAACCAATTCCTGCTCTCAAGGAAGGAAATCAAATACTTCTTACAAATGGCGAAAAAGCTCAAAAACTTGCTCAGCAGTTCGAGAGTGTACACAATTTTAATTTGAACGTTGTGAGTCCTATTGAAAATGAAGAATCACTGAAATATGATCATATTTCAACCCAAGTGTTATCACAAGATGACATTATTGAGACGAATTTTGATGAAATTAAGTCAATCAGTAGGAAACTTAAAAAAAACATGAAGGCTCCTGGTAATGATGGAATTTTTAATATTCTTATTAAAAATCTTCCCGATGTTGCCTTGAGACTCCTGGTTAAAATGTTCAACAAGTGTTTTTCATTAGCTTACTTCCCAAAAAGATGGAAAAACGCTAATGTAATTCCTATCCTCAAACCTGATAAAAACCCTGCAGAAACATCAAGTTATCGACCAATTAGCTTACTTTCATCTATCAGTAAACTTTTTGAAAAAATTATCTTGTTGAGAATGATGTCTCATATAAATGAGAATTCAATTTTTTTTACCAGAGCAGTTTGGATTTCGTCATGAACATTCAACTACTCATCAACTTGTCAGAGTAACGAACATGATAAAAGCAAATAAATCTTCTGGGTTATCCACTGGAGTTGCTCTTCTAAACATAGAAAAAGCATTCGGAAGTGTTTGGCACGAAGGTTTAATATCAAAAATGTCTGATTTCCAGTTTCCTATTTATTTGATCAAAATGATTCAAAATTATTTAACTGATCGTACTCTTCAGGTTAGCTATCAGAATTGTAAATCTGAATTGCTACCCGTACGAGCCGGTGTTCCGCAGGGTTCGAGCGTCTTGTATAATATTTTCACTTCTGTTCTTTCAAATCTACCCGTTGGTTGTCAGAAATCGCTATTCTGTGACGACACAAGTCTGTTAGCCACAGGTAGAAATCTAAGAGTGATCTGCAATCGCCTACAAAGAAGTTTGAATATTTTCAGTGATTATCTGTTAAAATGGAAAATTAAACCAAATGCAGCAAAACGCAATTAATTATCTTTCCTCATAAGCCAAGAGCTTCTTTTCTTAAATCAAACAATAAACAATAATTGAATGGCTTGGAATTGACATGGTCTGATCAAGCTGAATACTTAGGTTTAACGTATGACAAAAAACTCACTTTCAAGGATCACATTGAAGGAATCCAGGCAAAGTGTAATAAATATATTAAATGTTTATATCCTCTCATAAACAGAAATTCTAAGCTCTGTCTAAAAAACAAGTTGTTAATTTATAAACAAATTTTCAGACCAGCCATGCTTTATGCAGTGCCAATCTGGTCTAGTTGTTGTTCCACCAGGAAGAAAACGCTTCAAAGGATTCAGAATAAAATTCTGAAAATGATTTTGAAGCGTCCTCCCTGGTTTAGTACAAATGAGTTACACAGACTCACAAATATAGAACCATTAGATGTAATGTCGAATAATATTATAAACAAATTCCGACAAAAATCGATGCAATCTTCAATTGAATCGATTCGCTCTCTGTATTAGTTAGTAAGTTAGTATATATGTTACTTTTCCCCATTACACAATACAAGTAAGTTTAGAATTTTCCCTACACAAAAATCTCAGAATTGCGGAAGCAAATAATGTCCTCATGGTAATAACCAAATCATGTATATGATAGGGCTGAAAAGTCACCACTTGTGGCTGAACACCCAATTTAAATCTTAATAATTTATTTTTTACTCATAGTCCAATAAAAAGTTATTCAAAAACATAAACTAGTCATTTCATATTTGTTTTCTTTAAAACCAATTGCTTTCTTCTACAGCCATTTGATTTTTTTTCTTTAAAACAAAATTCTAGCCGTTAATCTTACAACTACAGATATTGAAAACGGAATGCTTAGAGCTTTTATTTGGTTTTGTCACAGCAGTCAAGTGGCACTTTAGTGGTAACGATTGTGAATAAAAATCGCTAAATCCTCCCATTCACTACCAATAACTTGCCTAAATTTGACTTCCATAGAAGTAGTCGCACATATCTGGTTTGTTTTTATCGATGAGAGTATAAAAAAAAGTTCTTATCAGAACAGTCTAACGAGGCAAACCACACGATTTTGTATGGTTACTGTATTACACTCAAGTTTGAAATTTTTACCCCTGCTGAATCCACCATTGTTTTGTGCGTGCAGTGTGGTATGTGACACTGTTTTGTTAGAACCATATTGTAACCCTGTGAACACAATTTTGAGACACAACATAATAAATCCACATTCAGCAGTCTTCACAAATTTTGAAAAGTGATCGACCACTAAGAGTGTGAACTAATTTTTCAACTTATAATTATTTACTATGATCAATGCCAGCAACATAAACGATACCTTCTCATGTTTTAATGCTACTGCCGAGTTCGAAGCGTTTAACGACATCCATGCAATGTTCTCACTCGTCCGCACTCTGTGTACAAAGTATCAGAATATATGCAACATGTTGAAGTGAGTTCGCCGGAAAATTATTCTCCCAACTGGTGGCCCAAACCTCTGCCACCAGCAACTGTTCCAGCACAGTAATTATTTATTTAAATTAATTTTAATGTTTTCACTGGCCGCATTGCATTTTATCGCTGTGGTTTTTGTTTGTTCATATTGCGTTCTGTGCGTTGCCATCCCCCCCGGGGCCACTCACCACCACCACCACAACCACCTCCACCCAGCTTTAAAGTCTCACAGCATCCCGAAAGCACAGATGATCAGCGGTAAAGGGTTGGGTTATAGAGAAGTGACTTTTCGGTTTAACCAATTGTGTTTTTCGAGGTTTCCTGTCCATCGGTCCAACGCTACAGCTGGGATTTACTACTCATTTTTATTTTCATTTAAATCGTAAATCATTGTGATGAGAGTGAAACTTTATCAGCCGAATATATTGCTAGAGAAAGTTTTACTCTGCTTGAAAGCTTTTTGAGTCAATTTGTCAGCGAGTAAATTTGTTCTGCACCAAGGCTTTCATCCTTTTTTTCGTAAAACGGAAGCGCAAAAGCGCTGTTTCAAACTCAGTGGGTAGCGAAGACTAGAACGAAGAAAGAAACAAATGTTTAACCGATTGGTTCCTGACTACAGAACACGTTTGGGACGAAAGCATTCGTGATTCTGATTTATTATCACCGCTGATACCGTCCTCGTTACTGAGTTTTCGGTGAATTTACTTATCGAAACAATTTGAAATTTGTAAGAATCGTTTCAATTTGCTAATTTTAAACAGACCACTTAATACTTGCTGGACTCTTTCATCAGAGTTCTTCATAATCAAAGTTAGATCACTCAAAAGTTAAACAATTTCAAAACTGTTTAATCACACAAAAAAAACCTAGGATAAAGAGCAACTTTTCGGTGCAGTTTAAGAAAAACCAAGTTTAGCAATAAATAAAAAAAACCGGTATTTTTTCTGCTCTTTACGAATAAAAAAAAGAAGAACACCGGCCGGCCAGCAAGAATCAACGCTTTCAAAAAACAAACGTAGAACAAATGGCACATCCGGCAAAAAAAGTTTTATGAGGTCAAAACAACAAGGCGAGTGTTGTGCTGCTTTGGTAGTATCTACACGTTTTTCACTGCTGGAACGTGACTACTGCTTGGCCAAATTGTCGATTGTCGAGCACCAAAGAAAGAAGTGCTTCCGTGAATGAATGAAAAGAAATAGTTCTTTGTTCGATGCAAACATTCGATCTATGTTTAACCAAACAATTTTGCTATAATGACTAATGCAATGCGAAAGTTTAAATTGAAATTGAAAGAGTAAATACCGTTGCATAACAGTTTCTTAAATTTTTTTAGGATAGACATGCTGTTCTCTATCCTGCGAAGGTTGAGAGTCGATTAGCTCGTAGGTCACATCTGCGTCCATATTTTCGACCGTACGTTTATTCTTAACTTTCGTTTTGAGACGTGTCATTGTTTCCGTTTTCAATACAGTGTTGCTCGAAAGATTAAAGTTCATGTTGGCGGCAGCGGCAGGAGATGAAAGTTATATAATTTTTGCAAAGTAGTACTGCAATGTTGACAGCTAGTTTGAAAGGCAGAACCTAGGGACCAAATTGATTACTGAATTCATACGAATAAACTTTACCCTGAGAATCCGAAACTGGAAGTCGGATTCGGATGATATTTTATGAAACCATTGGACGATTATAAGTATAGGTGAAAATCGGTCTTGCCATCTTTAATAGTTCTGCTTTTGTCGTGAATATGTGAATACGATTTATTTCACTATGGGGCACCTTTTCAAAATTTACCCTCTGAGAGAGTGATAAATTTTTGATCGTGAATATCTCTTGTTGTATCTAACAAATCAACATAATTTTTGCTTATGATAAAATTATCAGTTGTGTGACATAATCTCAAATAATTCAAAATTAAACTTTTCTGAAATGTTTGGTATGAACGAGTATTAAAGAAGATAATTCATAAGACGCGTTTGCCTTTCTCGTATTTTGAAAGCTCATAGCACTCATAGCTCCCGTACAGCATCCGGATAGTTTCTTTCAATGAAATGCAAATTCGAAATGAAATAATCGAAATTAAAATTCTATATGCTGCTATTCTTATAGCCGTTAGGACCGCCCAAAGCTAGTTTCGCTTCCGACAAGAGCGAATACGTCACATCTGCTAGTCGTTTGCATTGGTGAAAAAACAACGAAAAGAGGACAACGGTGGGGAGCATCACACAAAATCAGCCGTTCTAATGGCTCTAAAAGTTGGCTAAAGAACTATTAGGATTTCTTGCTCGCAAATCGAAGGGAAATATCCTCAGTTTAGTGCAAATCTAGAACTGTTTGATTTGATTTTTGCCCTTTTCGCTGTGTGAAATTCACAGTAATCTAGATCAAGTGAAACCTTCTTTGTTTTTGCGAAAAATGTGGAAAAAGGGAATGCTTGCATAATTCATACAATTGATCAACTAATTGATATTCGGAAGTGTTAAGGAACATGTCAGTTGTTTGCGTATTCACGACATCCAGTTATGTCTCTGACATTACCCACCAGCCTTTTTTATTTGGCTCTTTTGCACTCTGCTTAACGCGGCCGTTTTACAATAAAAAATATTTATTTTTTCACTGGATCTGGTAATTTTTTTTCCTTTGAGAAAGGCGCTTTCGCCGTTTTCTAGCGAACGAAAGGGGAGCAGTGGTTCGCTTTTCACGCTGCCGTCCATTGGTGTTCGGCATGACTGTTATTGGCGGAACAATCGTTACTTATTTCACAGCTGCGGCTGTCTCCGGTATACTGGGGTTGCTTGGGGTTGGTGTGAAGGAAGCAGAGCTGCAAAATGTCACTATCAACGATCAACTTTGCACGACGAAGATTGGAAAGTTTATGTCACTGGACTGCTGCCAACCAGGCTCTACCAATCATCATATATTGAGTGCCTGAGAGCCGATCTGTCATAACTTAAATTCTCTTGATATCATACTCACCACGACGCTCATTGATTGCCGATGCGATTGATATTATCTTCATTTCTCCTGTCACTGCTTGATAATGATGTGACTAAATATTAATCAAGCAGCATAAACATTGAATTAAATTCATGTACACCAATAAACTCCGAAATCCGATTACTTTTTACAAAGAACAATGAACTTTTTCAATTTATGTTTATATTAGTATTCTCATGAAATTTTTTACTTCAACAGGGAGTAGGAGAATGAGAGAGAGAGAACAAAATGCGTCACCTGTCTTTGACTGAGTATACTTCTACTTGGTCATTGAACTATCGAGTATCTCATTCGACAGACACTTTGACCGTACCGATTACAGTTGACGATGATTTTAGTCAGTCTGTCAAGGTCATTTGACATGACTGACAATTTGCAGCTCTGGAAGGAAGCACCGTTGTCCTTTGGTGTAGTTGTCTCATTGTCCAGTTTGGAACAAAACGCACCGAGTGGTAATCAACGACCGTGAAAGTTCTTCAAATCAGCCCTTTTAAGGGCGATAATTGTTTACAAAAAGAAAAACTATCAAAATCTGTTGGAATATGCAAATCGGAAGTGAAAATAAACATTTTAGTGCACCGCCAGGAATGAGCTCCGTGTTGCAATCCCTTCACAAAAATTACTTCAAAATTGAATCAATCCGCACAGGAAGCAGTTCCACTGCAGGTCGTTCACAGTGCGAATTTCGCTTTAAACAGGAGCGATTGCGTCATCCAACTACTGGTCGTTTACATTGGAGCAAAATGTCTCGAAAAGTGAACAACGGCCACAAATCAACCCTTTTAATGGCTACAAGTGTTCACTAAAGTACTATTATAATCACTTATCCATTGAAATAGGCAAATTGAAAGTGAAAATAATAGAAAACTATTCATGTTTTTTTTTTAAATTGGATTTTTTTGTCCATAGGATTGAATGCGTTTGTTGACTTTAGGGCCTGGAATTAAGCTTCAAAACCCAAGACCAGATTTCCAGAATCCAGATCATAAATTCAGTTCCTCATCCACGGAACTGAAACCAAATTCCAGAGCTTGAATCTAAGTCTGGTTTTTGGAACCGAAATCTGAAATTAAGATCAGAATCGTGATTCTAGACCTGAACTTTATAACTAAATTTCGAAAATTGGTTCAGAGCTAGAATCTGAATATTGAAACTGAATCTTGGTACTGAAATAGATATCAGAATTCAGTTCCTAAATTGCTATCCGAAATTCAGTTTCAGATCTGGAACTTAAAACCGAAATACAGGACTGGAATTTAGATCAAAAATTCAGTTGTATTTCCAGTGTTCGAATCTAAAATACATGATAGAATCCAGGTTCTGAATTCCAGAATTTGGTCTCAAAACTCAGTTCTAATTCGCATTCTGAACTCTAGAACTGAATTTCAGAGCTGAATTCTGGATCCGATTTTGAAAACTGAATCCAGAACCGTAATTCTGAAGCTAAAATTTAGCTGAATACCAGAATCCATAGTCCATAGTTCAGTGCTAGAATGCAGGATCGCAGTTCAGTATCGAACCAGAATCGTATACTGCGATTCAGTTCCAGAACACAGGTTCAGTAATCGGTTTAACAATAAGTTTTAGAAGTCAGTTCCCGAGTTCAGGTACAAAATCAGCTCCAGAATCTAGCATCAAAATTAGGTTTCAGAATTCAGTTCTAGCATTCGGCTCCAAAATTCGGTTTATGAATTCCAGATCCAGAATTCGGGTTCTTCAACATCAAAGAAACTGATTCATCCATTTTATTCGTATTCACGTCATCCGGTTATGTCTCATAGCATTACCCATCCGCTTTTTTTTTTATTTCGGCTCATTTGCGCTTTGGATTTATTTTGTTTTGCAAAGGAGTGCAATGTCTTTTCTGACGTGCCGAACGAAAACGTGTTTTCGACTATTTCTGGCCGATGTAGGTTTGGTCATTTAGGGCACGTCAGAAAAGACATTGCACTCCTTTGCAATACAAAAAGTGTTCTGTAAATAGCAGAAACTTTACGTCTGCTTAGCGGTTCAAATTGAACTGCCGAGTTTAGTATTAATCTGCACTGATGAGTCAAAGACGAAATCTGGATCTCGATGTCATCTTTTTTTTTGGGAGGAGAGGCATTTTCATTGCTATCCAGCGACTGAAGGGGGAGCAGTGGTTTACTATTCACGCTCTCGTTCACTGGTACGGTGCCACTGTTGTTGGCGGAATCATCGCTGCTTTTAGTCCAGTTGTTGGGTGTGATGTTAGCTGCAGCTGGTGTACCTTGTTCTTTAAAGGATAGTGATGGTTTCGTTGAGGAGAATGTTTTGTTGCTGTTGATAGCTGTCACAGATATACTGGGGTTGGTATAGTTGTCTTCTTGTCCAGTTGATCACGTGTCTTACCGTAGTGAACAGCTTTTTGGCAATATTGACATGTGGCCATCTGATTGTCATAGGTAACAAGTGATTTGCACGGGATTCTCGTATCCGGACCGAAAGTTACATGAGAAGGTATAGGTCTCCTCAAGCGCATGCGTAACAAACGTACGCCATTTAGAATACCGGGGAAAAAGTTCTTCCACTTTTCTTTTTCGATAGAAAGGATCTCTCCGTATTGGGACCTAGTTTTGCGAATATAAGGATCGATGACGCTTGAGGGAAGATCATGCACACGCACTTCTATAGCACTATCTTCCATGTATACTGGTATGTTGTACTTGATGTTTTCATGCTCCACATAGTGCACATTGTTATTGTCTTTTGCGAATTGAATTGCATCCAACTCTTTATAACACTGGATGTAAACAACATAATTTGTCTTGTTGCATCTTCGACGTCCGAATGCAGATCTACTTGGGAGGGAAGGATTGTTGGTTTATTGCATGTTGCTACTAGAAACCGGCGAATCCTCTGCATTTCTACATGCATCACTGGAAGGGGTCATTTGTTAGTAAGTTTACGAATAATTTTATTCTGTGTTTATTGAATTATTTACGTTTCGCATTCAGCTCATCCGTGCATTAGCAGATTATGTTGATCTACTAATGCCACCTCGCGGATCAACATAATCCGCTAAGCAGACGTAAAGTCGTTGCCACTTACAACGCACTTATTTTACACTAATTGTGCAATGTCTATTCTGACGTGCCGAAAGTAACGAAACTAATTGACGGCAATGCTGGCCGCCTACAGATAGTAGTCATTTAGGGGTTTGGAACCTCTTGGGTTCCAGTTTGTGCTAAAGTGCACATGACTAAATTGAATTATTTACGTTTCGCACGTGTTTATTGCTCTCGGTAGCTGGTTTCCGAGAGTACGTTGCAATTTTATCGTGTTTTGTGTATGTGATTCCTATCAAAATATGGAATGCCTTCCTAAACTCGTGAAATTTTCAGACAACTGACCGTCGGGAGGTTCGCTATTAGTTAATTCTATTTCATTTTTTATTAAGAGTTTCTCCTTAATATGGGAAAGCTACCACTCGTTTACCATCAATCGAACATCAACACCTTACGCGATACGAAGTATGGTCGATATCTACTTTTTATTCAAAGTAATAAAATATCAAATTGATCCTCCTCGCAATCTAAACTATATTTACATACGTTCTTGTTGAGCACTTTGCGTTTAGTCCGGATAAAAGTAGATCCATTGATCAAAAGTTCCCCGAACAATTGATGGAGTTTAGTCTAGCCGAAATTTTAGTGAGGAGAAATATAATAAGACATTGTAATTAAGAAAAATGTGAAATATTTTAGAGAATTGTCTAACGAGTGTCTTGTTTCTCCTGTTCGGAGTTCTGTGAACAGCCCCATGGTTGTTTGAGCCATTGATGTGGAACAAGGTAACCAAAATTTCTAATGATCTACAATCAAAAAGTTCAATCATTCGTCATACTTTTGAATCCACAATTTCACGAGAGGGTGCTTAGATTGATCTTGATTAGGAACCAACACCGATCATCGTTTGTCTTGATTTGTATTTGTTTTAGAAATTACACCAATATCAAAATGTATGCAATTATATCTTTGTACATACTTGCGATTTCGATATTTAAGCTTCTCTTCGCCAAGCTTGTCTTCAAGTTTTGTATGCAAGCAGTTATTTTTATAGCGTTAAGTTTCTCTACCATTTTCGATTATTTCATTTCGGATTTGCATATTTCATTGAAAAAAAAAAACCTACCGAAATGCTGTACGAGATTCATTTTTGGTATTCAGAAGGGCCAAATTGTGAAATTCTCCACAATATCAAACACTTTTTGATTTTTTTTTCTCGAACACGAAGCAGCGAAATGCCAGGCTTCATTTGCGCTCAGTTGGTGCGAATTTTGCACTTCGAAAGGTGCACGAAGCTAATCAAATTCTTCTAGATTTGTACTTAATTGATGATTTTCATCTTCGATTTGCGAAGAAGCAAAATCTGTAGTTTCTTGGATAAAATTTAAAGCCATTAGAACGCCTGACTTTGTATAATGTTCCCCATCGTTGTACTTTTTTTTCGTTATCTTTTGTCGCGAATACGACTTATGTTACTTTACTATTGGACGCCTTTTCAAAATTTACCCTCTGAGAGAGTGATAAGTTTTTGATCGTGAATATCTCCTGTTGTATCTTACAAATCAACATAATTCTTGCTACATGCCATCGGAAATATGATCACAATTTTATGATAAAATTTTCAGTTGTGTGACATAATGTCAAATAGTTCAAAATTGAACTTTTCTGAAATGTTTGGTATAAACGAGTATCAAAGAAGATAATTCATAAGGTGCTTTTGCCTTTCTCGTATTTTGAAAACTCATAGCTCAGTGATCTGTAGAAGGATTTATATAATCTAACTACAAATGGAATCGAAAATTTTCAACTTGAACCTGTATTGCAACAACATTGAAGTTTTTCAATAGTACACTATTGAAAAACCTGTTTGATTTAACCCATGGCAGCACTAGCCAATCAGAACGCGAGATGTCTGCATCTATACAAGAGCATCCATATAAAAGTTGAGTGGTTCATTTTTCCTACCATTTGCTGAGCAGCTGTTCCCGAAACAGGACACACGAGAGCAACATCGAGGACCTGTCGTCTCACTGTTTCCCGTTCTGCGAACAGGAAAAGGAATTTTGCAAAAGGGGCTGCCAGTAGCAGGTATAAAATGAAATGTGATGTGAGATATAGCGTCATTCGTCATCTAACACTCGTTGTGGATAGACGAATAACCTACTACGACTAATTTCGATTTTGTTTTATTTTTTATTCGCAGTTGTCTACCTACCCAAGCTATGGGTAAAAACCGCCATAGATCCGAGAAGGATCCAAAGGATGCTAAGCGTCTGAAGCCAAGTGATGTACAGGTAAACGACCGTTTGCTGAGTAAAAACCAATATGCTGATCTGCCAGTAGATGTCGAAGAGGAACTGCAGAAGAAGGAAAAAATGCCGCCTTTCTACCTGAAGGGCTTCCCACCAACTCTACGCTCGGATTTCAACACACTGATCAGCAAAGGACTACAGGCAACAATCCGTTTATGTACTGAAGGCTACAAAATAACTGTTCCGGCTTTGAACCACTACAAAGGAGTGGAATGCTATCTGAAGCAGACAAAAGCGGAATACTTCACACACGATATTGCCGCCAACAAACCTATGAAGGTTGTACTTCGAGAACTACCCGACATGATGGAAGCCGAACTAAAGCAGGCACTGTCGGAGGCTGGACTAAAGCCTTTGATGGTGTTTAAAATGAAGCGACATAACACGGACAAAAAGTATCGAGATCAACTCTACTTGGTTCATCTGGAGAAGGGCACCATCACCATGAGTCAACTGAAAAAGATTAAATCGTTATTTCACATAATCATCGAATGGCAAAAATATAAACCGATGCATCGGAATGTCACACAGTGCACGAACTACGGCCATGGAGCGAGGAATTGCCACATGAAAAGTCGGCGCGGGAAATGTGCCGAACCACAAAATACCAACGATTGCTTACTAGATGACATCGCTGTAAAATGTGTGAACTGTGATGGCGACCATCCATCTACTAGCAAATCGTGCCCCAAACGTGCTGAGTTCACAAAAATTCGACAACAGGCGTCCCGCAAACAATCAACGCGCAAGAATGTTCCACAGAAGGATGAAGTTAATTTCCCACGGCTCCCACCGAAGAGGGATATTCCGAATTTGCCGCCACTTCCTCGCAGCAATCCAAAAGATTCAGCCGCTGGATCACAAAAAGAATCTTCCTCAAAAATCCCTCCTGGATGGGGCAATAATCAACCACAAGCAAAGGATGACTCTGGTGATTTATTTTCTGCTGAACAACTGATCGTCATTTTTGAAACAATGACAACAAAACTACGAAACTGCAGAACGCGGTTAGATCAAATCAACGCCTTAGGCAAATTCATCATCGAATATGCAATATAATGAGTTGGTTATAGTAAATTGGAATGCTTGCTCACTCAGGAGCAAAACTGCTGAATTGTCCGACTTTCTTCAAGAGAAGAATGTCGATATTGCTATTTTAACTGAAACTCATCTTAAACCTGAAATTTCTATTTTTATTTCCAATTACAGGATTCACAGGCTCGACAGGGCAACTACCAGAGGAGGGGGAGTTGCCATTGCCATTAAACGATCCATTCAGCACAGGCTTCTGCCAGCCTTTAAATTGCAACTCATAGAAGCCATCGGAATTGAGATTACAACGACGATGGGACCCATCATCATCATTGCAGCGTACTGCCCCAAACAAACCAATCTTCGAGATGGTACGTGTGCATCATTGAAGCGAGATCTGGCTATGCTCACTCGACGACAGAACAAATTCATCATTGCTGGGGACCTGAACGCACGGCATGAGCTGTGGGGAAACAGAAGACAGAATCGAAACGGATTCGTACTTGCCGAAGATTACGAAGCTGGACAATACAACATCTTCGCTCCGGATCAACCAACGCGACTTTCCAGATCAGGAGTTCATTCCATTTTGGATATATTCATCAGCAACATCACCATAGACAGCTCTCCGGTTGTCTTCTACGAGTTCTCTTCTGACCACTTTCCGGTAATATTGACGTTGGGATCTTCACCAGAAACAGTGCCTATTCAACCACGGAGGAACTATTATCGCACCGATTGGGTCCAATTTCAACAAATCGCCGACCAACATATTAATATCGATCTGCCACTTGATTCCCCGATGGAAATCGATGCAGCCCTATCTTCCTTCCAGCATTCAATCACAGTCGCTCGTGATAGGACGGTTCCAGTACAACATATGCCGAGTTCCTCTCTTCAAATCGACAGTGTCACCAAGAAACTCATCCGACTTCGAAATATCTACCGGAGGCAGTATCAACGAACTGGCATCCTAGATAGGAAGACTACTTATAACAACTTAACTAGAATAATCCAGGAAAGGATATCTGAGCTTCGCAACAGGAACTTCCAGCAAAAGCTTCGAGAAATTCTCCCACATTCAAAGCCCTTCTGGTTCTTAACGAAGGTGCTTAAGAAAAAACCGAAGCCTATTCCTCCTCTGATGTCACCCCAGGACGCAGCTGAAGGAATACCTTTAATCACACCAGTAGAGAAGGCAAATGCGCTAGGCCAGCAGTTTGTGTGTACTCACAATTTAGGACTTAACATTGTTAGTCCATATGAAAGAGCCGTTGCTGATAGCGTAGCTGAGGTTGACCAATCAGACAGCTTGGTTCCTGAGGAAAGTAGAGTCACTGCGAATGAGCTGATGGCTTTTGTGAAAAAATCCAAAAATATGAAGGCCCCCGGTTTCGACAACACATTCAACATTGAGCTGAAACATTTGAGTATTCGCTCATTTGTCTTCGTAGCTAAACTTTTTAACAGGTCCTGGGAGCTTGGTTACTTCCCTTCAATGTGGAAGTTAGCTAAAGTTATCCCAGTTTTGAAACCGGGGAAAGATCCTTCCTTTTCCAAGAGCTATCGGCCCATCAGCTTACTCTCTGCCCTATCCAAGCTGTTTGAAAAGTCAATACAAAGGCGAATTCTTGCTTTCGCAGATGAACAGGATATAATTCTGGAAGAACAGTTTGGGTTCCGGAAAGGAAGATCCACCATCCACCAACTCACAAGGGTTAACAACGTCATCCAGCAAAACAAATCAGTGTCCAAAACGACTGCCATGGCAATATTGGATATTGAAAAGGCATTCGATAATGTGTGGCACGATGGACTGGTGTTCAAACTGCATCGGTATAATTTTCCCATGTATCTTATTAAAATTATCAAAAATTATCTTGCAGATAGAGCATTCCAGGTTTCTCTGAATAATGCACTTTCAGAAAGATTTACTATTCCTGCTGGTGTACCCCAGGGAAGTATCCTAGGTCCCATTCTATACAACATTTTCACATCAGACATCCCACCTCTTCCAGGTGGTGGTGTTCTGTCACAATTTGCTGATGATACTGCCATTCTTTACAAAGGTCGTGTCATTAATGCTCTGAAGAATAAACTACAGACAGGTCTGGACGCTTTAACGAAATATTTTACAAGCTGGAAAATTGTGATCAATGCAGCAAAAACTCAGGTCATCTTGTTTCCACATTCAAGATCTCCAAAACTTGTTCCATCAGACGAATGCAGAATACGATTCGGTGATGAGGTCATTCAATGGTCCGATGAAGTTATCTATTTAGGACTCACCTTTGACAGACATCTGATATTCAGGTCACATGTTGACAAAATCGTTCAAAAATTCAGCATACTCATTAGGTCTCTGTATCCGCTGATTTGTAGAACATCTAAACTATGCCTGAAGAATCAGATGGCTGTCTATAAACAAATCATCTACCCCGCAATTGAATACGCAGTCCCTGTCTGGCGGGGCTGTGCACGAACACACAAACTTAGGCTTCAGCGCATTCAAAGTAAGATCTTAAAGATGATTCTAAATCTACCCCCTTGGACAAGGACTAGTGAAGTACATGAGATGGCTTCCCTGGATATACTAGAACAAAAATTCGAACAATACTGCACGAAATTTGAAGAGAGGTGCTCAATTTCTGAAATACAAATAATTCAAAATTTGTACGTATTAGGCTAGGGATAGTTATAAGTAGGTAGACATTTTATAAACAATTAAAATAAATATTATGATTAAACATTAGTATGTAAAACAAGAGTAACTAAAACACCTAATATTAATAACGAATCGTATGAACAACAAAGATGAAAGGCCAAAGGGTCAAAACACTTGTACTGTAAAATGTTGATGTAATATACAAAAAAAAGATTAATAAACAGATATTTATGCAAAAAAAAAATATGAGATATAGCGTCATTTAAGTTAAAGCAGCTACTCTAAACGCACGAGACACCGTCAGCACGATGGCACCAAAAACCGGTAGAAAGGCAGCCAAAAAGTCCAGCAAGGCCCATTCAAAGCACTTTTAAGTGCTAAAGATCATCCTGAAGAACTAGTTGAATTTTGTCGCTTTCCTACCATTTTTTGAGAAACTGTTACCGAAACAAGACACACCTGAGAACCATCTCAGATCAAAATGCAGTTCTTGTTGATTGTGACGATTCAAGGCACTTTTTAGTGCCACAGATAATCATTAAGAGTTAATTAAACTTTCAATATTTCCTACAAAAAGATTCATCAAGATGGAAGTTAAAATAACTTGCACCGTCACTTACACAGTCAATTACGAACGGCAATGCGAAAGTGTAACACATCTTTATACTAGTATGGGGTCGTGTGACAACATGTCATGCGAAACAGGGTTGCCATATATACAAATTAATCTGTATTATTATTATTATTATTAGTGTTATTATTATTAATATTATTATTATTATTATTATTATTATTATTATTATTATTATTATTATTATTATTATTATTATTATTATTATTATTATTATTATTATTATTATTATTATTATTATTATTATTATTATTATTATTATTATTATTATTATTATTATTATTATTATTATTATTATTATTATTATTATTATTATTATTATTATTATTATTATTATTATTATTATTATTATTAAAATTACTCTTGCATACCAAAGACCGTCGAGACATATCAGACCAGGCCATTGGAATTGTCTCGTACTGAAATTTCGAGAAGAATCAGATATCTTCGAATTTCATAGCTTCAATAAAAATAAACTACAAATTTGTCGTACCTAGCCTCCTAAATTAGCAAATTGAAAAGGAATTGTTTCAAGTTTGGAATATATAGTTGTAGAATAGTAGCTGTTTAATGTAACTAATCTGTACTTTAATGTAGGTGCATCGCTTCAAACTAAATTAGTGTACAAGGAGAAAGCTTCCACAATTCATACAATCAATCAACTAACTGATATTCGGAAACGTGATGGGAGCGTGCCAGTTTTTTCGTATTCACGACATCCAGTTATGTCTCTGACATTACCCACCCGCCTTTTTCTCCAATGCAAACGACCAGCAGCTGGATGACGCAATCGCTCTTGTTTGAAGCGAAACTCACACTGCGAACGTCCAACAGCAGATACGCTCACAGCAGTATTTTTGCGTTTAGGTTTGAAGAACGGATCCTGACTCTGATAGAAGCACCGATTGAATAATGGCGAGTGTAGTTACATCATCTTGAAATAGATGGAGGCCTGCGCAATCGATGTGTCTCCGTTCAAGGGTTACCATACATATCAGGTGCACAACTTTGCTTCCGTCGTTTTTTTTTTTTTTAATTAAAAGCTTTATTGCGAAAATGTGCTTACAGATGTATTATTCAAAGTTTTGTCTGTCGCTAGCGACAACTTTCTTCCATCTTTCCTGCAATTTTTGGATTCCGGCTCGAAAAAAGGCTCTTTTGACGCTATCCATGAAGCAATCCATTTTTCCAACTCTTCGAAGGATTGAAAATGTTGATTTGCCAGGCCGTGTGCCATCGAACGGAATAGGTGGAAGTTATAAGGAGTGATATCTGCGGAATACGGCGGGTGGAGCAAGACTTCCCATTTCAGCGTTTCCAGGTACTTTTTAACCACTTTTGCGACGTGAGGCCGAGCATTGTCGTGTTGGAGGATGACTTTGTCATGTCGCTCTTGATATTGTGGCCACTTTTCTTTAAGCGCGGGACTAAGGTGCATCAGTTGCGTTCGGTAGCGATCTCCGGTTTTGATTCGATGTAAAAACGCCTTACAATTTTGTCTTTGAAGCAGTTGCTCACATACAAATAGACGGCGCTCGATGTCCCTCGGTTTCAACTCGTACGGAACCCAGTTTCCTTCTTTCTGAATCATGCCCAGGGCCTTGAGACGTTTTGAAATGGCTTGCTGACTCACTCGCAACGATTCGGCTAACTCTCCTTGGGTTTGGCACGAATCTTCATCAAGCAATGCTTCTAGTTGTTCATCTTTGGAGGTTTTTTCTCTTCCACCACCATGTTTGTCTTCGACATCGAAATCACCATTTTTAAAACGTTGAAACCACTCCCAACACGATCTTTTACGGTGATGCTGGTAAGTTTTTGAGAGCATTCGATGCGCTTAAGCTGCCTTTTTTCTCGAATTGTAACAGAAAAGTAAAACTTCCCACAAATGGCGAGAATTGGGCACATAAACAGACATTTTCGAGCGTGAATAATACGAAAACAAGAACAACTGGCACTGAAACGGCGATGACAATTCGTTAGGCACTGTACACACTCACTTTAAAGGCATTATCATCTATGTATTTTGACCAGCCTCAGCCGGTACAGCCACTTATCGGAAAACGGCGGAAGCAAAGTTGTACATCTGATACTAAAAAAAAAACCTTGTGATTTTACATCTTATTAGATGCACATAAATGGAGCGTCGCAGTTCATGCAAATTGACATGAAATTCATTGAAATTTAAAAAATAATACTGATAGCGACCGCCGCGACTTGAACCGAGATTCATTGGATCGCAAGTACGTCTGTTAATGGACTGAACCACAGAAGCATGCATCCGCTTGGCTGGAAAAAGGTGCATTTGAATGCATGCAGTCGCACCTGCTAGCAGAACGCAAGTTACAGTCGAAACCAGTGAAATTCAGACTTATCTAACATTATGTCATTACAAATAAAATTTTCCGTCATTTGACAAATTAGGTCTTTATAAATTTCATCGTATGAGGGATTAAGTCACCTGTAAAATTCATTTTTTTTAGTGTGGACTGAAGCTAGCATACGTGCAACGAAGGGCTATTTATAGATTCGGTTGATTTTAATGTTTCGGGTTTTGGACCTATTTCTTCACTAGTTAAACAATGTTTTCGTGATAAACGTGGTATTAACAACCATTTTACATCTTTCTCCATTCATTTCTTGAGAGAACTAGAGAAAACCTACTGACGTACACACTTAAAAAAAATCCCTGTGATTTTACATCTTATTAGATGGAGCGTCGAAGCTCACACAAATTTACGTGGAAGGACATTAATAATTATGTCTAAAACTCCATACATGAAATTCATTGAAATAATAAAAAAAATAGTAAGAGAGCAACCGTCGCGACTTGAACCGAGAATCATTGGATCGCAAGTACGTCTGTTAATCGACTGAGCCACAGAAGCATGCATCTGCTTGGCTGGTAAAAGGTGCATTTGAATTCATACAGTCGCACCTGCTAGCAGAATGCAAATTACAGTCGAAACCAGTAAAATTCAAGCTCATCAAACATTAAGTCATTACAAATGAGATTTTCCGTCATTTGACAAATTAGGTCTTTATGAATTACATCGTATAAGGGATTAGGTCACCTGTAAAATTCAAATTTTTTTGGTGTGTTTTCCTATATCTAAATTCTCATGCCATTGCATATCACAATTGGAATCATTTCATATTCAAGCCATATTCATCAAGAGTGCTTTACACTTTTCTGAAAAATAAGTTCGAATGATTTGTGTTAGTGTTTTTATGATGGGGAGCCGCCTTGAGCTCGTTTTAAATTTGATCAGTAGTATCTAACAAGGAAAACAGATTGGCAAAATGACATGCAAGTACAACTATGTGATGTGAGGCTACGAAAAAGCTACCTATTTTCACGATCTGCTTTGCCGTCAGATGTTCATTTGATGTTTTGTTTTTTTTTTTATTCAATATTATAGTATAATTTTAAGGCACACTGCTTAAGCTCTAAGATGCCAAGGGTATTTACTAATCTTAATTACGACTAACTTAAAACTAGAAAAGTATCATTATGTAATGTAGCGGTAGCGGATTCTCGAGAAGCTATCGGTAGTGGCCATCGCATCGCATGAGGGTCTTCCATATGCCGTTGGCGAAGATCCATGTTGGCCGCATCCTTCGGTCCGCGTGGGTCCGCGGGAAACACCCCCAGGCTACGAAGGCCCGGCGGGTGGCCCGCATGCTGGTTTTCGACTGGGGCGGCCTTCCGTGGACGATGATGGTGATGTTACGGAAGAGAATGAAAAAAAAGTAAATATTGTGGAAACGGGGTAAAAAGGGGATGTGGGAACAAAATGTTTGAAAACGATAAAGATCTAATTAGTTGCCATCGAGATGGTGAAGAGATAGGGAAGGGGTAACGAAAAAGTTAGTGACAAAAAAAGATCTTGTTAGTTCCAATGAAGATGGTGGACAGGGACGGGGATCGAGAGAATCGGGCGGATGTTAGTATCGAACCTGTAGGTGGAGTTTATACTTTCTGAGCGAGGGATAACACATTACACTTGTATATCAATGTGTTTAAGGTACTGGTATATGAGAAGCATATATAAACTATCCCGACTCGCCAACACATCCCGAACCGGAACCTCAGGCGGTCTACCTCGGGCCCTAAGGGATTCCAGTAGCTTCGACCTGGCGTCACGATACTCTACGCAAGACCACACGACATGCTCGATGTCCTGATAACCGTCGCCACAGGTGCAGAGACCGCTCTCCGCAAGCCCAACACGCCGGAGATGTGCGTTGAAGGTGTAGTGATTTGACATGAGCCGCGACATAACACGAATGAAATCGCGACTCACGTTCATCCCCCTGAACCAAGGTTTCGTCGATACCCTAGGGATAATGGAATGTAGTGTGGACGATCCCAGTTCGCCATTGCTCCATGAAGTTTGCCAACTTTCGAGAGTTTTCTGACGAGAGATACTGAAAAATTCATTGAAGCAGATTGGTCTTTCATAAATATCACCTTCTAATGCGCCCACCTTAGCCAATGAGTCTGCCTTTTCATTGCCTGGAATGGAACAATGCGAAGGGACCCAGACTAACAATATTAAATAAGACCGTTCAGATAAAGTTCGCAAGTGTTCCCGTATTTTCCCCAGGAAATATGGGGGATACTTTCCTGGCTTCATTGCCCGGAGAGCTTCTATTGAGCTTAGACTGTCCGTCACAATGAAGTAATGGTCTTTGGGCAAGGTTTCAATGATCTCAAGGGTGTACTGAATAGCAGCTAATTCTGCGACGTAGACTGAAGCCGGATCACTGAGTTTGTACGAAGCGGTGATGTTTTGATTGAAGATGCCGAAGCCTGTGGACCTGTTGATGTTTGAACCGTCAGTGTAAAACACCTTTTCACAGTTGACTGTTCTAAATTTATTATAAAAAATATTTGGGGCCACTTGAGGGCGCACATGATCCGGGATTCCACGAATTTCTTCTCTCATGGATGTGTCGAAAAACACAGTAGAATCAGAAGTATCCAAGAAATGAGCACGATTGGAAACAAACGAAGAAGGATTAATATTCTGAGCCATGTAATCAAAATACAAGGACATAAAACGGGTTTGAGAATTGAGCTCGACAAGCCTTTCGAAATTTTCAATCACCATCGGATTCAGGATGTCGCATCGAATTAGCAATCGATATGAGAGATCCCAGAATCGATTTTTCAACGGTAAGACGCCCGCCAGTACTTCAAGACTCATCGTATGAGTCGACTGCATGCAACCTAAGGCAATACGCAAACAACGATACTGAATTCTTTCCAGCTTGATGAAATGAGTGTTCGCCGCGGATCGGAAGCAAAAGCATCCGTATTCCATCACGGACAATATCGTTGTTTGGTATAACCTGATCAGGTCTCCTGGGTGGGCACCCCACCATGATCCGGTTATTGTACGAAGAAAATTGATTCTCTGTTGGCATTTTTGTTTCAGATACCTAATGTGACATCCCCAGGTGCCTTTGGAGTCGAACCAGACCCCGAGATATTTAAATGTGAAGACCTGAGCTATGGTTTCACCCCCTAGTTGAAGCTGTAATTGTGCTGGTTCTCGCTTCCTTGAAAATACAACCAGCTCAGTTTTCTCCGTAGAGAACTCGATACCCATTTGAAGAGCCCATGTCGACAAGTTGTCGAGGGCATCTTGCAATGGTCCTTGGAGATCGGCAGCTTTGGGTCCTATAATAGACACAACGCTGTCGTCGGCAAGTTGTCTTAGCGTGCAAGATGTGTTGATACATTCATCAATGTTGTTCACGTAAAAGTTGTATAAAAGGGGGCTTAAGCATGAGCCCTGAGGAAGACCCATGTAACTGAATCGTATTGTCGACAAATCACCATGCGCGAAATACATGTATTTCTCGGACAACAGATTATACAAAAAGTTATTCAAAATTGGTGAAAGACCATGCTGATGCAACTTCTCAGATAGGATGTTTATGGAAACTGAATCAAAAGCCCCCTTGATGTCTAGGAAAACTGACGCCATTTGTTCTTTACGAGCAAATGCCATTTGAATTTCGGTTGAGAGCAACGCAAGACAATCGTTCGTTCCTTTACCCCTGCGGAAACCAAATTGTGTATCTGAAAGTAAGCCATTAGTCTCGACCCAATTGTCTAGACGAAACAGAATCATTTTTTCGAACAATTTCCGGATACAGGAAAGCATAGCAATCGGCCGATACGAATTGTGATCGGAGGCAGGTTTCCCTGGTTTTTGAATGGCGATAACTCTTACTTGTCTCCAGTCATGTGGGACAATATTATCCTCAAGAAGCCTATTGAATAAATTCAATAAGCGCCTTTTGGCAGAGTCAGGCAAATTTTTCAACAAGTTGAATTTGATTTTGTCTAACCCCGGAGATTTATTGTTACACGATAAAAGCGCAAGTGAGAACTCGACCATCGAAAAAGATGTTTCGTTTCTGTTTGATGAAGCGACGCGCATGATTGTCTGTTCCGGAACAGAGTCAGGACATACTTTTTTAGCGAAATCGAATATCCAGCGGTTAGAATATTCCTCGCTTTCGTTTGTGGTGTTTTTGTTGCGCATTCGTCGGGCTGTGTTCCAAAGAGTGCTCATTGATGTTTCTCTCGATAATCCGTCTACGAATCGACGCCAATAACCGCTTTTCTTCGCTTTAATCAAGCTTTTCATTTTAGCGTCTAATGCCGCGTAGTTTCTGAAATTATCAGGTGTTCCGTTTTTCCTAAACTCGACAAATGATGCAGTTCTCTCCGCGTTTAATTCTGAGCACTCTTTGTCCCACCACGGGTTGGGGGGACGGATGTTAGTTTTCGCGCCGGGTACACGTTTCGTCTGAGCTTGAGTCGCGGTGTCGAGAATCAAGCCAGCCAAAAACGTGTACTCTTCCTCTGGAGGAAGTTCTTGTGTTGTTACTAGTTTCTCAGATATCGAGGTCGCATAGCTATTCCAATCAATATTTCTTGTGAGGTCATACGAAACATTGATTGTTTCCGATGGTCTTAATCCGGTGGCGATTGAAATTACGATAGGCAGATGATCGCTACCGTGGGGATCAGGGATTACCTTCCACGTGCAACCCAACCGTAGCGATGTCGAGCAAAGGGATAAGTCTAGCGCACTTGGTCTTGCTGGTGGTGCAGGAATTCGTGTCATTTCTCCCGTATTCAAGATTGTCATATTGAAGTTGTCGCAGATATCATGGATCATAGTTGATCTGTTATCGTCGTGAAGACAGCCCCATCCCGTACCGTGTGAGTTAAAGTCTCCTAAAACCAACGTCGGTGCGGGAAGAAGCTCTATGATATCATTGAGCCGCCGATGCCCAACCGAGGCTCTTGGAGGAATGTAGATGGAAGCAATGCAAAGGTCCTTGCCTTTGATTGTAACATGACATGCGACAACTTCAATACCTGGTATCGAGGGGAGGATAATGCGATAGAAAGAATAGCACTTTTTGATCCCCAAAAGTACTCCTCCATAGGAATCATCTCGATCCAGACGAATAATGTTAAAATCGTGGAAGTTTAAGGGTATTTCAGAAGTTAGCCAAGTTTCGCACAATGCAAATGCGTCACATTTCAGATTATTTACTAGAAATTTGAAAGGATCTATTTTTGGGATGATACTTCTACAATTCCACTGTATAACAGTGATTGTATCCGTGACCTCGGTGGGTGTCTTAGCCATCGAAGGATACGATCGCTGAAAGAAGGGGCCATTTTGCAGTCAACTGCTTCAAGAATGTTTTAACTGTAGGAATAAAAGCCATTATCAGGCTTTTAAGAGGTTCAGAAATATTGAAAGTAGACATGATCCAGTCCACAATATCAGAGAATTTAACAAACCCAGTATTTGGTAAATTTTCTGACTGATCTTTAGGGACTTTCGGGGGTTTTGAAGTCCCAGGAAGTGATGGAAATTCTTGCTCGGAATTTAATTTTCCAAGGCCTGGAGCTTTTTTCTCTGGTTTTTTGCCATCACTACCAGTTGTTGTAATTTTTCGGAACCCATCAGAGGACATCTTCGAACCCTTACTAGGGAGCTTTTGAGAAGATTTATTTCTTCTCTTTCTAATTGATGAGCTATGAGGGACAGCCGAAGATGTACCTTCGAGGGGGTCATCATATTCGCTCTCGTCAGTTGACAAGTAAGCGTAAGGATTTTCGGTAGGTGGCGTAGCACATTTCAACATTTCTGCAAAAGAGCGTTTGGAATGTTGCTTAAGTGAACGCTTCATTTTATCCTTACGCAATTTGTACACGGGACAATCAGAGAGGTCATGCGGCCCCTCCTTACAGTAGAGACACTTTTCATTGTCTCCACTGCAGGAGTTATCCGCATGACTCCCTCCACACTTTATACACCGGGATTTATTGCAACAATGGGATGCTGTATGTCCCAATTGTTTGCAATTGGTGCAGTTCATGACCCGCGGCACAAAAAGACGAACAGGTAAACGGACTCGGTCCAGGAGGACGTAATTAGGCAAAGCCGAGCCAGCGAAAGTCACCCGATACGAGTCTGATGGGATATAGGACTTAGTCCCATCCTCAGCGGTCGATACTGAACGCAATTGCTTGCAGTCCAGTATCTTAACGTTCTTGAGTAGGGGGTTTTTAAAACCGCCTGCCCCATGCTTAAGAACGTCCTCGCAAGTCAGACTCGGATCGGTGATCACGCCGTCTATCTCGACTTCGCGAGCTGGTACGTATACGCGATACTCCCGCGTGAAATTCTCATTTCGAACGATCTCATTAGCCTGTTTTGCACTGGCTAACAAGACCCTAAGCTTGTCCGGGCGTACTTTCTCAATTTTTTGTACAGTATTGTATCGCGAGGACAGGTCATTAGAAAGTTTTAGAAGGTTCAATTTTTTACCATTCGCTTTGGTCCGGATGTAAACCGCATACGGTCCGGCCGAGAGTGCAAGCCCATCGGGATAGCTTCTAATGCGAGATTTATTGCCATCAGAAGCATCCATTTGATCATCTAGGGGAAGGTCAGGCAATTCTGTGCCTTTTGTCATGGCACGGAAATGTGTCCGTGCGGGTAAATATTAGGGGGCAATAAAAATCTAATGGTACTGAACAACAGGGAAAAAGAAAAAAAATACTTAGCTTTAGCTCTCGAAGGGTGATCGGCCGACAAGGCCCGGTCCTAGGCGACCGGTGAATACTCCAGTTCAATAAAGTGCAAAAAACCTCTTTGAGGAAAAAGTACTTTGTTTTTAGTCTCTCACTACACTGTCCAATGAAACCAATCTTTTTATCACTATATATATTTATCACTGTTTCTAATGTACAACGATATATACGCAGCGCCCAGCGCTGGCGCTGGCTAACGGTACCACACGCAGTGCTGCTTTACACAAGCTCACAGTCGGCCTTGAGAACGGATTAATTAGAACTATCACTCGACCGCACTGATGCACACAATAGAATACGGGATGACCTTGATAACGGAATAAAACAATTCACCACGCGATTGGAGAAAGCAGAATTTACGTCCGATCGATCCGATAGTCACGGCACGAATGTTGTTTTGTTTTTGTCATAGGCATCAAAAGAGACAACAACAAAATCTCCAATTAGCATCTTTAGAGTGAAAATAGACTTACGATGCGACGTGTTGTACTGATACTGGTACTGATTTAATTTAACCTAAAGTAACCTCATTGAACATTATTTCATTTGATCGATTTTTCCCCATCAGTTCAATCGTCCAACGACGATGGCACAAGCGAACGGAAAGCAAGAAAAGCTGGCGAAGCGATGTTCGTCTCCGCAATGGAAATTTACCAGCAATATCAGAGAAAGCCCACAATTCTTGGCACAATGAGCCTTGATCAATATTTGCGGCATTTCATAATTTAAACGATGCATAACGAAACATTCCACCATTGCTTCGGTTGCTTCCGGCTCCTCTCAACGATACTGGCAAAAACACATCAAAGCTTCCGGCCTGTCATCTGTCCACCGGAGTGGATTAAGTGATTTCTCCGATCATTCGATACCAAATATGCTATTCCCATTCCGGGATGGACATCGTGCATCCTTTCAAGTAACCAACCAACCAACCCCCGAACCAACCGACGTCGAAACCCGGCTCCACCGAAGCACGTTGGAAACGTGACGGAATTGTACATAAAATATTCATAGGCTCGCTTAGCAAGATCCTTGTTGCTACTCTTCTTCGTTGGGTGCAAATTGTTCTGCACAAATTGCTACTTCAGTGTACGACTCCAGGAATTGTAGCGTTGCGATTGCCCAGAGGGGCCAGAAAAGGCGCAATTTTTGCTCGACAACGGTGAGAAAGGTGATGCGGACGTGTTTATCCGCAAGGTCAGTGTTGAAAGAAGATGCACAGCGTTTTGTTTTTTGCTTCTAGTTTTATTCACAATAAAAACGGAGACGCAGGGTAGTTTGTTAAAAGATTAAGTATCCACAGCAGTCAAATGACAGAAATGGAATTCGTATTTGAAATTAAATGTATTATGAAAAGAAAAAAAGTTGAATATTCTCGTCTGAAATGAAGTTCAGAACGTTTGCGTTGATGCGGATATATTTTTCAATCGAAAAAACGAAATCCCTTTTAGTTACAAGTCTTCGGATCCATCACGAACCCTCCGGAGTAAAATCAAAAACTGTTTCCTAAACGAAAAAGCGGCTTAACGGAAATCTTTTTTTTTTTTTTGGTCCCAGAGACTTGTTCGCTTTGGATTTATTGAAGATAAGTTTTCAATGAAGCAACAGAGAAATATGGCCCTCGAGTTGGCAGCGGAACCCTGGAACCATGTCCCACTCGACTCTCCTCCAGCCACCAGCCCGGAAAGCGACGACAAACGACACCAAAAGGGTAACATCCGTTTGCTATCAGGGAATAGGGTTTGCTATTTCCACTGAAGTTGCGCGCTGAAGTTTTTCGCTCGAGTGGGTGTCTCCGACCGGGAGAGAGAGCTTTCGTCGGTGGTGGTGGTGGAGGGGAGACAAAACGAAAAGTTTCTGCCGCTTGTTTAAAAAACGACTTATGTTCTTTAGTAGGGTGTGCGGTTAGATCCGTCACCATTTGCTTCCAGTCGAAATTCACTGAATCTGCGGAAGTTCAACTTTGCCCGAAGATCCAAACACAATCCAGTTTCAATTTGGAATCGATGGCATAGGAAAAATATTCCATTCCGAACTGACAAACTTGAACGGGTTTGGATTAATTGGATTGCTGTTGAAATATTAATGGGTGAAAATTTCGCTTTGCTTGTTTAATTCGAAGAACAGTCATAGCACCAAAAGACTGTGCAGAAGTGATAAATAGCTTCGAATCCGAAGCGAAAGCAGTCCCTGTTGTTTTAGTGTAAATTAATATTGTGTTTCACAAAAAAAAACCAATAATAATGATACTGACAAATCAAAACAGTCAACTCTCTCTCGTGTTGATTTAAATTGGCGAATATTCTGCACCAAACAAAAAAAAATGTTTCATAATTTTGCTACAACTCCCATCACGATGAAAATGAAAGCATGACATGCAAAAACCGTTCCACGATTTCAGCACAAACAAAAACCCAATAATCTATTTTATCATCGAAAAAAAAAAAGCTTTGTCTCAAACATGCCGATGTATGATGTAATGATACTCTAGAAAAAAATGCTGCATCCGTGCGTGCAGTAAAAAGCATACCAAAAACCGTTGGTTTTATTAAATTGGTTCCTGGCAGGTAATAAAACTGCAACAAACCAAACCAAAAAAAAACACCAACACCAACACGGTTTACCTGTTGGAAACGGTTGTTATCTTAATTGCCAGGTGAAACGACCTGCGGGGGCTGCTGAAATGCTCATGTTTGGGCTGTGTGCGAGTTAGCAAACGGAACACTTTACCGCCATATAAAATATAAACGACTAGCAATATAAAACGATTGACGCACGCCGAGGCTCGCTAATACGTTATTTAAGACCACGCATTAATGGAAAATAAAATGAATGCAGTGTGTGTGTGTGTGTGTAGTAACTGGAGCGGAATTACTTCGGCTGGTTGCAACTGGCAACGGTAAATTGTCGATTAACAACAAGTGCGTACCGAACATGCGCTAATTGCGTTTGAAGAGAATAGCTTGCTAGGGAAAAAACTTGTGAAACACTTAGATTTTGAGATGAACGTTTTCTAGTTCTAGAAGTGCCTAAACGAGAAACGAGTGTCTGCTCTGTCATTGAGCCTCACCAAAAACGCATCAACATGTGCAGTAAAATCAGTGCTGGGGAAAAATCAGTTGAGGAGATTTTCTAAGATAAAGGTGGGTGGGTAATCTCAGAGACATAACTGGATGTCGTGATTAGGAATGAAATTAATATAAAATATAGCATGGCCCCTTGATTGCTACTGCTATTGATAAATCTTTTAAGAAAACGAAAGTCGCAATTTGTGAAGAGGTCCCCCTGGAATTGCTAAAAGAAATGCGGAATTCGCAAATAAAATGACCTAGATATTAAAAACTTTTATGACCTAGATATTAAAAACTTGTATCAATCCGCTGAATCAGTGTGTTCTTCCCCAGAATTAAAGAATGTCCCAGGAAGTACGGACGCACTTCGATTTCGCTGTAAATAATTCACAAGTGTTAGATATTCAAATTTTATTCGATATACTGATAATATTAGACTACAACAACAGAATATAATTCTCAACATTTGCTACTTAGCCATTGTAGACTAGCTGGCGCACCTTCTTGCGAACGTTCCTCATTGAATTCCGTACAGACTTCTTGGCGACAAGTTTTGACACCTTTTTTCCAATCTTTTTCGAACTGTTGAATGGCATCGGCTGCCGAGACATGTTTCCTAAGATGTGCCTTCGTTAATGCCCAAAATTCCTCAGTTGGTTGAAGTTGTAGGCAATTTGGTGGATTCATTTCTTTTGAGACGAAAGTGACATGGTGGTATACCATTCTACCGTTGATTTTGAGTAGTGGCAAGAAGCAAGATCTGGCCAGAAGACAACAGGATCCTTGTGGCTTCGAATCATTTATTTATTTGTTTATTTGTTTATTTGTTTATTTGTTTATTTGTTTATTTGTTTATTTGTTTATTTGTTTATTTGTTTATTTGTTTATTTGTTTATTTGTTTATTTGTTTATTTGTTTATTTGTTTATTTGTTTATTTGTTTATTTGTTTATTTGTTTATTTGTTTATTTGTTTATTTGTTTATTTGTTTATTTGTTTATTTGTTTATTTGTTTATTTGTTTATTTGTTTATTTGTTTATTTGTTTATTTGTTTATTTGTTTATTTGTTTATTTGTTTATTTGTTTATTTGTTTATTTGTTTATTTGTTTATTTGTTTATTTGTTTATTTGTTTATTTGTTTATTTGTTTATTTGTTTATTTGTTTATTTGTTTATTTGTTTATTTGTTTATTTGTTTATTTGTTTATTTGTTTATTTGTTTATTTGTTTATTTGTTTATTTGTTTATTTGTTTATTTGTTTATTTGTTTATTTGTTTATTTGTTTATTTGTTTATTTGTTTATTTGTTTATTTGTTTATTTGTTTATTTGTTTATTTGTTTATTTGTTTATTTGTTTATTTGTTTATTTGTTTATTTGTTTATTTGTTTATTTGTTTATTTGTTTATTTGTTTATTTGTTTATTTGTTTATTTGTTTATTTGTTTATTTGTTTATTTGTTTATTTGTTTATTTGTTTATTTGTTTATTTGTTTATTTGTTTATTTGTTTATTTGTTTATTTGTTTATTTGTTTATTTGTTTATTTGTTTATTTGTTTATTTGTTTATTTGTTTATTTGTTTATTTGTTTATTTGTTTATTTGTTTATTTGTTTATTTGTTTATTTGTTTATTTGTTTATTTGTTTATTTGTTTATTTGTTTATTTGTTTATTTGTTTATTTGTTTATTTGTTTATTTGTTTATTTGTTTATTTGTTTATTTGTTTATTTGTTTATTTGTTTATTTGTTTATTTGTTTATTTGTTTATTTGTTTATTTGTTTATTTGTTTATTTGTTTATTTTTTTATTTGTTTATTTGTTTATTTGTTTATTTGTTTATTTGTTTATTTGTTTATTTGTTTATTTGTTTATTTGTTTATTTGTTTATTTGTTTATTTGTTTATTTGTTTACTTGTTTATTTGTTTATTTGTTTATTTGTTTATTTGTTTATTTGTTTATTTGTTTATTTGTTTATTTGTTTATTTGTTTATTTGTTTATTTGTTTATTTGTTTATTTGTTTATTTGTTTATTTGTTTATTTGTTTATTTGTTTATTTGTTTATTTGTTTATTTGTTTATTTGTTTATTTGTTTATTTGTTTATTTGTTTATTTGTTTATTTGTTTATTTGTTTATTTGTTTATTTGTTTATTTGTTTATTTGTTTATTTGTTTATTTGTTTATTTTTTTTTTTTGTTTATTTGTTTATTTGTTTATTTGTTTATTTGTTTATTTGTTTATTTGTTTATTTGTTTATTTGTTTATTTGTTTATTTGTTTATTTGTTTATTTGTTTATTTGTTTATTGGTTTATTTGTTTATTTGTTTATTTGTTTATTTGTTTATTTGTTTATTTGTTTATTTGTTTATTTGTTTATTTGTTTATTTGTTTATTTGTTTATTTGTTTATTTGTTTATTTGTTTATTTGTTTATTTGTTTATTTGTTTATTTGTTTATTTGTTTATTTGTTTATTTGTTTATTTGTTTATTTGTTTATTTGTTTATTTGTTTATTTGTTTATTTGTTTATTTGTTTATTTGTTTATTTGTTTATTTGTTTATTTGTTTATTTGTTTATTTGTTTATTTGTTTATTTGTTTATTTGTTTATTTGTTTATTTGTTTATTTGTTTATTTGTTTATTTGTTTATTTGTTTATTTGTTTATTTGTTTATTTGTTTATTTGTTTATTTGTTTATTTGTTTATTTGTTTATTTGTTTATTTGTTTATTTGTTTATTTGTTTATTTGTTTATTTGTTTATTTGTTTATTTGTTTATTTGTTTATTTGTTTATTTGTTTATTTGTTTATTTGTTTATTTGTTTATTTGTTTATTTGTTTATTTGTTTATTTGTTTATTTGTTTATTTGTTTATTTGTTTATTTGTTTATTTGTTTATTTGTTTATTTGTTTATTTGTTTATTTGTTTATTTGTTTATTTGTTTATTTGTTTATTTGTTTATTTGTTTATTTGTTTATTTGTTTATTTGTTTATTTGTTTATTTGTTTATTTGTTTATTTGTTTATTTGTTTATTTGTTTATTTGTTTATTTGTTTATTTGTTTATTTGTTTATTTGTTTATTTGTTTATTTGTTTATTTGTTTATTTGTTTATTTGTTTATTTGTTTATTTGTTTATTTGTTTATTTGTTTATTTGTTTATTTGTTTATTTGTTTATTTGTTTATTTGTTTATTTGTTTATTTGTTTATTTGTTTATTTGTTTATTTGTTTATTTGTTTATTTGTTTATTTGTTTATTTGTTTATTTGTTTATTTGTTTATTTGTTTATTTGTTTATTTGTTTATTTGTTTATTTGTTTATTTGTTTATTTGTTTATTTGTTTATTTGTTTATTTGTTTATTTGTTTATTTGTTTATTTGTTTATTTGTTCATTTGTTTATTTGTTTATTTGTTTATTTGTTTATTTGTTTATTTGTTTATTTGTTTATTTGTTTATTTGTTTATTTGTTTATTTGTTTATTTGTTTATTTGTTTATTTGTTTATTTGTTTATTTGTTTATTTGTTTATTTGTTTATTTGTTTATTTGTTTATTTGTTTATTTGTTTATTTGTTTATTTGTTTATTTGTTTATTTGTTTATTTGTTTATTTGTTTATTTGTTTATTTGTTTATTTGTTTATTTGTTTATTTGTTTATTTGTTTATTTGTTTATTTGTTTATTTGTTTATTTGTTTATTTGTTTATTTGTTTATTTGTTTATTTGTTTATTTGTTTATTTGTTTATTTGTTTATTTGTTTTTTTGTTTATTTGTTTATTTGTTTATTTGTTTATTTGTTTATTTGTTTATTTGTTTATTTGTTTATTTGTTTATTTGTTTATTTGTTTATTTGTTTATTTGTTTATTTGTTTATTTGTTTATTTGTTTATTTGTTTATTTGTTTATTTGTTTATTTGTTTATTTGTTTATTTGTTTATTTGTTTATTTGTTTATTTGTTTATTTGTTTATTTGTTTATTTGTTTATTTGTTTATTTGTTTATTTGTTTATTTGTTTATTTGTTTATTTGTTTATTTGTTTATTTGTTTATTTGTTTATTTGTTTATTTGTTTATTTGTTTATTTGTTTATTTGTTTATTTGTTTATTTGTTTATTTGTATTTGTTTATTTGTTTATTTGTTTATTTGTTTATTTGTTTATTTGTTTATTTGTTTATTTGTTTATTTGTTTATTTGTTTATTTGTTTATTTGTTTATTTGTTTATTTGTTTATTTGTTTATTTGTTTATTTGTTTATTTGTTTATTTGTTTATTTGTTTATTTGTTTATTCGTTTATTTGTTTATTTGTTTATTTGTTTATTTGTTTATTTGTTTATTTGTTTATTTGTTTATTTGTTTATTTGTTTATTTGGAGCAGGGAAAAGCCCGGTGGAGTTAGTTTCTGTCAAACTTGCTCTCCAACAGGCATAAAACCTCCTCATCTTTAGAATCAACAGATACATTTCACTAGGAACAAATTCTTGATAACGTTTCGTGATAGATTAAAGTCGAATGAATCGGAACAGTGGTTGAATATTCGGCACATACTGGCGAAAGGCTCGTTATACACATAATTAATTCTAGCATAGTGGGTCCTAAGGAAAGAATAGTTTCTAAGATTAGGGCGATGGATATCTATTTGTAAAAGCTGTAAGAGCTCGGAGCAGTCTATTCTTGATTGGAGGAGATCAGCCACAAAAGTAGCCTTGCTGACGTCGTGACGGACAGATAACAAATCGAGGTCAATCAGTTTGCATCTGGCATGGTAACTTGGGAGGTTCCAAGGGTTTCTCCAAGGAGCAAATCGAACAAAGCTTCAATGCGTTGAATATCGTTTTGGTAGTACGGTGACCAGACAACCGAGGCGTATTCGAGCGTAGAGCGAACTAAGGCACAATGTAATGCTTTCAAGCAATGTACATCATCGAATTCTTTAGTAACGCGGAAAATGAATCCTAGCAGCTTGGAGGCTTTGGAGGTAGTAAACTCAATGTGTTCCTTGAAATTTAAATTAAAGTCCAGCAGGACACCAAGGTCCTTCACAGATTATGTACGTTCCAGAACAATTTGTGAAATATTATAGTCGAAACTGATTATAGACTGTTTACAACTAAATTAGATGACGGAGCATTTGGAGGCGTTCAAAACCATTCTGTTGATGTTACACCAGTTAGTCAAATTATTCAACTGCTCTTGTAGGAACTCTGCGTCAGCTGTGGGTTTGATGACATGAGATAATTTGAAGTCATCGGCAAACGATAGTTTCATGCACTTGATCGAAAAATTTAGGTCGTTGAGATAAAGTGAAAATATAAACGGTCCAAGGTGACTTCCTTGAGGAACTCCAGAGGTAACGGCGAATGGTAAGGTTGTACAGTCTCCTATTTTCACTATCATTTCGCGACCAGCAAGATATGAGTGAAGCCAATTCAGAAATGACCCGTTAAATCCTAGTCTATTTAACTTTGATATTGTTATTTGATGATTAATCTTGTCAAACGCAGCGGAGAAATCGGTGTAGATTGAATCTACCTGTAGTCGTGATTGTAACGAACGTATGATAAAGGAAGTATAGGATACTAAATTTGTTGACGTCCAACGATTCGGCATGAAACCATGTTGAGTCTCAGATATGTAGTTAGAGCAATTATGTGTTATAAAATCCAGAGCTATAATTTCAAACAGCTTAGCTGCTATTCCGCGGTAGTTGGATACTGTACACTTGTTTCCTTTTTTATAAACAGGAAACACATAGGATTTCTTCCATGTTTCAGGAAAAGTTCCTGAACGTAAGGAGCAGTTGAATATAATGGACAGTGGAACTAATAGGCTGCCAGAACAGTTTTTTTATTACCACAGATGGGATTCCATCGGGTCCAGCACTAGATGACCGTTTTAACTTGGCACATGCTGAGCTCACAGTAGCAGTTGAGATAATAGGATGACATCCAATTGGAGAACGAAGAGGGACATTATTCGCCGCAAGAGATATTCCTTGATCAGTTAAATGTTCTTCAGAGAAAACACTACTAAAATGTTTGCGATACAAATCGCAAATTCCACGCGTGGTAGATGCTTCAATGCCGTCGAGTCTCATTGAGGTGGGTAATCCTGATTCTTTCCTCTGTTCGTTCACGTAGTTCCAAAAGTGTTTAGGGTTGAGTTTAGGATTTTTTTTGGATGCGACGTTGAAACGCGCAATAAAGCGATTTGTTCAGGCGTTTGTAGCGATTATTGAGATGAACATAATGTGATATAAGAAGTAATGAAGGTCGTTTAGCGATTTTTTTTAGTCCTTATCTTTTGGCAGTTTTGTAACGTTTTAAAGTGGGATTCGACCAATAGCATATGACACAATATTCGTCCATAAGAGAGCAGCAGAATAACTGTCATTATCAGAAAGTAAATAGTTCCAATTTAGTCTCAGAAAAAAATGATTCATAGCGGTGTAATCACCCTTCTTGAAATCGTAATCGATTTCCTCGGCAACTGCTTCGAAGACAACTGGATTACTCTCACAAATATTGATTATGAGGGGAGGGTTGTGGCGACAAGTTTTTACTAGCGAGACGGGCGCATTAATGGGTAGAAGTCGTTTTTGTAAACATTCCTTCCTTCTCATTGACGCAGTGGTGATGGAGGGTTTCGAAATCTTACCGCAGCTACAAATTGCTTGCCAGACCATAGCTTTCTTACCAATTTTTTCGATTTCAATCGATGCCTCGGACTGGTTTAACACTTACCCTTCTCGCACCGTATAATATTGTGGTCCCGGCAAGGATTTGTAATCGAGTTTCACGTAGGTTACGTCGTTCATGATTATGCAATAATATGTAATAATGTCTCACTACGGCGCTAGCCTTAAGACACTTGATCCACGCTCTTTCGTTCCCAGGAACGTTTGATCATATCATAAAAGATTGATTTGGCGATTATCAACGTTTTTGTGATTTTGATTACGAATTTTTATCACGTTTGATTATCAAAGTGGGTGTACAGAATTTTTTTCTCTCCTCGCGGCTTCTACTTGGAATAACTTTTGACTCACTGCACGAAACATCGTGAAATTTATACCACAGGAAGTGGGTGCCTCGGTAAACAAACAAAAAGTGATGAAATCAAACTCATTCGGATGATCATTTTAAAAAGTTGATCTTGTAGGTAGATCATTTTATTTTTCGCTATATCGCCTAAATCAACTTCATTTAAAGAAGCGAATGGCATTGAAGGAATATTGGTAGGTAGACTGCCATTAGAAGAAGATGATTTGGTCGATCTACCTATTCATAAATTGTTTTCGTTAGAAGATGAACTGCAGAGCGTTCCTGTATTTTAATTATTTACATTAGAAGAATTAAGTGGTAGATTTCTACCTGTTACACTAGCGTAACTGACATTAGAAGAAGATAATGACGAGATCGATCTACCTGTTAACAAATTGTTTCCGTTAGAAGACGAATTGGAAGGCGTACCTGTTTTTTGTTTTAAATTCGAAGAAATAAGTGCCTTAGAAGAATTAGGCGTGGCATTTGTAACGGTTTTTTGATTTTCAGGTATGTTCTGTAAATTTATGGTCGTTGATTTGACTTGTTGTCTAAGCGAACGAGCGTTTAAAATTTTTTCCCTGACAGGACATTTCAAATAATTGGTTTTATGATTTCCATCGCAATTTGAACATGAAAATTTATCAATGGTTTCATTCATTGGACAAACGTCTTTTGAATGCGATTTACCACAATTCAAACACCGTATATCCATATGAAAATTTTTGGTTCCATGGCCGAAACCTTGGCAACGACGACATTGGGTTAAGTTTGCAACACGATTATGCCGTTTATAATGTTCCCAATGAATTTCAATGTGGGAAATGAAACGTACTTTTTCTAAAGTTTTCAAATAGTATACATCACTTCGATTGAAGTGTATTAAGTAAAGTTCATGAGAAATTCGAAAGCGTGGTTTAGAAGTACCATTCACTCTTTTTTGTCATAAGTATCACTTGGGAAGGGGCAAAACCAAGCAATTCTTTTAGTTCATTTTCAATTTCATCAGTACTTTGATCATTTGATAAGCTTTTCGAGACAGCCTTGAAGGGTCTGTCTGATTTTATATTACATGAGTGAAATTTATGAAGTTTCTCGGACAAATATCGAATAAGACGTTCATAATCTTCCAATCCATCAAACAAGACTCGACATGCTTCTCTTCGTATTGAAATGAGACTTTTACTTCCGGGAGAAAAGTAAATATTGTTAGACGGCATACGATCAACGGTAGGGAAATCCGTCTGTTGTCTTTTATTTTTACATTCAGATTCTATAAGATCGTGAATGTTATTAGAAAAATGTTGAATAACGGATTGTGATTTATTCCGCATTGAATTATTTTTAGCCTTAGGCTTGTTGCCTTTCCGGTTGGATGCAGGCATTTTTGAAATGAATGGAATTTGAAATTAAATTAACTAGGCTAAATTAGTCTTCGATTACACTCCTAGTTTGGAAAAGTCTTGATAAAGACTGATTTTGTGGTAGTCTTAATAAAGACTGATTTTGTGGTAGTCTTAATAAAGACTGATTAGTTCGAAGAATAGTTAATTGAATAGCTTACTGATTAATTTCTTAGTATTGAACAAGACTGATTATATTAGAATATCACTCTTTGTATAGTTAGTGATTCAGGTAGCCTTGAAAAAGACTGAAGCCTTGAATCAACTTTAGGTTGCCAGAAAAAATTTATAAGAGTCAAGAGCTATACGCGCGCGGTGCGTACGACTGTTCAACACCTACTGAAAACTGCAAGTAATACTTACATACATGCTGTGACCAAAATTTTTAAAAAAATCGATCACCAAACATGTTTTATGCAGCTGATTCAAGAATAATACCCTGTTTAGCTACACTTCCATATTCAAAAGTAACAGGAGTGCAGGATTTCACCAGATTCGTTTATTTTTGTTTAATTGATTTCATCAAAATAGAGCCTAAAAAGTAAGCGAAACAACTGAAATTAAAACTAAACTTTATCTTTTCAATCAATATCCAGAAACAGTTATTCCAAATATCCAATATGAAATGTTAATGAAAGAGGCATCATTACCAGTGCGGTAAAATTTCATTTTCAAGCGAATAATATAAGATGAAAATGAAATTTATGGCCGCTGACCGTCAGCATATCCCTACTAATTCATTTGACTTTTGTTGCAATTTTCAAGTGAAGCTCCCAGGATTCATCGTCAGTTGAAAAATCGTACCTAGTCATTTGAAACTTTGCTTGCACAGTTTCAAGTGCCAAGTAGTCTACCTGCTTCATTGCCTTCGCTCTTGGTAGTAAGCAAGTTCGAACGAATATAATTATAAATGGAGTAAAGTATTAAAAATGAAAACTGAAGGAGGAAACAATTAATTTATGTGTATTCTGTGATTAATATTTCAGCTATCTGGTTTGTCTTTCATCTATTATCTTGAACCAATTCGAATGTTTACATGCACCTCATTTGAAGGCCGCTCTCATACTATTGAAAGAGATAATTTGTTACTTCAAGAGATCAACTGACGGTGGTTAAACTGAGCCTCGATTGAAGAGAAACGAGTGATGAACTGAGTGCTGCCCGTTCGGGCCGTCAGCAAACATTGTGTGTGTCAGAGAGTGAAGTTTACTGCATTTGAGAGATCGTCAATGTGTTCCACATTCAGTTTCAATTGAATTGAATGAAGTTTTACTGCACTGACCATTATACGACTAAGTGGATTAAAACAGGATTTTGAATTGGACTTACTTTACTATGGCCAGCCCTTCTAACGGTACCAAATGTTATCTGAAGAACGGTAAAGATTGCTTCTTGGCAAATCGGAGATAAAAACCATCAGTTTAGTGCAAATCGAGTTTGCAGTACAAAATTCGCACTAAACGAGTGCGAATAAAGCCAGCATTTGACTGCTTCGCGTTCGAGAAAAATGCTCCGAAACGTGTTGAATATCGTACATCATCCCGAACAGCATTTTAAAAGTTTTTTTTTCACTGAAATGTCCAAATCCGAAATGAAATAATCGTTTTCAAAATTCTGTATGTTGCTATTTTTTTACTTTCATTTGTGCCACGTTAATAAATTGTGTAGTAAAAAATATTTGTCGGCAATAAGTCAACCTTCAGTATAAAAGCACCGTTGCTATTTTGGAAGCGAAGTAGTAGAAGATGCTAAATTCACACAATTAACTAATACGAACAATTAGCATTTATTCGTATTCACGTCTTTTATTCGTATTCACGTCCTCCAGTTTTTTCTGTGACATTACTAAACTGCCTATTTTTAAGAGTACTCGATCGCTTTTCTGACATTCCGCCGTAGATAAGTAACAGTTGCCGAGTAACAGCGATTTAAAGAAGGTAAAGGCTAAAAATCAGACATGATTAGAATGAATGGTATGGCATACTCGTACTGTTGGTGTTTCGTTATTATCAAGAATTGCATAAAATAATTGAAAACATATAATTTTTTTGGACAATATATTAAAATCGGTGCAAAATTTAAATCTCATGTGGGTTCAACAAAGCGTGTAGTGCGTGTCAAAACTGGATGAGAAATTTGAAAATTTGAATCCAAACCGTATTAAACTAAAAAACAGTTTTCCAATCATGCAGGGGTTTCGGTACCTCTTTGGTACCGGTTTGTACTGAAGTGCGCTTAATTATTTCACGTTTCGCATTCCGCTCGCCAGTGCTTTAGCAGATTATGTTGAACTGCTAGTGCCACCTCGCGGATCAACACAATCCGCCAAGCAGACGTAAAGTATTTGCCATTTGCAAATTATTATTTTGATCCGCGAGGTGGCATTAGCAGTTAAATATGATCTGCTAATGCACTGATGATTCATCGAAACGTAAAATAATACAACTTTCCAATACTAAATCTCGCTCTCTCTCTCAAAGTACTACTCTTGCAATAGTTCACTTGTAGGCATACTGTTGGTGTCTTAAATCGTATATTATTCAGAATGACAATTTAATATAACCGTCAATTTCTTACACATGAAGTCCATTTTAATTCACAATACGACGATCACAATTTTCGGTATGCGCCCGGAACGCTATTTGTTTGGTAAATCTCCAATCAACTAAATTTCCATTAATTATATCATCCGCAAATAGATTGACTATTTGAATTATCGTGATTAATTCTGCTCGCGTAGATTCGACCTGAAGCAGGTCAACGGCAATTTTCTGCTCCACCGATACGTGGCTAGAATGCCAGTATCGAGTGCAATGTGGACAACTTGGTGCAATGGGTTCCTGCCGGTTGCAACCAGCACTTGTGTGCTAATATATGATAACATCCACCATTCAACAATCAACAAATCAAATTTAACCGTTTTAATTCGATTAGCAATATCCATTAGGCGCGTGGGCATAATTGGCTGGCTATTGGTCATTAAAAGTCCGCAAAACCATTATCCACGCGAACTGTGGCCGATCATCCGTATTTTCTCTGCATGGCTTGCGGCGTTCGGAGCAAGGTCATAATTTATGTCATCCTACTCATTCGGGCAGTGAATTCACAGTGGTAAGTCTTCAACGGTTTTAACTCAATTTATTCGGTGCAACAACTCCACTCGAATAATGCCCGCAGTGCAGTTGTCGCAGCAGTTTTCGAGTTCCACCCACTCAATCACTAGGCCCGTCACTTTTGATTAGTTACCCAACACCGACCGGGCTACCACCGGAACTCAGCGCCAGGATTAGTTGGTCTAACCTGAACGGACGAATACGAATGGCACCGTGTTAAGCCCTGGGATTGGCCCTTCAAACGGGTTGGTCCATGCAAGATTCGACCAACACCCAATCGAAAAAGGATTACTTCTCTACGGAAAAATGAAACAAACAATCGATTCGAATTTCGTCCCATTCGCCAGGCGCGCTAAACGTATTCCGAAGTGAGGCTGCTACATTCGAAAGTGGAATTATTTATTGATTTTGCATCGTCGTTTATCTTCCAACACTTCAGACTCGGAGCCCGAATTCGGTCATTCACAGTGAAGCTGTGGCGCATTAGTATAATTGCGGGCGATGTACGAAGTGCCCACCGGCCGATCAATGCGGTTAAACTCGGACGTGATAAATGGCGAGACCTGCATCCTTGCTGTAACTTATTTTGGTGAGTCAATCAAATACCAATGGTAAGGCCAAAATCTTGTTCAGTTATTAGTCCGCGCATAAGGCTGTTTAAAAGCTTCAAAAAAGACCAAAAAACTTTTATATTTCTTTTCAAACGACGAGTTCATTATAGCTTCCATGAAACAGATAGTCATTGTTGAATTAATAACATAACCCTTATACATTACAATTAAAACTTGAAGACATTCGAATTGAGTATATGTTATATGTGCATAGCATGAAACACTACAAGTATTTGATCGAACTGTTGACGTAGGACTGCGCAATTATTGTGTAAAGACTGTCCCAGAAAGTATGGACGCAACCAAAAACCGCATTTCGCAATGGTTCAGAATCTGTCAATTTTTATGACTGCGTCCTGTTGTTTACACTCTTCTGTAACCACTTGTGCAACAACTTTTATTCGTTTTCATTAGTTTGTTTCGAAATGCGTGGACTTTCAGCAGAACACCGTCAAAAAATTGTGTACAAATGGTGCACAGAACGCGGACTGTCACTGAGAAAGATAGCAAAAATGGAAGGAGTAAGAGAAAAAGCCGTGCGAAATGCAATCAGGAAGTTCGATGAGGATAACACTTTTGAGGATAAACCGAAAACGGGTCGAAGAAAAGGTCCTGCTAACTCTCAGTTGGATAAACGTATACTGAAGGCGTTCGAGCAAAAGAAGGAGGTTTCAGTTCGGGATGTGGCCAAAAAAGTGGGCACTTCGAAGTCGAATGCTCTTCGTGCTGAAGAACGATTGAATCTTCGAACCTATAAAAAGCAGAAACAACCAAAACGTAGTCCGAAACAAGAAGCATCGATCGGGCCAAGGGTTCGAAAGCTGTACAATACGATTCTTGCTGGAAATTTTAACTGCATTATCATGGACGACGAAACCTACGTGAAACTCGATTACAAATCCTTGCCGGGACCACAATATTATACGGTGCGAGAAGGGCAAGCGTTACCAGTCCAGTCCGAGACATCGATTGAAGTCGAAAAATTTGGTAAGAAAGCTATGGTCTGGCAAGCAATTTGTAGCTGCGGTAAGATTTCGAAACCCTTCATCACCACTGCTTCAATGAACAGCGAAATATACATCAAGGATTGTTTACAAAAACGACTTCTACCCATGATTCGAAGCCACAAGGATCCTGTTGTCTTCTGGCCAGATCTTGCTTCTTGCCACTACTCGAAATCAACAGTTGAATGGTATACTACCAAAAATGTCACTTTCGTCCCAAAAGACATGAATCCACCAAATTGCCCACAATTCCGACCTATTAAGGAATTTCGGGCATTAACAAAGGCACATCTTAGGAAACATGTCTCAGCAGCCGAAACCATTCAACAGTTCGAAAAAGTTTGGAAAAAGTGTCAAAACTTGTCGCCAAGAAGTCTGTACAGAATTTAATAAGAAACGTTCGCAAAAAGGTGCGCCAGCTAGTCTACAATGGCTAACTAGCAAATGTTGAGAATAATATTCTGTTGCTGTAGTCTAATATTATCAGTATATCGAATGAAATTTGAATATCTTACACTTGTGAATTATTTACAGCGAAATCAAAGTGCGTCCATAGTTTCTGGGACAGTCTTTATTCACTAACTAAGACATAATCCTATGTCAAAATGTGCGATACAAGTGCAATGAATAATAGTACAGAAATCTACACACATGTACATTTTATTGATTTTGATTCTCTCAATAGCAAATTTTCGGAAATAGGAATTTTTGGAAACCTTCTCAATGAGCAAATCAATCTAAAAAATAAAGTACAGGTGTGTAATGTCAGAGACATAACTGGATGTCGTGAATACGAATAAAACTGACACTTTCACTTTATACTTCCGAATATAAATTAGTTGATCGGTAGTGTGAATTGTGCCCTTTTACACTACTAGAATTTGAAACGATACACCTAAACTACACCGGAGATGTCTATCTCCTCTGTGTGACGAAGAGCAAGCAAAATTTCTCCCCTCACACTGACAACTTCAACGAGAGCTCTTCTCTTTCACATTTATACACCACTGTTGTGTAAAGTGTACACGCATCATGAGTGCGTTTGTTTATTTCCTTTTACCTCTTCCACTGAATCGCACCAAAGTGCTAGAGCATTAGCTAATAAATTCTCTGAGGTGGATGCAGATACTTTCACAGAGTTGTACACGCCGGTGAGCACTCTGCTGTATGGTTTTCGTAGATGAAGCGTGGACACGCAAAATCAGCAAAATAAAACAATTTATCGTAAAATTTTCGGTTTTCCTTGCAAATTTTTCATAGCAAGGCCAGATCTACTCTCTATTAATTGAAGTTCACAGAAGTGTTCGCTCAACATCACGCGCCAGTGGTCACTTGGGTGTATTTAGACGAGAGCGCGTGTGAGCGATTCATGCGAAGAGAATGTGTTTCACTCGCGCCAGCTGCTTTAACCACAAGCACACACTCAAATGCTGTCTATTCGACACTGAGAAGAAGTGCGCTTTCCGCTTTGTGCGGTGCTTCGTTTTTTTCATCCTCGGTGTGGCAAAAATCTGACTCTAGCGTGTATCTCTCTGGTGAAATGCCATCTCTGAACTACAGTACAGATTAGTTACACTAAACATTCTGACACACAAATATTACGATATAACCAGTATAGTTCCTTATGATAAAAGCATGGTGGTTCTGAAAAAAACCTTTTATGAAGGCGTTCGTGATGGAGAGTGACGAGTTGAATTCAAATTCCGATGGATACCGCTGATTTCCGTCATCCCGATCAGAAGAGAATATCAAACGAAAACCATATTATGTCATACTTTTCAGATTAGCTAATTAGTTTTATTTGGTATTGGTTAGGTTGAATTAAGAGCTAAAATATCAAAACTAGATACCAAAAAATTAGAGGGTTGTATTCAAGACACGACCGAGCACAATAACATTAAAAATGGAACATTTCTAGGGTTTTGTTCGTATGGGAATTAGGTATGCAAACCGATCCGTTGACAAATTAAAACATTTTTAAGCTCACAATATTGAAGCTTTGGAATCATTTAAATGAGGAAAATCCAGGAACAAGCGGAGGAAAATCAAGGAACAAGCGCTGCAAATTAGATCCGAAATATCTATCGCCAATAGTACCAGAGAACCAAAATAAAATACTCAATTCAAACCAATTTTTCAATGGTATGCAACTGAAATATTCAAATGTCGTTGTCTCATAAGTTTAAGTTAAATATTTCCGAATCGATTGTTTGTTGAGTTATATAAATCCATCAATAAATGACTGAGTTATAAGCGTTCAAAATTATGACAGAACAATGCTACGCGATTAGTTTTGCATATTTTGAATTGACATCCAGCCTCGTGAAGCGAAGTGTAAGGCATTTTTAATGGCAAAATCGACCAAAAATTTGCTAAATACATGGGATATTTCAAAAGAATCGGTAACCACGCTGATTCTAGATATCTAGGCATCAGTTTCAGCGATTACCTCTTCATTGCTTCTAAATTTTTTACCAGCGAGCATTCTATTGAGGTCTGAGAACAGGAAAAAGTCACTGGGGGCCAAATCTGGAGAATACGGTGGATGAGGGTGCAATTCGAAGCCCAATTCGTTCAATTTCAGCATGGTTTTCATCGACTTGTGACACGGTGCATTGTCTTGATGAAACAAAACTTTTTTCTTCTTCAAATGTGGCCTTTTTTTGAAATTTCGTCCTTCAAACGCTCTAATAACGCTATATAATAGTCACTGTTGATGGTTTTTCCCTTTTCAAGGTAGTCGATGAAAATTATACCATGCGAATCCCAAAATACAGACGCCATAACCTTACCGGCCGATTGTTGAGTCTTTCCACGCTTTGGGTTCGGTTCATCGCGTGCAGTCCACTCAGCTGACTGTCGATTGGACTCCTGAGTGAAGTGATGGAGCCATGTTTCGTCCATTGTTATATATCGACGAAAAAAATCGGTTTTATTTCGATATAACAGCTCCAAACACTGCTCAAAATCATCAATTCGTTGTTGTTTTTGATCGATTGTGAGCTCACGCGGCACCCATTTTGCACAAAGCTTTCTCATATCCAAATATTCGTGAATAATATGTCCAACACGTTCCTTTGATATCTTTAGGGTGTCAGCTATCTCGATCAACTTCACTTTACGGTCATTGAAAATCATTTTGTGGATTTTTTTCACGTTTTCATCGGTAACAGCCTCTTTTGGACGTCCACTGCGTTCATTGTCTTCGGTGCTCATATGACCAGTACGAAATTTTGCAAACCACTTACGAATTGTTGCTTCGCCCGGTGCAGAGTCTGGATAACACTCATCAAGCCAATTTTTGTTATCGGCGGCACTTTTTTTCATCAAAAAGTAGTGTTTCATCAACACACGAAATTTCTTTTTTTTCCATTTTTTCACAATAACAAAAGTAGCTTCACTCAAAATGCAATATCTCACAAACTAATAATCAGACAGCTGTCAAATTTATACACGTATCTTTTGAAGGTTGATACTAACTGAAAATGGTATGGATTTAATTCTAGTGGCGCCCTCTCATAGAAACGATACTAGAATGATATTTTGACTAGAATTCCCATTTTTTGTAAACCAAGAGAGCGGTAAGAATTTCAAGGTCGTGCTAGATAATATTGCAATTGTTAATTTCAAAACATCAAAACGGGAAATTCAAAGAACTGAAGGTAAATAATCTTTATCTGCCTATGAACGCGAGTGTATATAAGTTGCCGCCTAACCACGAAGCTAATAAACGAATTGGGCACCAAGTTTGGCACATGCATCAAAGGTGATCTTAATGGTAATCACGGAGGAGAGCTGTAGCAAGTTCTCTAAGAAATAGGGGTCTTAATGCAAAATCTATTCGATCAAAAAAAAAAAACTTCTTGACTAGGAGTGTAGCAAGTGCCCCAAGCATGGAAGGTGTAAGTAAAGTCGGATCGGATTTTACGAAAAACAAAAACATAAACCGGATTTGACGAGAATATCGTGAAAATTATGATTATTCTGATATATTTTGTAACATTTCCAAGCAACGCCGGGTAATTCAGCAAACGCATCATGTTTCCGAAATCATGATTCATCTTGTCCAATTCCAGTAAAGGAGTCGCACCCGCGTAATGATCAGGATAAATGAATTTACGTCGCTTGTTAACTTTTATTATTAGGTATAAAAATAAGTTCCGTTACGAGTTCACCAAAAGCCTTATCATCCCCGGATCCGAACCAGGAATAAAACAGAAAAAAATGGCAATCCATTTAATCTCAAGAAATCGCTCACTTGCCCGACCACTGTGAAGATCGAAGGAAACACGGTAGTAAAACCAACTTCAAACACACTCAAAACAGTAGATAAAACAAAAGTACTACCTGCAATTTCCGGTATCTTAAAAGGCAAAGTTTAAATTACGCTTTTATTTTACTTGGCCGTTATACATTTCTCTCTTTGGAGAGTGCGTGTGTTTTTCTTTCTTTCTTTCGCAATTGTTTGAGTTGACATTATCGTTCTTTAACCAACTTAAATTTCTCGTTTTCTTCTGTTTTATGATAGATGAGAACGTTTTCAAAACGAAGAGTAAATAGATTCAATTATTCTATTTAAAAGGGTTCGGTGCGAGTGCATTACTCAACTCGAACGATCATGTCGGCAGACATAATTTCTAGCATAAATCGTAATGGAAAGTTTACATGCCACAAACAAAAACCAACTGCAGCAAAATTTATCCGAAAGTACATCCTAATGTTTTTTCGCATGACGTGAAATTCCATCAGTCGCAGCAGCTGCACAACTTTATTAAAAGCTACTTAAAACACATCAATTATGGACGTGTGTTCTATGGGTTCGTTCGTGTAAGCGAAAGTCCGTGCACATTCGGTAAAAAACAAAAAAATAAAAAACGAGAAATCGCAGCACGAGTGAAAGCGTCTGGCGCACTAACGGCTGAAATATTTTCCTTCACTGATCTGAAAATGCTATTATATTGAGTTCAGAATATGGCGAGTATTAGCCGGGTGGTCCTTCCTATGAAGGCTACAGTAAATGTCGAACTTTTTCACCCGAACTCTTGCTGCTTGCCCCCCGCCACGGTGACTATCCACCCACACGAACTGCGAAGGTACTTAGTACAGTTTTAGTGCTGGCTAAGACAAAACTTGTACATGCGAGACATACGGTGAAAAAGGGGCGAAGGAGAGCGGCTCTCATCAAGCGTATTTAATTTGAATCGCAATGTGCTGCTTTGATTAACAGAAAATGTAAGAGTTGTGCAGACAGAGATTTCCCATTCCCACTTCATTCGGAATGATGCTGCTGTTCAGCTCGGGTGGATGGGTGGAGGGCGATTGCTGGAGGTGAACAGTCGGTTACGTGACCATTATCCCCTCGGCTAACGATCGGAAAGTTTTGTGTTCATGAAAAGGATGTTTGAGCTCTCAGCTTTGAGACATAATCCGTGAAGAGATAAAGGGGTTGTGCGCCCATCGGGTCGCCCGGCGCAATAAAAACCCCTGGCAGCAAGCTGAGATTACAGTGCTCGGGACAAATTTTACTGCCAGCCCGAGATTGCGTCGATGCAAAGTATCGGAGACAATCGCGAACTTTTCGAAAAAAGTTTTCATGCACTGATTTGCATGAACAAATTTTACGGCTGCGTTGTTTTAGTTGGATTTATGGAGAGAGAAAGTGTAGTCATTGTTTCCTTTTTCTTTTGGCACATATTGTTCTATAATTCCGGAACCGGAAGTTGGATCCAATAGGAGGCTATGGAATCATGAGACTTTTCATTTGAATCTAGGTTTGTGGAAATCGGTTCTACCATCTCCATCTCTTTTTTATCTCGACGAAATGAGTCGAATGGTGTGTGACAATGGTTCCGTCTGGCCTCGCATTGAAAGTCGGTTTGATTGGAGCGAGTACGTGGCCTCTCAATAGGGATGGTACTCGGAAAGCAAAGTATCGTTACCTAGGGTATCGGGATACCGAAATTTCGGGAATCGATACAAGGCAATAAAGTATCGAGACCAATAAGTATCAATTGATACTTGCACAGCAATCATTTCAAAATAAAATAAATGAATGAATTCACGACTTTTGGTCCATGTCAAAGATTATCCGCACGCCTTTTTTTTGTGCTAGAGCCATGATCATTTCACATTTCACATATTTTCTCAAAAATTTTCATGTCATAACCTTTCGGTCGATACACGAATACTACACTAAAAGCCAATTCCTATTGCCATCAAGACGGTACCGAGGACGGACTGAACGGAAGCACCAGGCTCGCGCATGTATTGGTATGACGTGGACTAGCCGTCGTTGAAATTCGTTCTCGACAATCTCGCGTCGTCCCACCGGCGTTCCGTTCCACAATACAACGGGGGTTTGAGCAAACCTGATATAAAAACCAGGTTCGAAACTTAATCGATTTTCAGTTCAACAACGTTGAAACTAGGTTCAAAACTGGCTTCAAACAAATGGCGAAATTGACGAGAAATTACTGTCACTCTCAGCTTCGCTTGCAAACTATGAGAACGAAATCCGTGTCCAGTCAATGACATAAGCGAGAGAGTAGTTTCAAAATTGTGATTTTTCTTTCATTTGCCCTTTCAGTCATTTGCAGTTTTCAGTGAAAATCCCATAATATGCAGTGTCGGTATTCAACCCAAGCTATGAGAATCGAAAATTACAGAAAATGTTTCACAATAACTTTCACCTGTTGGTGCTCGAATTTTTAGTAGTTTTGCTTTCCAAAGTAGTTCTGGGATGTAGTTACTTCGGCTTGTCATATTTTAGTCACTATTTATAGCCAAGTGTCACAGATTTTCAATACATCGATGAAAAAATGAGAATTGAAATTCTGCTGATGCTCCCTGAAGAGACGTTAGTTTGGTTTCGTCTTGTCATAGAGGAAAGAGTGACGTTGGCAATTATACTCTCACATTTTTTCGACGAGCAACGAAAATGCTTCGTCTCTCTTCGTTTGTTCTGGTGTCGGTAATTTACGAATGAGACAGTAAAATATTGAAAATGAGACTGTTGGTTTGGATTCTTTCATTGAGAATGCGTGACAATTTTCAGCTCTGGTCGTTACGAATCCGGTTAGTGTCATCAAGTTTGCATAGAATATGATCAAGTATGTTGTCGCTAATTGGTCTGGTTGTGCAACAATTTGTACACGAAAAGATATAGGATTCATGAAAAGCCATATATCTCGTCACAATGTTGTTATTGATGAGATTTATTGGGACATTTATATCACCTACAATAAAACACGTATCATTCAGTTGGACAGAACACAACAAGCTTTCTAAACAGACGGAAAATTCATTTAAGTCAAAACTAGGGGGACGATACACACCATGAATGTCCTAATAATGTCCGTTAAAATATAATTCGATATTTAGATGATGAGATCCACCGAATGTATAATTTTTAATTATTCCATGTTTGATATTTTGTTTGACATATATTGCTAAGCCTCCACTGGGATGTTCTCTAGAGGAAAAAAATGATCTAAAATGAGGTATTTCGTAGAGGGAACAATTATCATTCTTCAGCTAGGTTTCTCCAATTACTATGATATCTATAGAAGTTTTAAAATTTTCAAGGTCCATTAAGATTTCGTCAAATTTAGAAAGATCGTTAATACCCCTAACATTCCACTGCAGTATCCTAAGTGTTTGTTTGTCATTACTGCTGTAGTTATCATTGAACCTATAAATATTATCATGGTAGAAATTTTTAACGGAGATATCGTTATTTTTGTGTAAGCGACTTTTCGCCTTATTCCAGTAGTAGGAGTTTTACGCGCTTGGTGATAAAGCGATGTTTCGTAGCAAAGTGGAACACGATTTTCAATACTGTTTTATGCAATTGTTTTTTATCACCTAAAAAACTATGCACAGCACCCTTTTTCATGACGTTTCGATTTCAGCACGGTTCGTTTTTGGCAATATAATCGTTCAAACATGACATATTTATTAGATAGATAGCAGCATTTTCAAATTCAAAACAATTTCAAACTTATATTGATTTATAAAGACTGTTCCAGAAAGTATGGACGCAACCATAAACCGCTGCCATTCCACAATGGTTCAGAATCTATCAATTTTTATGGTTGCGTCCTGTTGTTTACACTCTTCTCTAACCACTTGTGCAGTTGTTTATTCGTTTTCATTACTTTGTTTCGAAATGTGTGGACTTTCAGCAGAACAACGTCGAAAAATTGTGCTCAAATGGTGCACAGAACACGGACTGTCACTGAGAAAGATAGCTAAAATGGAAGGAGTAAGTGAAAAATCCGTGCGAAATGCAATCAGGAAGTTCGGTGAGGATAACACCTTTGAAGATAAACCGAAAACGGGTCGAAAAAAAGGTCCTGCTAACTCTCAGTTGGATACACGTATGCTGAAGGCGTTCGAGCAAAAGAAGGAGGTTTCAGTTCGGGATGTGGCCAAAAAAGTGGGCACTTCGAAGTCGAATGTTCTTCGTGCTAAAGAACGTTTGAATCTTCGAACCTATAAAAAGCAGAAACAACCCAATCGTAGTCCGAAACAGGAAGCATCGATTAGGCCGAGGGTTCGAAAGCTGTATAATACGATTCTTGCTGGAAATTTGAACTGCATTATCATGGACGACGAAACCTACGTGAAACTCGATTACAAATCCTTGCCGGGACCACAATATTATACGGTGCGAGAAAGGCAAGTGTTAAACCAGTCCGAGATATCGATTGAAGTCGAAAAATTTGGTGAAAAAGCTATGGTCTGGCAAGCAATTTGTAGCTGCGGTAAGATTTCGAAACCCTTCATCGCCACTGCTCCAATGAACAGCGAAATATACATCAAGGAATGTTTACAAAAACGACTTCTACCCATGATTCGAAGGCACAAGGATCCTGTTGTCTTCTGGCCAGATCTTGCTTCTTGCCACTACTCGAAATCAACGGTAGAATGGTATACTACCAAAAATGTCACTTTCGTCCCAGAAGACATCAATCCACCAAATCGCCCACAACTTCGCCCAACAACGTTTGCAACAATAATTACTGGAAAAACATAAACCCTTATACCATTCGAAGAAGTTCGTCGAGATAAGCAAATTTTTGTGTGTGACGAATTATTTCATTATTTTTTTCTCGTAGATGGCTTAATTGATTTCTACAAAACTATATTCATATGAAATGCTTGAGCTCTCATATGAGGCTCCTGAAATTCATTTGGATCCGACTTCTGGCTCCGGAGCTACGAGATGATATGTGTAACGAAATTAAAATATTTTTGCTAGTAGATGGATGAACCGACTCCGTTCATCTAATATTCAAATGAATGGTATTAAGGTTCCATAAAAACTGCTTGTTTTTTGATCAGTTCCGACTTCCGGTTCAGGAGATACAGGGTGCTTAGTGTAAAAACTTCAATTTATGGGAAGTTTTTACACTAGGCACCCTGTATCTCTTGAACCGGAAGTCGGATCGAGTTTATCGTTTTTACAGATTTTGAGAGTCGACTACCAAATAAACTTATTTCAGTTTTCATAGTATTCAGTTATCGATCACGGAAGGTACCAAAAATTGTTGTTTGAAACGAACTACAATTTCTCAAAGAACTGATTTTCAAAAATGAAACCGTATTACAATTTCTCAGGTGACTTTAACCGATTTTCGATTTCGAAAGTATCTATTCCAATTCCAATTCATTCGTCACGTTAATTTATGGCCTTTCAAACCGTTTTGGGTTCTGGTGCGATAACATTGCAAATATTGTTTCGGTAACGGTACTCTGAAAAAAAAAACAGTCGTTTATCAGAGGCATGAACGCTTCAGAAGTGGCCGTGAGTCTGTGAATGATGATGAGAGAAGCGTTAGGCCGACGACATCGAAAACCGACGAAAACAAAATTAAAGAATGGATGACTGTAGATCGCAAATCGACTGTAAGAGAGATGACAGAGGAGTTATGAGTTATGGCTCCCTGCGACTTTTTCCTATTCGGTCGACTCAAGAATCTATTTTGATGAATAGTCTTGTATTTTTAGTTTTCTGAAAAAATTCTGGGAGCTTCTGTTCCATTTCGTTGTGATTGCATTGCCTTTTTAAACGAGGAAAGCGAAAATAATATGACAGATTGGCATGCATTTGTGCCTGGCAGGAAAACTATACCATTGTGAAACGATTCTCGTTCTCGGAGGAAGGACATTTTGTGGAATTGAAAAATATTTTAGGTCATGTTTAATATCTATGTTGAAACATTTTTAAAGATTTATCAAACATCTTTTTCTTTTTGTTAAATGCAAAATTTATACACTCAAACTACCGTTTATGTGCACTTTTTCTACGTTACTTCTTTTTACGCACCTCTTTTCACGTACCAGATCTCCCAAATAACGTTAACTTCTCATACGAACCTACTTCGTAGAAAAGAGGTTTTGGCATTAAAATGAAAACGATGTCCGGGTAATTGATATTCAATGGAAACCACTGCAATATGGGTATTTCTGGAACGGATTTAATGAGTAGAGGCAATTAAACGATGTTTGAGGTCGTCTGGAAATTCTATATGGCGACTTCCGGTTCATTGATATTCCTCGAAAACCCTTGCAATCAGGGTTCTCTCGGAACGAATATGATAATTAGCTATCAGAAAACGACATCAGAACGAATTTAACAAGTAGAAACCGGGAAATATGTTTGGAATCACAGTAATATCCACTGCTTTCAACACCACGTTTGATCCCATTGTTACTTATTACTTATTTTGCTCCCTTCAGTGGCTCGTATTGATGAGCTAAACACATTCCGGCAAATATTTGCACCATTCACAATGTGGTACGAGTTTCAAACAAAACCCCTGATGGGAAAGCGGTTTGTGGTTTTCAAACTATTTTCAATACATTTATTCTCTTCACCGCTTAAATTTGTGTGTTCATCAATTTTGGACCGCGAGTCAGCTCAGGCTTCGCTGTTATACCACTTTTCCGCACCGATATTGCTTCCGAAGTTTGATTGAAATTATTATTTATTAATTTGAAGTGAACATAAATTGTTTCGATTTCATTTGTTCCCCAGCAGTATCATAAATTTAATATGCAAAGTTATGCGCTGTATCAACAATTTACGATAAAACGGAACGATAATTTCTGTTATTGCTGTGTTCTGCCAGGGGGCGATTATTTTAGTTCATATGAAAATTGAACCTCATCGAATCTCATTCAGAAATCCTTCGGAAAAGTTGCCTGAACTCCTGTTGTTCAGAGTGTCGCAACAGAGCTAATATTCAATAAATGAGCTGTGGTCTGCCATCGAACCACGAAGCGAAACCATAAAGTCAAGTTATTTTCAACTCCGTGCACAGTTGAGGCCAATTAAAACCAGCCCTCGGTGCGGTAGCGCCTGTTTCCGCTTCTTTTTTTTTGTCCCACTGGGTTCGAGCAATCGCATGGAGTCAGCATTGAACACATCCCGACTGAGATTGCGTTTCGAGATTTTTTTTTGTCGAACTCGATAGGTAAATTGAAAATTGTGACAGTGGTTGTGAATAAATTAAAATAGGATCACCTACCTATGAGGCTCCCTCGAATCGCGCAATATGGAATTCCTCTAGGTAGCATCCTTGGCCCGTTACTGTTTTTAATGTCTATTAATGACGTTTTCATACTGCTACCACTAAATTGTTGCTCTTTTAAAGCACTTCTCAGATTGGTTTGAATTACAAAATTTCCTCAGAGTTCCGTTTAAGGTCTTTATATTGCTCACTGGTCAGTAACAGAATCTAACGCGATTGTATGGTGTGCCCATTCCATTCAAATTGTATTACAAGGATTGGGTCAATTTGCCATTCAATTCTTACCATGGACCGATCCAACACAGTTACCGTCGTGTAAGAACCGCTCCCGTTTAGCTACATATCTAACTTTTGGAACTGAGACGAAAATGTGTTCAAAAACGTATTTGCAGCACAAAACTACTTACGAGTAGTGTTTACTGCCTTGCTCTACTCGAACGTTTAAAATTATTTGCTTCCGTGGGACCTCTTTGGCAACGAATTCTAACACTCCTAAAAACTCAAAGTACTGTTGCCATTTGCAAAGCCGAAAGTGAAGATTAACTTGCGATGCAGTGTGCGTTTTTTTCTGTCAGATAGGTTTCCATAAAGATAGGACAATAATTTAATACTGTGGCGGCCAAGTAAAGCGAAGCATGCTTGGTTCTTCTAATCAAGCATGGTTATCTCTTCGTGTGTTTTTTTCATATGCAGGGTAGTTTAATTCACAAAACCAATTGTCCCGGTAAGGAGCTAGCTACGGGTTTGAGTTCTGTCTCTGTGGTAACATTTTCGCAGTTTTCGTTACATAGTTGCATTCGCATGTCATTTTACGTATCTGTTTTCCTCGTTTCATAATGATTAAATTTAAGTAGCAAAAACTTTACGATACTGAGTGACAGAATGGCTCAACAAAAACGTTTAGAAACTGACAAAAATGTCGAAACGTAAATCCAGTTCCATAATGCAAATCCACCATTCAGGCCTTGGTCGAGAACCGCGTTTCAGAATCCAGGTACTAGAAAAGAGATGGAAAAGTATGCAAATTCCTATATTCGATCCCGAATCGCACCCGATTAACAGAAGAAATGTTTATACGAACGTGATCTGAATTCGTCAGGTTCACTGTCGGGTTGGGATTGTCTTTCCCAACATCAAAACTCGACCAGAAAACTTTTAGCTAAGGTTTTGGGAGCTACTGCCTGAGATTCAACCATCTCTAAACTAAGGTATAGGTTTGGACTCCAGGTCCGAAATGCAGGTCCCGAAACCAGACCAAGAATTTAGTTCGATAAACCAGGCTAGAAATTTTGGTTCAGAACTTAAGTTCAGAATCCAGGTTCCGATCCAGCTATTTGATCCGGTATTCAGGTACGAGATTTCGTTCCAGAATTCGGATCCAGAATGCCGATTCGAAATCCCGATCCAGAATTTAGGTCCACCATCCAAGATTGGAAATCCAGGTGCAGGAAAAGAATCCATCTTCAGGAATGTGATCTAGAAACCAGCTCCTGAATTCGGTTCTAGAATTCAGGTTCTGAATTCTGGCCCAGAATCCAGGTCCCTGTCCAGAATCCAGTTCAGAACTCAGGTACAGTAGTCAGGTTTCGGATTCAGGTACAGAATCCAAGTCCAGAATCCAGGCCCGGACTTCAGGTGAAGGATTCAGATCCAAAATTGAAGTTCCGAATTCAGATCTTGCGTTCCAAATTCAGGCTCTGAATTCAGTTGCAAAATTCAGGTTTCGAATCCATGTACAGAATCCAGGTCAATAACTCAGATACAGGTTCCAGGTCCAGAATCTAGGTTCCAAATCCAGGCCCTGAACTCGGTTCTAGAATTCAGGTTCTGAACTCAAGTACAGAATTCAAGTCTAGAATCCGGGTACAGATTCCAGGTCCAGAATCGAGGTTTGGAATTCAGGTGGAGTATCCAAATCCAGGCCCTGTGATCGTTTATAGAACTCAAGTTCTGAACTCAGGTTCTGAACTCAGGTTCTGAAATCAGGTTCTGAACTCAGGTTCTGAAATCAGGTTCTGAACTCAGGTTCTGAACTCAGGTTCTGACCTCAGGTACGTAATCCAGGTCCAGAATCCAGGCCCAAAATCCAGACCCAGAATCCAGAACACATGTAAAGAACTCAAATCCGGGTCCAGGTTCCAGGAATACAGGGCTAGAATTCAAATACATGCCCTGAACTCGGTTCTAGAATTCAGGTCAAAATCCAGGTCTCTGTCCAGAATCCAGATAAAGAATACAGGTCCGAAACTCTGGTACATAATTCAGGTTTCGAAATCATTTCCAGAATAGCTGTCCAGTATTCAGGTCCACAAGTCTGGAACTCAGAAACAGAATTCAGGTGCAGAATTCAGTTGCAAAATTCAGGTTTCGAGTTCATGTACAGAATCCAGGTCCAGATTCCATGCCCAGAATCCTGGTCTAGAATTCAAGTTCAGATCTCAGGTTCAGAATCGAGGTTCTGAATACAGGTAAAGAATCTTGGTTCAGAATCCAAGTCCAGAGCTCAGTTTACCTTCAGGTCAAGAACCCAGATCCAGAAGTCGGGTCCAGAATCGAGGTTCCGGATTCAGATCTAGAATCAAAATTTCAGTTTCGGTTCTTAATTCGGTTCTAGAATTCAGATTCTGAACTCAGTTTCAGAATCCAGGTCAATAACTCAGGTACAGGATTCAGGTTCAGACTCGAGGTTCCGAATTCAGACCTAGAACCAAAATTCAGGCTGTGGATTCGATTCTAAAATTTAGGTTTCTTATCCAGGCTTTGAACTCAGGTACAGAATTCAGGCTCAGAATTGAGGTACCGAATTTAGGTCTAGAATTCAATTCTAGGCTCTGAATTCGATTCTAGAACTCAGGTGCGGAATCTAAGTCCTGAAATTAGTTCTAGAATTCAGGTTTTGAACTCAGGTACAGAATCCAAGCTCAGAACTCAGGTACAGGAGTCAGGTTCAGAACCAAGGTTACGAATTCAGGTCTAGACTTCAAACCCAGGCTCTGAATTCGCTTCTGAAATTCAAGTTTCGAAATCAGATACCGCATCTTGATCCGCGTCCGGAGTTCGGGTCTAGAATCCAGGTCAAGAACTCAATCAAAAATCCAGATTCAGGTTCCAGGAATTAAGGTCGAGAATGGGATTTAAATTAAACACCCAAATCCGGGTCCTGAATTCGATACTAGAACTCAGGTTCTGAACTTAGGTACAGAACCCAGGTTCAGAATCCTGGCCCAGAATTCAGGTACAGAATCCATTTTCAGAATTACGATACTGGATTAAGGTGCAGAATCGAGGATCCGAATTCATGTCTAGATTACAAATCCAGGCTCTGAATTCGGTTCTAGAATTCAAATTTTGAATTCAAGGTACAAAATCCAGGTCAAGAGCTTAGGTACAGGAGTCAAATCTAAAATCTAGGTTCAGGTTCCAGGAATTCAGGTCCAAATCCATGCTCTGAACTGAGTTCTAGAAGTCAGGTTTCGGATTCAGATACAGAATCCAGATTCCCGTCCAGAACTCAGGTTCAGAATCGAGGTTCCTAATTCAGGTTCAGAATCCAAATGCAGGTCCTGAATTCGGTTCTAGAATTCAGGTTCTGAACTCTGGATCAGAATCCAAGTCAGTAACTCGCGGTTCCGCATTCAGGCCTAGAATCAAAAGTCAGGTTGTGAACTCGATTCAAAAATTCAGGTTTCGTATCCAGGTTTTGAATTCAGGTACAGAATTCAGACTCAGAATTGGGGTACCGAATTTAGGTCTAGAATTGAATTCTAGGCTCTGAATTGGTTTCTAGAATTCAGGTATAGAATCTAGGTCCTGAAATTGATTCTAGAATTCAGGCTCTAAACTCAGGTACAGACTCCAGGTCCGCGTCTAAAATTCGGTTCTAGAATCCTGATCAAGAGCTCAGATACAGAGGTCAAATCATAAATATAGGTTCAGGTTACAGGAATTCAGATCTAGAATTCAAATCCATACTCTGAATTCGATTCTAGAAATAAGGTTTCGAATTCAGTTTTAGAACCCAGGTCGAGAACTTAGGTACATAATCGAGAATCGGGTTTAAATTAAAAATCCAAATCCATGTCCTGAAATCGACACTTGAACTCATGTTATGAACTTATGTACAGAATTCAGATCCAAAATCCAGGCCCAGAATTTAGGTCCAGAATCCATTTTCAGAACTCAGATCCAGGAGTCAGGTTCAGAAGCAAGGTTCAGGTTTCAGGAATCCAGGTCTAGAATCTAAATCCATACTGGATTCTAGAAGTCAGGTTTCGCATTCAGGTACGGAAGCCAGAATCCTGTCCAGGTATAAGAGTCCGGTCCAGAATCGAGATTCCGGATTCATGTTAAAAACTCAAATCCAGGTCCTAAATTTGGTTCTAGAATTCAGGTTCTTAACTCAGGAACAGAATCCAGGTCCGCGTGCAGAATTTGTGTCCAGAATCCAAGTTCAGAATTCAGATCCAGAACTCAGATACAGTATTCAGGACCAGAATCAAGGTTCCGAATTCAGGTCTAGAATCCAATTTCAGGCTCTGAGTTTGGTTATAAAATTCAGCCTTCAAATCCAGGTCCAGAATTTAGGTCCAGAACTCAGGTACATAATTCCGGTCCTGAATCCAGGAACCGGTTCTAGAACTCAGGTTCTGCACTCAGGTGCAGAATCCAGGCGTAGAATCCATGCCCAGAACCGAGGTACAGGATTTTTGGTATTGACTCAGGACTCAGGTTCAGGTTCCAAGAATTAAGGTCTAGAATCCAAATCCATGCTCTGCACTCGGTTCCAGAAGTCAGGTTTCGGATTCAGGTACAGCATCCAGATTCTCGCCCAGAGCTAATTCAGGTTTAGAATCCAAATCCAGGCTCTGAATTCGGTTCTAGAACTCAGGTTCGGAACTCAGGAGTAGAATCCAGGTCCGCGTCCAGAATCCGGATCCAGAATCCAGACCCACATTCCAGAGCTTAGGTACCGGAGTCAAGCACAGAATCAAGGTTCCGAATTCAGGTCTAGAATTCAAATCCAGTTCCTGAACTCAGTTCGAAACTTCGGGTTCTGAACTCAGGTACAGAATTCATGTCCAGAATCCAGGCCTACAATCCATGTTCAGGTTCAAAACTCAGACTCAGAACTCAAATATAAGTGGCAGCTCCAGAATCGAAATTCCGAATTCAGGTATAGAATCCAAATTTCCGTCCAGAACTCTGGCCCAGAATTCGGGTCCAGTATTAAGACCAAGAATAAAAATTCAGAACACAGGTGCAGAATAAATTTACAAATTCAGGTGCTGAATTAAGCTCTAGATGTCGAGTACTGAATTCTGGTGCAAAATCCAGGTCCCCACCCTGAATCCTGGCTTTGGGTTCTAGAAGTCAAGTTCCGGACTCAGGTTCATAATCGTGATTCCTAATTCAGATTCATAATCCAAATCCAGGTTCTGAATTCGATTGAAGAATTCAAGAGTAGAATCCCAGTCCGCGTCTAGAAGTCGGATCTAGAATCCAGGCCCACATTCCAGGTCCAGAGCTCAGGTACAGGTATCAAGTACAGAAGATTAGTTCTAGATTCAGAATACAAGGTTCTGAATTCAAGTCTGGAATCCAAATCCGAACTCTGGAATCGGTTCTAGCATTCATATTTCGAATGCAAGTACAAAATACAGGTCGAGAATCCAGGCCTACAATCCACGTTTTCAAACTTCGGTATAGTATTCAGGTCAGAATCGAGGTTCCGAACTTTGGGTCTAGGATTCAAATCCAGGCTGTAAATTCATTTCCTGAATTCAAGTACAGAATCAAGGGTCAGAAGCCAGGCCCAGAATCCTGGTTCAGAACTCAGGTGCAGAATTCGGGTCAGAATCTATTTCCATATCTCAGATACAGAATTCAGTTTCAGCATCCAACCCCAGAATTTAGGTTAGAACTCAAGTTTAGAACTCAGGTTCAGAACACAGGTACAAGAGTCAAGTCCAGAGTTGAGGTCCAGAATTCAGGTCTAGAATCGAAATCCGGTCTCTAAATTCGGAGATAAGATTCAGGTACAGAATCCATTTCCAGAGTTCAGGTGAAGAATTCAAACCCAGACTTCAGGTCTAGATTCCAAAATCAGATCCGGAACTTTATTCTATAATTCAGGTATAGAATCCAAATTTTCGTCCAGAATCCCGGCCCAGAATTCAGGTCTGGAATTTAGATCCAGTATTTAGTCCAAGAATAAAATTACGAATTCAGGTCCTGAATTCGGTTCTAGAAGTCAAATTTCAGGTACCAAATCCAGGTCTCCGCCCAGAATCCTAGCTCAGAATATATAATTCTGTTTCAGAATCCAGGCCTAGAATCCAGGTTCAAAATCAGAATTCAGATCTAGAATTTAGACTCAGAATTCGGGCACAAACTTCAGGTCCCGAACCTAGATCCAGAATTTAGGTCTCGGAATTTGATTTCAACGTTCAGGTACAAAATTCTGGTTTAGAATTAAGATCCAGAATCTCGATTCGAAATTCAGGCTTTGGTTTCATAGTTAGGCTCCAAATTAAGATCCGGTATTCGGATTCAAAATCTTGTTTCTGAGTTCCGAATTACGATTCGTTCTTGTATCTAGATTAAAAATGTTGGTTCTGGTTCCGAGTTCACACCCAGAATTCTGGTCTAGGTCCAGAATACATACTCGAAATTCAGGTGCAGAACGCAGTTCACTACTCAAGTCCTGAACCCTGAATCTAGGTTTTAAACCCCGGTTCACAATTCATGTTTAGTATCCAGGTTTAGAGTCCGGGTCTGAAATTCAGATTCAAAATCTATGTCTAGAGTTCAGATTCAGGATTCAGTCCCAGAATTCAAGTCCAGAATCCAGATCACAGTTATGAGTACAGAATTCTGACTCAGTCTCGTATCCAGATTAAAAATTCTGATTCAGGATCCAGTTGCAGATTTTAGTTCTAGATCCAGAATACAAGCCCGAAATTCTTGTCCACAGTTCGAATCCTCCGCATCCAGTTACAGCGCAAGGTCAAGAGTTCAAGTTTTAATCCATTCTCCAAAATCCAGACACGATATTCTGATTGAGGGTCTAGGTTCCGAATTCATGTCCAAAACCAGAATTCTGGCTCAGAATCGAGGTCCAAAATTCTCCGGAAGCCATGAGACATCTGATTTTGATTAATGTCCTTATAATGTATTTCTTACGAGCCTAAGTTCGTTGAAATTGGTTCAGGTGTCTCAGTGAAAATTCAGCAGATTGAAATAGTGTCTCGCTGAGCTAAGTTGATTGGTATATAACCAGGGGGTCCTCCCCATACGAAGATTTGTTTTCAAATTCCAAAGTACACCTAGAGTCTATGTTCATTGTCAAGATTGTTTCTTTAAAATAACCAAATCGTAATAAAATTCAGTTCGATAAAATATTCAAATTCAAATGCTCCGGGCAACTTCAGGAATTGTTCATTTTGAAGCATTTTTATGGGCACCCAAAATCTTTACCGAGGTAAGACTCTTTTAGAGCTAACAAAATGGATGACGAGAAGGAGCCCCTTGAGGGCCCGTTTCCGTCGAGGGACCCGGGATACCGCCTCACTTGCCTTATGCTCTAGCTACGGCCCTGTATATAATACCAAATGATCCGATGGGAAGTCGTTTTTTCAGCAATTCTCTTACCTCCAAAGCAGGAATTCGGGATTTGATGTAGCCAAAAAAAATAAGTTTGACAATCGGCTAACAGAACCAACAAATTGCAATATCGTTGAGATCAGTTTTGGAAATTTCGAATGTTTACCTGATAGACAAAAATCATTCAGTTATTGTATAAAATTTTCACCCTTACTGTAGAATAAAACTTTCGATCAAAATTCAAACTCACGTATTGAAATTAAAAACTAAAAGTCGGAGAGCAAAAGTTGGTTACCCCGCAGATATGAACATCATGAATGATACGCTTTTCGCCGTTTGATTGAACTAAATTGCCAGCAGCCAGTTAAGCAAAACCTCACCCACCACATTCGAGTGAACATTCACAGGAGAGACGACACTGTAACGAATCCGTTGTCGGATGCAGGAGACCAACCACAACAAAAGCAACAAACGAATTTGTTTGCATGAGCTGACCTTGTCCCACGAACGACTCCCAATGCAAATAACTAGCTTCTACTCTATTGCATGTTTCACCGAACCGAGAACACATCGGATCGGAAGCACTACAAACCACGCAGCACCACATCAGCAAACGACAACCGACCGAATGTGAGAATAGTCGGAACTGTGCACGGAACGGAACGGAACGGGTTGGGATGAAGTGGAGCAAGTGGGGCATATCCCGAACGACAGTGCATGAAACCACATAACACAGTTTGAAATTTGTCTACTCTTTTTGTGCTAGCACCGGGTGTGCTTGGGTTGCAACTTCCGGGATAGCCAATCATCCGGGAGAATTCCACCGGGGCATGTGTCGTATGGAAATGGAAGGAATGCACGATTCCTTTTTTTTTCCTGCTCGAAATGCCACTATTGTTCTACTACTACCGAAAGCACTCCGCTCTCCGGATGCTGCTCGGGGTGCATAACAATGAACGGAATTCGTTACCGAACAAATAATATCTCCAAAATCACATTACATCTTTGTCGCAATGATTCAATTCTGAAGCGGAGTTCATGATAAATTCATTTTACTATGTGAATAAATGAGTAATTTTTTTTTTCATTCTATAGAATTTTGTAGAATAATCAGACCAACTCCACATCGCTGATAGATCCTGAACTCATCACAAATTAGGGTTGCCACCTGCACGGACAGAGCAGATATCTATCACACTCAACTAGCAACATTGTACGATAAAGATTGGATGGCTTATGTCACTGGACTGCTTCCAACCAGGCTCTACAAATCACCATGTCTTGAGTGTCTGAGAGCCGGTATGTCAAACCTAAAATTCTCTCGATATTTCACTCGTCAGGACACTCATTTATTCGCTGCCCCGGTAACCAATTAGTACAGATTAATGTCTGATTATGACAGCATAAAATCGCTAAATGGCATTTTAGTCGCTCTTGAGACAGCAATATATAGCCAATCATTGATTATGCTTATTCATGGTTGGTGTGCATTCAGAATTCTGAATACTGATCATTTTACAGACAATAAACTTTCAGATTGTTGATTTAAAGATGGACTCTTTATTTTTAATGCTCATAGGATGGTATTTTACTGCCAATATTAAGGCTTATTGGTTACTTGGGTGATATAATCGTTTTTTCTGTCACTTCTTAATTACGATGTGACTAAATGATAATCGAACCGCATGAATATTTAAATATATTCATTTACTCTAATAAACTTTAAGTCCGATGATTGTTTGCAAAGAATACGACCTGTCAATTAGCACTGCCAACTACTAACAGATCGGCTGAAAAGTTCGTATCGTTTCTATGAGAGGGCGCCACTAGAATTAAATCCATACCATTTTCAGTTAGTACCAACCTTCAAAAGATACGTGTATAAATTTGACAGCAGTCTGATTATTAGTTTGTGAGATATTGCATTTTGAGTGAAGCTACTTTTGTTATTGTGAAAAAACTGGAAAAAAAGAAATTTCGTGTGTTGATGAAACACTACTTTTTGATGAAAAAAAGTGCCGCCGATAACAAAAATTGACTTGATGAGTGTTATCCAGACTCTGCACCGGGCGAAGCAACAATTCGTAAGTGGTTTGCAAAATTTCGTACTGGTCATATGAGCACCGAAGACGATGAACGCAGTGGACGTCCAAAAGAGGCTGTTACCGATGAAAACGTGAAAAAAATCCACAAAATGATTTTCAATGACCGTAAAGTGAAGTTGATCGAGATAGCTGACACCCTAAAGATATCAAAGGAACGTGTTGGACATATTATTCACGAATATTTGGATATGAGAAAGCTTTGTGCAAAATGGGTGCCGCGTGAGCTCACAATCGATCAAAAACAACAACGAATTGATGATTCTGAGCAGTGTTTGGAGCTGTTATATCGAAATAAAACCGATTTTTTTCGTCGATATATAACAATGAACGAAACATGGCTCCACCACTTCACTCCGGAGTCCAATCGACAGTCAGCTGAGTGGACTGCACGCGATGAACCGAACCCAAAGCGTTGAAAGACTCAACAATCGGCCGGTAAGGTTATGGCGTCTGTATTTTGGGATTCGCATCAAGACATTCATTTGTTTCATCAAGACAATACACCGTGTCACAAGTCGATGAAAACCATGCTGAAATTGAACGAATTGGGCTTCGAATTGCTCCCTCATCCACCGTATTCTCCAGATTTGGCCCCCAGTGACTTTTTCCTGTTCGCAGACCTCAAGAGAATGCTCGCTGGTAAAAAATTTAGAAGCAAGAAGAGGTAATCGCTGAAACTGAGGCCTATTTTGAGGCAAAGGACAAATCGTACTACAAAAATGGTATCGAAAAGTTGGAAGATCGCTATAATCGCCGTATCGCCTCTGATGGCTATTATGTTGAATAATAAAAACGAATTTTGGCAAAAAAATGTGTGTTTCTATTAAACGATACGAACTTTTCAGCCGAACTGTTATACCGATTGATCGGTTGATTTTTGTACTTGATGCAGGAATACAAATATTACCTTACCTAACAGCTATAGGCCTGGGGTGTCCTTTGCTGTATCAAGAATACGTCTCCACATAACTCGGTCCATGGCTGCTCGTCGCCAGCCACTCAAAGCACGGACGCTTCTGAGATCACCCTCCACTTGATCGATCCACCTTGCTCGCTGCGCTCCTCTTTTTCTTGTATCAGTCGGATTAGATTCAAAAACCATTTTTACTGGGTTGTCGTCCAACATCCTTATGACATGCCCAGCCCATAGATGGTCCTCAGTACCTTTCTGTTTTCGACGCATTTATGGCCAGTCCGATACGCCTAGCTTCAGCTTTCAGTCCGATGTAGGTTTCCGTCATCTTCTCAAGGTTACGTGTCACAATATCAATATCGTCAGCGAAGCTAAAAAGTTGTACGGACTTTCGGAAGATCGTGCCACTCGTGTCGATCCTCGCTCTTCGAATCACACCTTCCAGGGCAATATTGAACAAGATACAAGAAAGTCCATCACCTTGACGTAGCCCTCTCCGAGATACGAAGGGACTCGGACGTAGCACATCACTCTATCCATCGTTGCTTTGACCAATCGCGTCAGTTTATCCGGGAAACCGTATTCGTGCATTATCTGCCATAGCAGTTCTCGATCGATTGTGTCGTATGCCGCTTTGAAGTCAATGAATAGGTGATGCGTGGGTACGTTGTATTCACGACACTTCTGGAGTACTTGTCTTATCGCGAATATGTGATCCGTAGTGGCGCGGTCTCCAGTAAATCTCGCTTGGTACGGCCCTACGAATTCCCTAGCTATTGGTGATAGACGACGGCAAAGGATTTGAGAGAAAGTACCTTGTAGGCGGCGTTGAGCAATGTGATTGCGCGGTAATTGCAACAGTCTAGCTTATCGCCCTTTTTGTAGACGGGACATACCGCTCCATCCATCCATTCCTGCGGTAGAATCTCCTCCTCTCAAATCTTAGAAATCATCCAGTGCAGCGCTCTAGGCAGTGCTTCTCCTCCATGTTTGAGCAGCTCACATGGCAACTGGTCATTGCCCGCGGCTTTGTTGTTCCTCAGCTTGCCGATCTCCTCACTTATCTCCGTCAGATCAGAGGCTGGGAATCTGTCGTCGGCTGAGCGTGCACCCAGATTAATTCCTGTACCGTTCTCTGTATCTTGTGCTTCGCCATTCAGATGCTCGTCATAGTACTGCTTTCACCTGTCGATCATCTCACGTTCGTTCGTGAGAAGGTTACCGCTGGTATCTCTGCACATTTCGGTCTGTGGCGTGTAGCCTCTACGTGAGCGGTTCACCTTCTCATAGAACTTCCGTGTGTCATTTGCGTGGTACAGCTGTTCCATCGCTTCGCGATCTTGGTCTTCCTGGTGGCGCTTTTTCTTCCGGAAAACCGTGTTCCGTCTGCTCCGCGCCTGTCTGTATCGTTCCTCGTTTGCTCTAGTGCGGTGTTGCAGCATCCTCGCCCTTGCTGCATTCTTCTCTTCGGCCAACTGCTGACATTCGCCGTCAAACCAGTCATTTCCTCGATTCGATAACCTCGTACCTAGAACGGTTGCAGCAGTGCTACTCACGGCGGATCTTATATTCCTCCAGCCGTCTTCAAGAGTCGCCGCGACAAGCTGCTCTTCCGTTGGTTGCACTAGCTCCAGTTGTTGCGCGTATTCCTCTGCAGTACGAATGCTACGTAGCTGCTCGAGATTGAGTCCCGGCGTTCCTGTGCGACGAGTATTGTGCACCGTCGATAGTTTTGAGCGCATACAAACCGCGACAAGGTAGTGGTCAGAATCAATGTTGGCACTGCGGTAGGTGCGGACATTGATGACGTCGGAGAAGAATCGCCCGTCGATGAGAACGTGGTCGATTTGATTTTCCGTATGTTGATCAGGTGATCTCCAGGTGGCTTTGTGGATATCTTTGCGGGGGAAGAAGGTGCTTCGAACTACCATTCCTCGGGAGGCTGCAAAGTTTACGCATCGTTGACCGTTGTCGTTTGTTACCGCGTGCAGGCTCTCCAGCCCGATCACGGGTCTGTACATTGCCTCCCGGCCTACCTGAGCATTCATGTCGCCGATGACGAGTTTTACATCCCGCCGTGGACAGCTGTCGTAGGTTCGTTCCAGCTGCGCGTAAAATGCTTCCTTCTCGTCATCGGGTCTCGTCTCATGTGGGCAGAGCACGTTGATGATGCTGTAATTGAAGAAACGGCCCTTGATCTTCAATACGCACATTCTATTACTGATTGGCTGACACTCAATCACGCGCTGGCGCATCTCGCCCAACACTACAAATCCCGTTCCTAGAACGTTGGTTGTGCCACAGCTCTGTTAGAAGGTAGCCGCTCGATGCCCACTTTTCCACACCTTCTGTCCCGTCCAACAAAGTTCCTGCAGTGCTACGACATCGAAGCCGCGGATTTGAAGCTCGTAGTCCTTATTTCGTCGCGTAGGTCTTTGCCGATTATTCCGAGTCGTATTTATATCCTGATTATTCGTAACAAGTGTTTTCCGGGCGGCTTGTTACGCCTGCACCAACCTCCTGTCTCGCCGGAGGGCCATAGTGTCAGCACTGTTTAGAGTCCCACACTGACACAAGGACGGTAATCAGCCGCTCCTAACATGGAGAACAGACGCTGTTTCGAGCCGCCCCAACATGGGGAACAGACGCTCGGGTAGGCATGCTCTCTGTAAAGAGAAAGCAAGCCCCCCCCCCCCTTCCCTGTCAGCATACGACCAAGGTCCCACCGTGGTTGGTTACCCGATCTTTCCTATGGTTACTCGCACCCCAGCCGGCACCGCGGGGAGGTAGGGATAGGAGTTACTGGACAAGAGGCTATGGACCACATTGGGGCCTGAATTGCGCATTGCCCAGTCGTTTACCATTTCTAGTATACTCTAACCTCAATTTACGCCATAAGTCGAGTGTGCGTAGATTAAAATAGAACATCACGTTATTTCAAATATTTTGCGTGAAAAAGTTTTTTTTCAATTTCATTCGATTTTAGCATAAATAATTCAATTTCATTCGATTTTAGCATAAATTTTTAAGAGATATTCCAAAATCCAAGAACGACTTGTAATATTCTCCTTAGGAACTACACTGTGCCACAGAAAGAACTACAACGGCAAATGTCTATTTTTTGTTTACTGTTTATTTTAAGAGCTACACATGGCTTCCTTGTCTATTTATAGCTGTTTGAGGCATGTTCGCAGTCATCGAAAAACTTCAGTGAAAACAGGTCTTAAATTTTCAATGCTGCTCATGGTATTCAGAAATATTTTCAGTCATCGAAGGACTTCAGTGAATCACGATTATGGAACGTGAAGATTGAGTTCGTTAGTGTATTTTGTCATTCTAGTAGATGCTAAGGTCTGACCTTCAGGTAGCTTTTGGATGAAGTAGATCATTCACAATAAGCCTATTAATTAGTTCGTTTGTCATGCTGGTAGATCTTAAGGTCTGAACTGCAGATAGTTTTTGGATAAACAAATGCTTCTTTATAATTCATCATAATGATCCCATGAATTGAATGTGATATCACGAGTATAGACCACAAAACAACTCACTAATGTCATCGGTTTCGTTGGTAGACCTCAAGGAGGTTTTGGATAGACAAAAACTTCCACACACATTATCACAGTATGTCAATTTGCTGATTATAGTATTACGAGCATATACCGCACTCAAAAGTCATACAAAAGTCAGTTTATACACTGATTTCTATTTACCAGAGAATTCTTGGATACCTGCGATCTTAACTAGAATATATAAAACCAAACAAATCCGTAATGTTCATTTCATAATATTCAATTCACTTCACTAGAATTTTTCTTCAATCAACGCGTAAATTAAATAAAAAAACACGTTTTTTCGAATAAAACGTATAAAAAAGGCGCGTAAATTGGAGATTTATTGTAGTTGCACTTTTCATCTTACCCATATATCTTTATATAACAAGTATATCACAAGCATCCACAAATTACACGCAATATTTGATATATTTTCGCTCCTATCGTTCGCCCAATAAAGATATTTGATAGAAGCTGAAAACTGATTTCGTTTGCAATTGCTCTTGTAGTTGTGTTCAAATACACTGTGGTTTTTTACGTGTCTTTTTATGCGTTTTTACGCGGTTTTATTTTACGTGGATCACCAATTCTTAAAGTTATCCAGATCGGTAATTCTTAAAGTTATCCGGTTTTCTTGTGTTGCCTTAAGTCAACTGTCTGACGTATCATGCAACTGTCTTCAGTATCAAAAACAAATTTCTTTTGTTTTGCGGTATTTTTTTTTTTGCACGGTTTTTTACGCGGTATGTATCCCCCGCTTTAAAAGAGACCTCAGTATTTTGAAAGTTTTTTAGGTGGAAAATGTGATTAAATGGCAACTGCATTTTGTAAGTTACTTATTAGAGGAAGATGTGATAACACACACCCCCTGAATAGAGGTTTATATATCTTAATAAAAAAAATGTGAAAGTTTCATGCATGACCATCGTTTGTCATATATTACGAACAAATGCTAGTAGAATGCATGGAAAAATACACGTAATATCTCATATTACACCTTTAAATTAATCTTTAAAATTTGCGTAGGGTAAAATTACCGATCGTGAAACACCTGCAAAATATACATTTTAAATTACGGTAATCATAGATATCTGAGCATAGAGGCAGGATAATGCGTTACTTTATGTAAGAAATAGACGTTACGAAGCGATACATGCGTTACTTTTTACTAAGTTATAGGCGCTACAAAGCGTTACATGCGTTATTTTTTTTGTGAGTCATAGGCGTTACGAAGCGTTAAATGCGTTACTTATTTGTGATTCATAGGTGTTACGAAGCATTACGTGCGTTACTTTTTTGTAAGTTATAGGTGTTACGAAGCGTTACATGCGTTACTTTAAGATAAGTTATAGGCGTTACGAAGCGTTACTTTATAGTAAGTTATAGGGTTATATGCGTTACTTTTTTGTGAGCTTTGACGTTATTATGCGTTACAAGTGTTACTCTTTTTTAAGTGTTGGGCGTTACGAAGCGTTACATGCGTTACTTTTTATGAGTTTTTGATGTTAAGAAGCGTTTTAAGCGTCATTCGTTTGTAAGGTACGATGCATTACATGCGTTACTTTTAATTAGTTTTAGACGTTATGAAGTGTTACTTTTTGAGAGTTACAGACGTTACAAAACGTGACATGCGTTAGTTAGTTACTTTTTTGTAAGTTAGAGACCTTACGACGAGTTACATTCGTAGCTTTAAATAAATTTTAGGTGTTAAGAAGCGTTACATGCGTTACTCATTTGTAAGGTATAGGAGTTGCAAATCGTTACATGCGTAACTTTTTTGTAAGTTTCAGGTGGTACTAAACATTACATGTGTTACATTTTTTAAAATTTTTTGAACCTGTAGATTTCACCGTGAGATAGAGGTTTTGAGAGTTACGTAATGGTAAAAACTCCACTGCCGTTAAAGCACGCAGCGGTAGGTCCTACGAAGCAGAACAGAGTCAAAATCACCACCGCTAGCGCACTTCAAGTACGTGTTTGGCGGAATTCATTATTATACGCCAGAGAACAGAATGATTACCCGACAATAGACTGAAGTCAGCATGAATGTTTCGAAGGGAGTCTAAATGGGACGGAAAGATCACAATGTCGGTTTTCTGGGATCGGCATAGTATTGGAGGACTAAATCAAATCAGAAAAAAAGCTAGTAATACCGTGTATTAATGAAGCGATTGAAGACCGAAATCGCTGTGAAATGGCACTTCTTGAAGCGCATGAGCATCGCTTCCATGGTTAAAATCAACGGTTTAGGTTACAATTAATTGGGCATCACCATCGACCTATCGAAATAAAGATGATCGGTTTTGAATTATTTTGATAAAATGAAGTTTGGTTAACTTGGTTAACATTTGGATTATTCCTTCCTGCTCGAATGGATTGGAATATTTGGTCAATGTGGCGGAACTACCGGTCTGATGAGATATCAGAACTCATACTTCGAAAATTAAATGTCTTCACTTGCGGTCAGATTACCCATCGGATGAAAAATTATTATCGAGACCGTAATCAGCCCACACAGACAAAATCATGCGCATCTCCTAATCATCATAGACCTTCAGGTAATTTAATTCCCTAGTTTTAAAACGTAACAAAGCGCGAATAGTATGATGTAATGAATGCTCAAGTACGATATTTGCGGCATACCAAGAAAAGTTTAAAAAAAGATAACTCTCTTCAATAGCAGAATATTTTTTTCATCAAAATTGCTGGTAACCCTATCACGAACCCACGAGTGATGAAGTGTTCATCGCTACACAACATTCTATGCTCATTTCAACTTGCCGCTTCGAAATACAAACTGAACTCTGGCACTGGTTTTATGCTTGAAAGAGCTTTCCGCGAGTAGCTCATAATACCCGTAACCCGGAGGAATAAGGCCGGAGGTTGGTTCCGGGCTCGAAAGATAAACAAACGTTTGACTAGTTTCATTTTTTCGCTCTTTCATTCGTGCTCTGCTAAACACTCACAAAACCAGCAGCAGTCCGATTGCCACTCGCACTGCCACGAAACGGTCCGACGTTGATGAGTCTGGTCTCTGGTCCCGCATAACGAGGAAATTGTGTTCCGGTCCTCGATGAAAGTGTGTATGTTGGATGCTGTGAAGTGCCCACAAATAGGCGGCTGAATGAAGGCAACCGGGCAATGTTGCAATAGATGCCGAATCCACCATTCAGAGGTGAATCGAAAACCAGAGATCGTCTCGTTCAACTGCCCAGAGGCGATGAATCACTGCGACCGGACTGAACAGGAAGCCGGATTAAATCACCTGACTGGTGTCAACAGCCGCGGACGCGCGCGTCCCGGCAACTTTGATGCCGGCAGGATGTTCGCATTGTCCACGGATATCGAAATAGTGAGGAAGTGAAAAATAACTAGTTGTATTCACCTGATTTTAGTTCCAATGAGTGGAAATGTCGTGACTGAACAAATGGACCAAAAAATGCATATTCCATTCATTTAAAGGCATTTTAAAAGCTTAGGGAAAATAGTTGATTTTAGTTTTGATTACGTTTCGTCTTAGATTCGTCAGTACATAACAGTTTATATTGAACTGCTTAAGATTAACTCCTAAATGACTAAACTTGAATCGGCCTGAAAAAGTAGAAACCTCTTTTTCGTTCAGAACGTCAGTAAGGACATTGCACTTCAGTGCGAAATAAAATCAGTGTTCTACAGATAACTCAAACTTAACATCTACTTAGCGGTTCATGTTGGACTGTAAGGTGGCATAACAGTGCAACATGAACTGTTATGCCCAGACGAAAAACTAGTTGCATAGCTTGCCACTTTTTTGTGATAGTTTGCATTCAATGGTGAACTGAAAACGAAATGTTCATTGTTGAATAGAGTTTAGTTTTCGGGCGTTCAATCACGTAGTAGTAAACATTAAATGTGTTTAAGTTTGATTTAAACGTTGAAAATATTAAACTGTGTGCACTGCAAAATCAAGCCAAGAACTACTCCGCAGTGTATGAAGCCAAATTGGAAAAATCAGCAGGCTATGAGATCAGTGAGATTTGATTAAAACATGGGTTGATGTTACTTCCAAGATTAAGATTAAGAGTAACTTTATTTTTATAAATTCGTTTCCTTATATAGCCTATTCTCTCCTAGCCTAGCTAATTAACGGATTTCACAGGACTTTATTTGGAAGTAACGAACCTATAACTGCGTGCACACGAGCTTTTACTTCTGTTGAAACAATTTTTGAGTTTGATGAGCCTTCCCGTCGCTTCGCAGAAAGAATGAAACGAACTATATTATAAGGACTGTTTTTTTTCTATGTGTTAATTTATTTCACTTGACGCATTGTAATTACTTTTTGTTTTGTGTTTGTTGTTTAAAAGATAGTGGTTTTTGCGCCTGTCTGAGAATGGCATGAAATTTGTTCAACTCATATGGGCTTTTTCCCACTCTGTCGGTTCATTTAGACATATGTCCGATGAACCCAATAAGAAATAAACAAATAAATAAATAAATAAATTAGTTCTTACGATTAGGATCTCTGAGAATCCGGGAGAAGGAGTTAAAACGCGCAATGTAAATTGGGTTTAACCAATGGAACTCGTTGTATCGTATCGGCCATTGTATATTTTGTGGGCGAAAGAGTGAGTAAAGCTTCTTGATGAGCGTGAGCGGGTGTGATACGGAGAGAAGAGGATGATAGCATGTTGGGTTATTCTCGTGAGTGTCGGTTTGAATTAGTGTGTGTTTCTGAGTTACTGTTATTCTAGGTCATGTTGACTGGTATCGATTGTGGGACATGAGGGACGTGCAGAAGGGGGAAGCGACACAGGCTGTTATGTTTTTGTGTTCCGTTTTTTCGATGACATGATGATTTGAAATTTGATGCTTCCTTGTTTCTGTAGTCGAATTTTATGACCACGGCGTTTTTCGCTGGGTCACCGGAAAGTGCAAGTGCTGACATTTTAGTTGGCTTCGTGTAGGTAATGTTTTTTAATTTTATGTAGGTTTCAAGGTTTTCTTGGAAGGGTGCTTTAACGCGTTTTTGTTAAGTGTGGTCTGGGGTGTGTGAAAGATTTAGTTATAAATATTCATATTACATGGTCTGGGATGTGTAAGGAGATTTAGTTTTGAAAGCTCATATTACATCAGGAGCTTTAGGGAAAATGAAATTTTAAATTTCTTGAAAATTGGAGTCTCTATTAAAAATGGAATTATTATTTTTTGATTTATTTTTGTTGAAATGTTGATAATTTGGTTCTATTTGATCATTGAAAAATGTTTCTGAAAGTTATAGTAAAATGAAATTGTTCGTCAAATTTTATATTAAATTATGCCATCGTTTAGCAAATAAACATATTTGAATGAGATATTCACAGAACGTAGATAATAAAACAAACTTAAACTTATTGTACAAGAATTACAGAAAAAATTCATTTTTTTTCTATACAATTTATGACAACAATTTTTTTTTTTTTTTTTTCAAATAAAATTTTTATTAGGCTCATTTGCTTTAGCTTAACGTGGCCGATTGTCTTGTTGTTAGGGAGAGAGAAAGGGATGCCGTATTACGGGGCGGCATACTCCCCAGTTAGTAAGGGGACATAGGGAGGGTGGGACCTACACAGTATTGAATTGAAATTTGAATACATCATTGGTTTGTGGCATACATCTTTTAGACACATTTTGCGTTCGATGAATCTTCATGTTTTTCAGCTTGTAGCAATGAAGAGATTATTCTGGATTGGGATGCTTCGTTGGTGTGTTCTGACGTTGATGTGACGTTTTTGGGTAGCTTCCAGCAACTCAGTCAGTTCAAGGCAGGTGCATGCTCCGAAGCATCGTTTACACAGGCCATACTTCCAGCAACGTAAAGAAGAGTGCGGTAGAGCTGTAGACGAGAAAGAGATAGGGAGAGCACTAAATTTGAGCATTGATAGTTTTCAAGAAGTTATAGATGAGAGTCATATAAGGAAGATTTCGAGTTGCCAAGACGTCGCGGACTGGTACGAAGGGTGGTATACCTCGGGCCCGAAGGGAACCTATGAGTTGGGACCTGGCATCACAATACTCGACACATGTCCAAACAACATGTTCGATGTCATGATAACCCTCACCGCAAACGCAGACACCACTCTCAGCGAGCCCCACACGACGGAGATGCGCGCTGAACATATAATGATTAGACATGAGCCTTGACATTACACGAATAAAGTCTCGGCTCACGTCCAACCCCCGGAACCAAGCTTTCGTCGATACCTGTGGGATTATTGAGTGTAACCATCGTCCCAGAGTTCCACTATTCCATGTATTCTGCCAGCTAGCTAGAGTTTTCTGACGACAGCAACTGAAAAATTCATTGAAGCAGATTGGTCTTTCATAGATATCACCTTCTAGTGCGCCCACCTTGGCTAACGAGTCCGCCCTCTCATTGCCCCGTATGGAACAATGTGAGGGGACCCAAACCAAGGCAATCTGGTATGATTTTGCAGATAAAGCACTCAATTGTTCCCGTATTTTCCCCAGGAAATACGGTGAGTGCTTTCCAGGCTTCACTGAACGGAGAGCCTCAATGGAACTGAGACTGTCCGATACAATGAAGTAGTGATCTGTGGGCAGAGTGTCAATGATCTCAAGGGTATACTGAATTGCAGCTAGTTCTGCGACGTAAACTGAAGCTGGATCACTGAGTTTATAGGAAGCGGTGAAATTTACATTGAATATACCGAAGCCAGTGGACCCGTCTAGATATGATCCGTCAGTGTAAAACATTTTAATACAGTCGACTTCTTTAAATTTATTATTAAAAATTTTTGGGATCTCTTGAGGGCGTACAGGATCCGGGATTCCACGAATTTCTTCTTTCATGGATGTGTCGAAGAACACAGTAGAATTAGAAGTATCCACAAAATGAACACGATTGGGAACAAACGAAGAAGGATTTATATTCTGAGCCATGTAGTCAAAATACAAGGACATAAAACGGGTTTGTGAATTAAGCTCGACGAGCTTTTCAAAGTTTTCTATCACCATCGGATTCAAAATGTCGCATCGGATTAGCAGTCGATATGAGAGATCCCAGAACCTGTTTTTCAACGGTAAGACGCCCGCCAGCACTTCATGACTCATCGTATGGGTTGATTGCATGCAACCCAAGGCAATACGTAAACAACGATACTGAATTCTTTCCAGTTTAATGAAATGAATATTCGTAGCGGAGCGGAAACAGAAACATCCATATTCCATTACTGACAATATCGTCGTTTTGTACAACCTGATCAGGTCTCCTGGGTGAGAGCCCCACCAAGTTCCGGTTATTGTACGAAGGAAATTGATTCTCTGTAGGCATTTTCGTTACAAATACCTAATGTGACATCCCCAGGTACCTTTGGAATCGAACCAGACCCCGAGATATTTAAATGTGAAAACCTGAGCTATGGTTTCACCCCCTAGTTGAAGCTGTAATTGCGCAGGTTCTCGCTTCCTTGAAAATACAACCAGCTCAGTTTTCTCCGTAGAGAACTCGATACCCATTTGAAAAGCCCATGTCGACAAGTTGTCGAGGGTATCTTGCAATGGTCCTTGGAGATCGGCAGCTTTGGGTCCTATAATAGACACAACACTGTCGTCGGCAAGTTGTCTTAGCGTGCAAGATGTGTTGATACATTCATCAATGTTATTTACGTAAAAGTTGTATAAAAGGGGGCTTAAGCATGAGCCCTGAGGAAGACCCATGTAACTGAATCGCTTTGTCGTCAAATCACCATGCTCAAAATGCATGTGTTTCTCGGACAATAGATTATATAAAAAGTTGTTCAAAACTGGTGAAAGACCATGCTGATGCAACTTCTCAGATAGAACGTTAATGGAAACTGAATCGAATGCCCCCTTGATGTCGAGGAAAACTGATGCCATTTGTTCTTTACGAGCAAATGCCATTTGAATTTCTGTTGAGAGCAACGCTAGACAATCGTTCGTTCCTTTGCCCCTGCGGAACCCAAATTGTGTACCTGAAAGCAATCCATTTGTTTCGACCCAATTGTCTAGACGGAAGAGAATCATTTTCTCCAACAATTTCCGAATACAGGAAAGCATAGCAATCGGCCGATACGAATTGTGATCGGAGGCTGGTTTTCCAGGTTTTTGAATAGTAATAACTCTCACTTCTCTCCATTCGTGTGGGACAATATTACCCTCGAGGAACTTGTTGAATAAATTCAACAAGCGCCTTTTGGCAGAGTCGGGCAGATTTTTCAACAAGTTGAATTTAATTCTGTCTAACCCCGGGGCTCTATTGTTACACGACAAGAGCGCAAGTGAGAACTCTACCATCGAAAACGGTGTTTCGTTTGTATTCAATGTCGCGACGCGGGATATCTTCTGTTCCGGAACAGAATCAGGACATACTTTCTTAGCGAAATCAAATATCCAGCGGTTAGAATATTCCTCGCTTTCGTTCGCGTGATTTCGATTGCGCATGCGACGGGCCGTATTCCAAAGAGTGCTCATTGCTGTTTCTCTCGTTAATCCGTCAACAAACCTTCGCCAGTAACCGCGTTTCTTAGCTTTAATCAGACTTTTCATTTGAAATTCTAACGCCGCGTATTTCCGATAATTATCTGGAGTTCCGTTCCTTCTAAACGAGATGAAGGCTGAAGCTTTTTTCGTTTTCAGCTCTGAGCACTCTTTGTCCCACCATGGGTTGGGAGAACGCATACTAGTTTGCGCGCTAGGTACTCGTTTCGTCTGAGCTTGAATTGCGGTGTCAAGAATCAAGCCAGCCAAAAATGTATACTCTTCCTCCGGAGGAAGCTCCTGTGATGTTTCCAGTTTCTCAGACATCGAGCTCGCGTAACGTTTCCAATCAATGTTTCGTGTGAAATCGTACGAAACATTGATTGTTTCCGATGGTCTTCCACGGTTGGTGATAGAAACTATGATCGGCAAGTGATCGCTACCGTGAGGATCACAGATTACCTTCCACTTGCAATCTAACTGTAGCGAAGTCGAGCAAAGGGATAAATCCAGCGCACTTGGTTGTGCTGGTGGTCTAGGGTTCCGTGTCATTTCTCCCGTGTTTAGAATTGTCAAATTGAAGTTGTCACACAGATCTTGAATTAACGAAGAACGATTATCATCATATAAGCAGCCCCATCCTGTACCATGCGAGTTAAAGTCCCCTAAAACCAGCCGCGGTGAAGGAAGAAGTTCTATGATGTCTGCAAGCCGACGATGCCCTATCGAGACTCTGGGAGGAATGTAGATAGAAGCTATACATAGATCTTTGCCTTTAATATTAATTTGGCAAGCAACAACTTCAATTCCCGGTGTCGAGGGGAGGTTAATACGATAAAATGAATAGCACTTTTTAATCCCTAAAAGTACCCCTCCATAAGAGTCTTCTCGGTCCAGGCGGATTATGTTAAAATTATGGAAGTCGAGGTTGATGTTAGAAGTAAGCCAAGTTTCACTCAAGGAGAATACATCGCAATTATGAGTATGTATTAAGTGTTTGAAAGAATCAAGTTTTGGGATGATACTTCTGCAATTCCACTGAAGCACAATGATCATATCTTCGATTCTCAGTGGTAAATTATCCATCAAAAGATACGATCGCTGCAAGGAGGGGCCATTGTTCAGTCAACTGTTTTAAAAATGTCCTTACTGTTGGCAGTAGAGCAGTTAGGAAGCTTTTCAGAGGATCAGTAATATTGAAGGCTGTTAATATCCAGTCCACGATAGCAGAAAATTTCAATAATCCAGCGTTTGTTGGATTTTCTGGTTGTGCTTTGGGGTCATTCGGGGTTTTTGATGCCCCAGGAAGTGCTGGGTACTCCTTATCATCCCTAAGTTTTTTGAACCCAGGAGGTGTTTGCTTCGGTTTTGAGTCAGCATTTTTTGTTTCCGTTTGGTTCTTTTGTGACGAAGAGGACAGTCTGAGGCCTTTACGAGGAAGCTTGAGAGAAGCCAGATTTTGTCTTTTCCTGCTTCCTTCAACCTGTGTGTAGGAAGGTCCTTCGCCTGGGTCGTCAGAGGTATCCTCTTCAACTGGCAAGATTGCAAACGGGTTCTCAGGGGTCGATGGAGTGGTTCTTTTTAAGATTTCCGCATAAGAACGTTTGGAACGTTCTTTCACGGATCGCTTCAATTTCTCCGCACGCTGTATGTACGTAGGGCACACCGAAAGATCATGAGGATTCTCCCCGCAGTAGCAACACTTTTCCACTGCTCTTCTGCAGAGATCGTCCTCATGGGCCTCTCCGCATTTGCCGCATCGCAGTTTGTTGCAACAATAGGTTGCCGTATGACCTAGCTGTTTGCAGCTTGTACAATGCTTTACCCGCGGTACATACAGCCGAACAGGTAGACGAACTCCACTCACTACCAAATAATTTGGAAGTGCAGATCCGGCAAAAGTCACGCGAAATGAGTCCGATTGGTAAAATTTACCATCTATCGATTTGGAGTGCAATTGCTTGCACTCCAAAATTTTCACTGGTTGAAGGTCGGGGTTTTTGAAACGGCCTACCCCGTCCTTCATCAGATCTTCGATTGTCAGACTTTCGTCACGGACCACACCGTCGATCTCCACCACATGAGACGGGACGTACACGCGGTACTCCTTCGTGAACAACTCGTTGGTAGCAATCCCGTTTGCTTGCTTCAGGTCGGACACAACAACGCGTAACTTGTTTGGCGAAACCTTATCTATTGTTTTTATTGCCGAGTAATGTTTTTCCAGGTCCCGAGCAATATTTAAAACTCTGAGAGACTTTAATTTGGGCCGGAAGTATACCACCCACGGACCCCCCGAGCCATCGTCTTGGTAAACTTTTTGGCGAGCAGGCAATATCTTAAAGGGAGATGGAGGCATCGGAGAGGGAAATGGCATCGGAGAGGGAGATGGTATCGGAGGGGGAGATGGTATAGGAGGGGTAGATGGCATCTCGGAAGCAAACTCAGCCTCTAAATGTTCTTCGTTCATTCGTTCAGCTTCGCCCTCCTCCGAGACACCCCCACTGTCATCAATATTCATATTTAAAGTGCGGGAGTAAAGAAGTCTCCCGCACTTGAAATGAAAAAGAAAGAAATAAAATGAAAAGAAAATATATGAATAGTAAAAGTTGAAAGAAAAAGTTTGAGAAAATACTTAACAGTATGTCACGGTAAGCTGTTAGGTGAGTTGCTCCTTCACTCCTTCGTTGTGCTTCAGCGTGACCTTGACTCAGGATTTGGCTGCTGCGATGCGGGTAGCAAACAATAGAAATAACTGCTGCCCGAGGATAGCACAATAGCGTCTACTGTCGATACCGATACAAAACCGGTGCACAGACAGAACTCACTTGCGGGGATGCTACTTTTTATCACTTTTATTTAATGCCTATACTACAGCCTCTGCTGTGATAGGCACCTTCGTCTTACCGATGTCGATTGTTAAAAAACGCGTGTGCTCACTTCGAACATTCGGTTACGAATGACAGGACAACAATTGTTTTTATTCAATGTTCTGGACATTTTAAATATCGAAAAAAATATATCGTAATACAATAGAACATCGTAGAATGAAAAATTTTGGGATCAGCAATCATTTCAAAACTTATGACGAAAAGTATGACTCCCGGCACGGTTTTTTATACGAAACGGGTGTGGCGAAACGTGCATGGAATTTTTCAATGCAAATTTTTTAACGTGCATTGGTAAATTCCATGAGTGTTGAAGAATGCGCGCTTTGTGAAACTCGTTTCGTCTTTTTTATACAATAAGTATAAGTTTAACAGTTCGGCTGAAAAGTTCGTATCGTTTAATAGAAACACACATTTTTTTGCCAAAATTCTTTTTTATTATTCAACATAATTGCCATCAGAGGCGATACAGCGATTATAGCGATCTTCCAACTTTTCGATACCATTTTTGTAGTACGATTTGTCCTTTGCCTCAAAATAGGCCTCAGTTTCAGCGATTACCTCTTCATTGCTTCTAAATTTTTTACCAGCGAGCATTCTCTTGAGGTCTGCGAACAGGAAAAAGTCACTGGGGGTCAAATCTGGAGAATACGGTGGATGAGGGAGCAATTCGAAGCCCAATTCGTTCAATTTCAGCATGGTTTTCATCGACTTGTGACACGGTGCATTATCTTGATGAAACAAAACTTTTTTCTTCTTCAAATGAGGCCGTTTTTAAAAATTTCGTCCTTCAAACGCTCTAATAACGCTATATAATAGTCACTGTTGATGGTTTTTCCCTGTTCAAGGTAGTCGATGAAAATTATACCATGCGAATTTCAAAATACAGACGCCATAACCTTACCGGCCGATTGTTGAGTCTTTCCACGCTTTGGGTTCGGTTCATCGCGTGCAGTCCACTCAACTGACTGTCGATTGGACTCCGGAGTGAAGTGATGGAGCCATGTTTCGTCCATTGTTATATATCGACGAAAAAAAATCGGTTTTATTTCGATATAACAGCTCCAAACACTGCTCAGAATCATCAATTCGTTGTTGTTTTTGATAGATTGTGAGCTCACGCGGCACCCATTTTGCACAAAGCTTTCTCATATCCAAATATTCGTGAATAATATGAATAACACGTTCCTTTTATATCTTTAGGGTGTCACCTATCTCGATCAACTTCACTTTACGGTCATTGAAAATCATTTTGTGAATTTTTTTCACGTTTTCATCGGTAACAACCTCTTTTGGACGTCCACTCGTTCATCGTCTTCGGTGCTCATATGACCAGTACGAAATTTTGCAAACCACTTACGAATTGTTGCTTCGCCCGGTGCAGAGTCTGGATAACACTCATCAAGCCATTTTTTGGTATCGGCGGCACTTTTTTTCATCGAAAAGTAGTGTTTCATCAACACACGAAATTCCTTTTTTTCCATTTTTTTCACAATAACAAAAGTAGCTTCACTCAAAATGCAATATCTCACAAACTAATAATCAGACAGCTGTCAAATTTATACACGTATCTTTTGAAGGTTGGTACTAACTGAAAATGGTATGAATTTAACTCCAGTGGCGCCCTCTCATAGAAACGATACGAACTTTTCAGCCGATCTGTTAAAGATATCAAAGGAACGTGTTGGACATATTATTCACGAATATTTGGATATGAGAAAGCTTTGTGCAAAATGGGTGCCGCGTGAGCTCACAATTGATCAAAAACAACAACGAATTGATGATTCTGAGCAGTGTTTGGAGCTGTTATATCGAAATAAAACCGATTTTTTTCGTCGATATATAACAATGGACGAAACATGGCTCCATCACTTCACTCCGGACTCCAATCGACAGTCAGCTGAGTGGACTGCACGCGATGAACCGAACCCAAAGCGTGGAAAGACTCAACAATCGGCCGGTAAGGTTATGGCGTCTGTGTTTTGGGATTCGCATGGTATAATTTTCATCGACTACCTTGAAAAGGAAAGAACCATCAACAGTAACTATTACATAAAGTTATTAGAGCGTTTGAAGGACGAAATTTAAAAAAAACGGTCTCATTTGAAGAAGAAAAAAGTTTTGTTTCATCCAGACAATGCACCGTGTCACAAGTCGATGAAAACCATGCTGAAATTGAACGAATTGGGCTTCGAATTGCTCCCTCATCCACCGTATTCTCCAGATTTGGCCCCCCGTGACTTTTTCCTGTTCTCAGACCTCAAGAGAATGCTCGCTGGTAAAAAATTTAGAAGCAATGAAGAGGCAATCGCTGAAACTGAGGCCTATTTTGAGGCAAAGGACAAATCGTACTACAAAATGGTATCGAAAAGTTGGAAGATCGCTATAATCGCTGTATCGCCTCTGATGACAATTATGTTGAATAATAAAAACGAATTTTGGCAAAAAAATGTACGATACGAACTTTTCAGCCGAACTGTTACATAAGTAGAGATTTCAATTTGTGTAAGAAATTGAACGGTTGTTTTAAAATAGCAATCTCCCAGCAGCAATTCTTCTGTAGAGGCGCTTCGAGCAGCCCACAGCCTTACGGGCTGTTGCGTTCAAGTTTTCATACAATGGTAATTCATGCGTGCAAAATCGTGCGCAACGGTGATTTTCAACGGATTTTTACTTGTATGTTTTACACAGCTTTTTTCAGAAAGTTTGTACTAGCTTTGATGTCTGTTTTTTTTTTAGATTATAGTATTCTTGGGCTTTCACGTTGCAAATGCTATATAGTTTCTTGTTTTTTTTTTCGTTTATTACTTCATTGAGAATTTTGCAACGAATTCTTTTAAAAACAAAATTTCCCATTTTTACTTTGCAGCAGGTAGAGGATCTATTATATTTTTTTTTTTAAAAGCTATATCCTTTCATATTCCAGATTTTTTTCTTTATCCTCATTTGGCTTGGTAGCAATTTTCTAATGTTTGGGGTTTTAGCTATTAGTGGAATGAAACTAAACCCTTTTTGAAAAAAAATAAACGTTCCCTTAAAGAACTATGAAGATTTTTTTGCAAACTCGAGTTTTTTTTGTATATGAATTGTTATAGAAGAGAAATGTAAGTATAAGTGAGGTAGGAGTGAGTTCGAGTAAAATATTGAAGAAAGGCAGCAAGGCAGAGAAAAAACACTGCCCATAAATTGTGCAGAACCCAGTTGTGGGAACAGCTGAGTTGACAATTTGTGAATGAGAACGAGATAAAATGGACGTTGTTTCGTGGAAGCGTCAGTCGTATTCGAGCAGCAGACTGAAAGTGTTACTGAAAAGCTTCTGAAAACGACCGTCCGTCTTCAGTGAATCTACTTCAAAGGATATCCATATCCAAAACAGTGAAGCAGCTGATCACTCAACTAAAGGTTATTTTGTTCCATTGAATTGTATTTTGTCTTCCAGAGAGATAGTCTGTTCCAAAATCTGTTCGTTCTAGTCACGGAGAGAGCTACGCACTACCACAATTTCCCACTATGTTAACGAAAAAATGAATACGTTGACTACATCGTTGTAATTGGATTGCTGGAAATTTATACATTTATTAGACCCAAAGTGACTTACGGAACAAGAACGAGAGTGGTTCATGACAGTCAAATTTAGTTATTCTACACCATCCGGTGAACGGGAAAAAGGGCTTGAATAAGTTTTGCCGCGAAGGAAATGTTTCGAGTTGTCTGCAATTTCGAAAACTTTCCCCTAGAACTACGATAACAGGCGAAACAACTGCGACACAATTTCCTTTTAGTTGGACAACTTTCCCGCAAAAGACAGCACAGGAAAATCGCGCGGAAAACTGTGTCGTCAACGTGAAACAAAGGTACTGAATACTAACAAGAAAGGCACGTTCTTCTATGCTTGCTGGAATCATATCTCCTTCATTGGCGTGGGGATGGTGGAGGGGGGGGGGGGCTTATGGGTGAATATTCCTATCGCTTGTTATGGCACCTGGATGGAAAAGTGTTCCCTGTTGCTCTGCACCAGACAATTTGCTATTGGCTTTCTCTTCTGCTATTGCTGTCGTTCCTTTTCCCGCAGGAAGTCACATTCCGCCATCCTTTGGTCGCACCTTTTTCGATTATTGGAACGGCACCCGATTGTGGGAGGATCGGAGTATGCTTTCCGTATAATTGAACTTCCGAACTAATCCCCAGCGTGTTCAGAAACTAGCTGAGGCACAGTTGTCTTATTCTTTTCGCCAGTTTGCAACATCTCATGCGGAAGATTTTGCTAGGCACGATGTTACACACTATCGTGAAGAATTATTACACCCGTGATGGTGTGGCGGGAAGACAAGATCTAACGTCCTTTAAGCTTCCCTGTCCGACGGGAGCTTCACGATAATAAACACAAACATTTTACGTTAGGCTATCTTTTTTCTTGTAAAAAAAAAATTGTGATCATATTTCCGATGGCATGTAGCAAAAATTATGTTGATTCGTTAGATACAACAAGAGATATTCACGATCAAAAACTTATCACTCTCTCAAAGGGTAATTTTTGAAAAGGCGCCCCATCGGAAAGTAAGTCGTATTCACGACAAAAATCTGGCAAACTTAGCTCAAAACTGTTCTAATTCTTGGGTGATGCTAATTAATGACCAATGAAACTCGCTTCAGTTATAGCAGTTCTACGTTTCCCTTGATAACGGGAAAAACTAATATTTTTGGTTAAAGTTGGGGCTTCTTCTCATTTCCAAGTTTTCATTCAAAGGCAATTTTTCGATAATATCACTGTAATATATAGTTTATAAAATAATCCCCGAATTGATGCCATGTCAATCATTCCTATGAATTGAACCATTATTCAGCAGAAAGCGTGCGTTAGTTATCGGAACAAATAGAAATCCGTAGGTGCCACAACTGGACTGTATGGCGGGTGAGATGACATTTTCGCTTTCAGCGTTCGAAGGTAATTTTTAACTACGCTTTCAATGCATGGTCGAGTGTTGTCGTAAAACAAGATGACTTAGTCGTGACATTCGCTGGTTGCCGGTCGCTTCCTACGTCATGCTTAGCTTAAACGTATCGATAACCAATTTATTTTTTTCGGTTTCAGCAAATACAGAGAGCAAATCACTGTAGAACTGTAAATATTGTAATGGCCAACGCGCTCACTGTCGCAAAACGGACTGCGACTTAAGTATCTCAAGACTTCGTATGGCGGTAAATTTACAGGGTCCGCCACGGTAGCAAACGCAGAGCGTACCGAACAAATCTTCTTTGAACAGCCTCAATCCTGGCGATCCAGTGAGCATGGTAAGGGCTCCATACTACAGCGTTTGACTCTAATATTGAACGTACAAGTGAACAATATAATGATCTTAGATATAACGGGTCCCGTAACTCTTTAGCAACCTTAATGATAAAACCAAGTTGACGGTTAGCTTTGGCTAAAATATTGTCATAGTGGAGTCTGAAGGTAATTTCTCGATCCAATGTGACACCAAGGTCCTTAATGCTTTCTACTCGCGTCAGTGACCTTCCCGAAATTCCGTAATCGTACAGGATAGGATCCGATTTCCGATGAACACAGCATTTCTCGATACTCAAGCATAAGAAATTTTTTGAGCACCAATCAGCGAATTTGTTGTAGTTCAAAACAGTTCTCGAGATTCTTGATGACTTTCAGAATTTTTGCATCATCTGCATAAAACAATCTGCATTCCGGTGGTAACAGAAAGGAAACGTCGTTTATGAAGATCAAAAACAGTAATGGACCAAGATTGCTTCCTTGCGGAACTCCAGACTGATTTGAGAATATATCTGAAGTTGAAGATCCAATTTTCACTCGAACTGAACGGTTTGTCAAGTATGATTTGAACCAGTCTACGCTCTTCGGTGAGATGCCCAATCGTTTTAGTTTAGACAGAAGTATTCCGTGATCCACTCGATCGAATGCAGCCTTAAGAGTGGATCACGCATATACGCTGCATCGATTTGCAATCCAGAGTCCATGTTCTGAACACACTTTGAGGTGAATAACATAAGGTTCGATGATACCGAGCGTTCTGGGTAGAAACCATGCTGCTCGTAATCTATATAGCTTTTACAGCTAGCAAATAGTAGATCATTCACGATTATTTCAAATAGCTTAGAGCAAGCACACAAAGACGTAATTCCACGCTAATTAGAAATGTTGCATTTATCGCCTTTTTTGTAAACTGGGAATAAATATGAAAACTTCCATCGTAAAGGAAACTCACTTCGCAGAGTAGAAATGTTGAAAAGCCTAGCTAACGGATAACTCAGAGAATTCGCACAACGCTTCAGCACAGATGATGGAATACCGTCGGGGCCAGCAGCGAATGACAGCTTCAGTTTGTGCATGGCTGTAACTACCATCTCCTCTGTTATGAGAGGAAAGTTGAAACTAAACATGTTATGCGGTACACAAACTGTGGCTTTTTCTATTTGGTTCGATGTAGCAGAAGTGTCGTGAAATGCACGCCCAAAGTGGTGTGCGAACAAATCACATTTCTCCTTTTCGAGGCGTATTGTTTCATTGGCCAGATACATAGTGTGCGGAAGACCAGTTTCTTTCCTCTTAGAATTAACAAATGACCAAAAAAGTTTTGGGTTTCGGCGAAGGTTCATTCTAGTTCGTCTTATGTGACGACGATATAAAAACTTATTGTAACGGCGATATCGACTAGTAGCTATGCTTAATTGATGCTTGAAATACTGAGATCGAGAACTGCAGTACTTCCGGAGGGTTGAAGATCGTACACGCTTGAGTGCGCGCAAATGTGGGTTAGACCATGGCGGTTTCTGAGGAGGGCGGCTAGCAGGAACAACATGGGAAACAACGTTTCCTACTGCCTCGCAAAAATAATCAACTGCGTCATTGATATTAGTAGTAGTTTCAATAAAATGCCAATCAAGATTCGAAAGCAGATCGTTCATCTCAACGTAATTAGCTCGGCGGAAGTCAAGAGAGTACGATAGAGATGGCTCGTCAAACTCAATTGGTGTAGGTATCCTGAACTCAACAGCAAGTGCGGGGTGGTCAGCATCAAGGTCAATGAGTGGCTCAGCTGGCGAGAATACGGTAGTGACCGGTAAAGCGAATTCATTCGCGAGAATCAGATCTAACAAACGTTCGTTTCGATTCAAAAATGTGTTGATTTGAGTGAATCCATTCAGGTTGATCCCATCGAGTAGAGTGCAGCAAGCAGTTGGAATTTGTGAAAGTAATGATTCGACAATAGGTATTCCTCCTTAAGGAAAGCGCCATCGCAAACCAGACTGATTATAGTCACCGAACAGTAGAGCGGGAGTGTGAGGGTTCAATCGGGAAGATATCGAGCTCAACGACTCTATGTGATCATTGATACTCACCGGGTCGGTTCTACGGTCGGGAGGCAGGTAAATTACTCCGATACTTAACGTATTTCGTGGAAGTTCGATTAAAACCCACAGTTGTTCAAGTGCTTTAGAGATGATTGTCTGGTCAATTGAACTGTTTAATTTTTTCGATACTGCAATCAGCACGCCTCCACCACGCGTTTTGTAGCTGTTTAGAGAGGAGCGATCAGTCCTAAAAACATTATACTGCTGTCCGAAGAGTTGAACGGAGAAAATATGGTCATTCAACCATGTTTCCGTAAGGACGATGATGTCATATTCAGCATCCAAAACTGCTAGATAAAAAGTATCGATTTTAGTCCTTAGCCCGCGCACATTTTGTTATTATATATATAAACGATTGAATATAGTGACGCTGGAATGCGGAGAATGATCAGGTACAGTATGTTCTATAGTAGAGTTATACTCGCCTGAACTAGCATGTCGGAGGCCTCCACTACCAACACCGACCGCAGGACCGGGACGATGACGATGGTGGATGTCAGCGGAGAGCGCGACTGGGTGGAGTGGAAGGGAGACTTCCTTAATGCCTATTACTGGGTCTAAGAATTCTCTAAACAGAAGTCCTTTTGGCTACATTGCAGCATCGAGCAATCGTTCCTTCAGGATAGGATCCAGTCCAATTTTAAACGAGTTTTTCAACTTGAGCCGGCAGATCACCTAGGTTAGTGGAACAAGGCTGCTGTGATTCCATTAAATCCTTAATGTAGGAGAGAACACTTCGGCCGTTCAGTTCATCCTTAGATTTGGTGCAAACAAATATTGCCTTCCCTTGAGCGAACAAGTCGCGGTTTGAGCGATTATTAAATCCACAGCATTGCTGGCTGATGTGGAAAAAAGTGTCACAAAAACCACACCGTATAGGCTCCAAGTCATTTATAAGCAAGTGGCATTCTCCGCATTGTTTTTTTTTATCCATACTTGCTTTGTTCAAATTCGCTATAAAACCACAGCAGCAATAGTTGATGCTATCGCTTGTGCTTTACGAGATAGACAAATGGCAAAAAAAATATTTGTTTGGGCCGGTAAAAAGAATCGATTACCAAATTTCGGTGGATTCCAGATACTGGATACTTCAACACGACGGTGACTTCAAAGAACACAACGCAATAACAATGGTACGATTTCAAAGAAACAGTAAAAACCCGAATAATTATCACAACTCAGAAAAACACTGTGGCAACAAGGCGCGTCAGTCAACGACAAGCAGTTTAAGTTTAAGCAGCTTAAAAAAAAGCATGTGTCCTTATGTAAAATTTGAGCTTAATCGGATATGGCACGGTGGTCAAAGTTTAAACATTTTGTTGATGCCAAATGCCTTAGAATTGTCTGAGACGTTGAGATCTAGCGTCATCGAGAAAAAAAATTTTGATATAATCGACTTTCTGGGACTTGAAATTATGAGATTTCCGAAATCAAAAATTTTCTTGTTGTCGAATGTCTAAGAAATGAATAAATTTTTCTCGAAATAAAATTTAAAAATTTAAATTTAAATTTAAAAAACAAATTCGAGATAACACAAAATCTTGACGTTTCATATAATTCTAAGACATTTGACATCAACAAAAAAAATGGTTTCAACAAAAAAAAAAACGTTATTACACTAGATCCCGACGTTTTAGACAATTCTAAAGCATTTGTCATCGACAAATTTTTTTTTTCTATTCTGGAAATCTTAAAAAGTCTCAGAAAGTCGATTTAGAACCAGAAAAAAAAATTCAGAGATCACACCTAATCTCAACGTTTCATGCAATTCTAAGACTTTTGGCATCAAAAAAAATTTCGAATTCGGAAATTTCATGTACCCTTCCTTTGGTGATTTTTCAAGATTTTGAAACTTTTCTCAAATTCTCTAAGCCACAAAGTCAATTTTAACAAAAAAGAATTTTTTTTCTGAGATTACACCAGATCTGGACGTTTCATGCATTTCTAAGATATTCGGCATCAAAAAAATTTTTCTTTAGTTTTGAGGTTTTTTTAGGCGTTTTTTTTACGCGGTTCGTATCCCCCGCGTAAAAAGAGACCTCAGTGTAATCGTTCTCTAGATATTTTGATATGAAGTTTCAAAGTACTTATATTATTGCCAAATAGCGAAACTTTAGCAAGCTTACTGGTAATTGTATATTTTAAAGGGTAATTTTTGCTGATGATGATTGTCAGACTTGTTCAGTATGATCTATTATTTAATCATGAATGTGCGCTGGCAAAGCTGGACAAAGATCCACTTTTTTAACGAAAAATTGTGTTCAGAGACAAAGCTTATTTCTGGTTAAATGGATACGTCAACAAGCAAAATTACCTCATCTGGAGTGAACACCAACCAGAAGCATTGCAAGAGCTACCAAATTAACTGTTTGGTGTGGATTATGGGTCGGTGGCATTATTCGTGAAATGCCGGCCGATATATTGGAGAGAGTGTGGCAAATTGGCCATCTAAAGCGGAACCGCGGCCAACATTTGCCTGAAATAATATTCAAATATTACATTCATCTTTTATTTAGAATAACTGTTCACGCTTAAGTAGATTTGGTAATTTAAAGCGATTTAAATCTTAAGGGCTACCGCTTGTTTGGCAGCCTTGCTGAACCGATTTTATTTCTCTCTCATTTTTCGTTACGTTACCAGGAAACTGGTGCAGAAACAATGGCGCATGCTTATAAATCGACTTAACTTCACAAAAATAACATTCACCTAATTTTTATCGCGACAATACCTATGTTTTTGTCGTGAATACGACTTACTTTACTCTGAGAGAGTGATAAGTTTTTGATCGTGAATATCTCCTGTTGTATCTAACGAATCAACATAATTTTTGCTACATACCATCGGAAACATGATCACAATTTTATAATAAAATATTCAGTTGAGTGACATAATCTCAAATAATTTAAAATAAACTTTTCTGAAATGTTTGGTATAAACGAGTATCAAAGAGGATAATTCATAAGGCGCGTTTGTCTTTCTTGTATTTTGAAAGCTCATAGCTCAGTGATCTGTGAAAGGATTTATACAATCTTACTACCAATAGAATCGAAACTTTTCAACATAAACGTGCATGGCAACAGCATTGAAGTATTTCATTAGTACACTTTTGAAAACCTGTCCCATTTGACCCATGTCAACACCAGCCAATCAGAACGCGTTCTGAGGAAGAGAACAAAATATCTGTTGCTGTACAACAAATCGGTCGAGAAAAATGTTCCGAACAGTGCTTAATATCGTAGTGAGTTCCACAATTTGGTCCTACTGAAAGAAAGGAATGAATCCCGTACAGCTTTCCTAATAGTTTCTTTCAATGAATAATATAGACTTCTTTTTGAAAATTTTACGTCTAAATCGTTGTTTTCTTCATTCGACTTCGCGAAATCGACTCTCTCACTGAAAACTTTGAGCACTCGGAAAATAGAAACCGAATACAAGTAGTACACCGGACGGCGTAGCCCGGAATGTTAGAAGATACAAAAAACATCATTTGACGTGTACAATTAGAGTGCAACACTCGAAACTCACTTCACTTTACATGCGAAAAACATCTAAACAATTTGCAAGCAGTTTCAACAAGACTGTCCCTTTTAGCTTTTTAATGGATTGCTTTGCTTTGACACTTCTCATGAGTTTTTGGCTAATAAACTTGTTGATAAAACCAATTTCATTTTTGTTTTCTTTGTGCTGTCCTTCAGTAATGATGGTGATAGATAAATAGAAACAAATTTTCTGATTTTAATAACGAAATTAGTTGTCAATGAGAATTTTGTGTTGGATTGAAATATTGCTGGTTTGTGTCCAGAATATTCGCCAACTAAACACATTCTCTAAAAATAAGAGTTTTTTTCAGCAAAGTAAATTCTCAATATTAACTAATTTTATAGTTATTTTGGAAATTTTGTTGTTAAAATCAACTAATTCAAAAACAGTAATACGAATTAGGCGCAGAGCTAATTTCGGTCGTTCCGTGTGGTTCCGTTCGCCGTTTCAACTTTCAAAACTAAAATATTTTAAGTGAACACGAAAACGATAGGGATCCTAGAACTATTTTGCGATCGTAGCTCATTTTGGTGGTCAAGAAGGTTCCTTTTTACTGCACCTAGTATGGAAACGCAAATTTGTTTAGCATATACCTGTTACTCGATATAGTCTGAAAAAACATCAATATCCTGCGGTTGCATGATATAAAACTTTATAAGTATCAGTAGTTTTCGTTTGAAAAAACTTCTTCCTAAACGTCTTGCCATGGACTGAAAAACGTAAATAACTGTAGACAATGTTCTGTCGGTTGCATAATATTCTCCTGCTTCGAAAGGTTCAAACTAAACTATTTTCAGCAGCTTATCTATGATTATCCCTTTTTTCATGGTCCACCAGACTGGACGGAATAAAGCGAGATATTTTTCTTCGATGTAAGCAACAAGGCAACAATCAATATCTATCTTCGGTCAGGGGTCAGGGGATCCTACAGGACACTTTCCGGTGTTTTTGATAAATTGATTCATGAAGGATATTACAGACAGGAGGTCTGATGTTTCGTACGAAACGAAGGAAGGCTTAAGGGTTTCCTCTCAGGGGAAAAGAGAACAGTAAGAGAGAACCAAAATTTTTGAATTAGTATTCATGTTGTGGGAAAGTTGTTTTCTATTCGATTCCCAGTGGACGGGGTTTTTAAAGTAAATTACAGAGCGTCATTCAAAACCGAAATGATTTACGTAACCAACGACCAATCTAGCGCAAAACTGAAACGAGAACAAACGATTTGGTTTCAACAACCCGCTAGTTGAGAAATTTAGAATTTAATCCCCGAAGCACCAATTATCAAAAGCTAAAAAATAGAAAGCAAACAACTTCCGCTCCACTTCGACGCCCTCCTCCTTTGGTCGCTTTTCATCGCTTTTCCTCACTAATTGGAACGTGGAATGTAAGAATGAACGTTTCAAGCTTTGCCGGTTGAATGCCGGCGGCGGCACCATTCGATTCGGCTGAAGCTGAACGGAAATTGCAATGTTTGTGGGAAGTCGTCGTACATTTCGTGCTGCCATCATCCGGATGGCCCGGAAAAGCTGCGCTCGGAAAATGACCACCAAACAAACAGGCAGCTACCAGATAGCGACCGTACTCAGTGGGAGAGATCTCATATCTTGAAGGAGTGAACGAAAAAAAAAACAGCAAACAAACAGTATCCTTTCCAGCATCCTTTAGTCCGCTTCTTATACGTTGTAATCCGGGAACAAAAACCAAGCGGATATCGTGGTTGTAATCGCACACGTTTTCTGCATAACCAGCATCTCCTGTCAGTGCGACACTTTGGTGTCCGGGAGGAAATTAACTGTGGTGTAGGTGGCTTCACTCCGTACCAGTTCTCAAAAAGGAAGTCTCTATGCAGTTTGTGTCCATTCCAAAAAAGAAAACGTTAACCCTATGTCGAAACCCTATCTCCCTTGACCGCAAAGCCAAAACCCAGACGACAACCCTGATGTGATCGTTAATTTAGAGCAAACGTGGCTAACGTGCTCGTTTTGTGTGACGACAATAGTTGTGTCTGGTTGACGAGAAAAGCTATCCGACTAGCATTGATGGCTTAATTTGTATCCCACTTGCCACTTCCCACACTTGTTCGTGGGGGCTTTGGTCACTGATGATTGTGAGGGGGGAAAGAGGAATCTGCTTTACGTATCGAGAACCGAAAGATCTTCTAGTGAAGAAGATTTCCAGCTTAAATGAAGCTAGCACATATAAGGCAACGGTTGGAGTTCACTTTTAAAACCGAATTTCGGACTTATCCAGAGCAAATGATGACTTCCGGTGACACCCTTAAAGTGTAAGTATGTCATTTCGCTAGAAGTGCGATGGGTTTTAGAGTAAATAATGCTCGATTTTTCGACACCGCTTAGCCATCATTTAGGTAAACGTTAGGTTCGGTGAACTGCAAACTTTCCCATTGAGTTCAGATGTGACTCAAAGTAGCCATCTCGGACCGTTTATATTTTTGCTTTATTTCACTGATCTAAACGTTTTTATTGCAGCGCCTAAAACTATAATTCGCAAACATTCGTTGAATATTTTGCATTCAATCTAAACTTAAAGCCTGGTAAACTGTACATATTTCGTAATTAGTGCGACTGCCTAAGTTTCCCGACGAAGGAAGTTCTTCCGAAAATCTGCCCGTTCCCGTCGTTGACTAGCCTAGCTACTTGATTACACTCTCATGAAATCATCCTGTAACGACCGAAGCTACAACATTTGAACCGAACTGTTCCATCACACAGTGGTTTAAAAGCTCAATTTGACGCTCTTGATTCAAACCACCAAAAAAGCGTGATTTTCGAACTAAAGTTTTTTCAAATGTAAAACAAATTTGCAGAATGCATCACGTATCTCGAGTAAAATTCATACTATAATGAATTTTCAGTTGGTATATTGTGAGTACAAATTAGTTCGGTCCGTTTTCAAAATATGGATCTGGCTGTTATGAATATTGAATATTGAAAGGCAAGTGCTGATGTCGAAAGTTCTTCGGTCACCTCTTAAGGGAACTTTCATTTTTTTTTCAAAACGGTTTAGTTTTAAGAGGTTAGACTGTCATTAACATTCATTTCAGATTTGTATATCATATTCCATTAGTTCATATTGCTATGAGTTTTTTTTCAAAAAAAAACCTTGTTTTATACTTTATTAATTATGAACAATTTTGTCTTACCCAAGCAGCATTTGCGAGAAGTTTTCAGTTTTCTGTTTGAATTGTAAGAGAAGTGCAGCTGAAGCGCATCAAATGCTTGCAGATGTTTCCGGGGACAATGTTCCAACTGATAAATCATGTAGGGAATGGTTTCAACGTTTCAAGAATAGAGATTTCAGCGTTGAAGACAGGCTTTGCTTTGGTCAACGAAAAAAGTACGGGTGTGTAATGTCAGAGACATAACTGGATGTCGTGAGTACGAATAAACCTGACACGCTTCCTTTATACTTCCGAATTCGAATTGGTAGTTGATCGATTGTGTGAATTGTGCTACTTTCCCCTTATTCACTACTAGAATTTTGAACGATGCGCCTAGACTAAAGTACAGATTAGTTACATTAAACATTCTGAAACGCAAATAAATATTATGGAATAACCTGTATAGTTCTTTATAATAAAATAATTATGGTTCTGAAAAGAACCTTTGATGAAAGCGTTCATGATGGAGAGTGACGAGTTGAGTTCGAATTTCTGGATCTGAGTTCAAAAACTAAATTCTGAACTTAGAACAGACTCAGAATTCAGTTGGATTTTAGTTCTGGAACTACAATTTCGAAACTGAATTCAGTTCCGGAATCATTTCCCAGAATCCAGTTTCAGCACGCAGGCGCTGAATTCTAAACCCACATTCCGGAACTAAGCTCTGAAACTTGAAGACGATTTTACGCCATGACTACCAAAATGGGTTGTATAGCGTACAGTAAAGCAAAATTTCACATAATTCTTTGGGATTATTATTATGGTTCTCAAAAGTAAAATAACTGGACTTGAGTTCAAGATCTAAATTCCAACCAATAATAGACTCAGACACCAGGCCATCGTTCCACACATTATCGAATGCCTTTTCAATATCCAATATTGCCATGGCAGTCGTTTTGGACAATGATTTGTTTTGCTGGATGACGTTGTTAATCCTTGTGAGTTGGTGGACGGTGGATCTTCCTTCCCGGAACTCAAACTGTTCTTCCAGTAATATATCCTGTTCATCTGCGAAAGCAAGAACTCGCCTTTGTATTGACTTTTCAAACAGCTTGGATAGGGCAGAGAGTAAGCTGATGGGCCGACAGCTCTTGGAAAAGAAAGGATCTTTCCCCGGCATTTGCCTTCTCTACTGGTGTAATTAAAGGTATTCCTTCAGCTGAGTCTTGGGGTGACATCAGAGGAGGAATAGGCTTCGGTTTTTTCTTAAGCACCTTCGTTAAGAACCAGAAGGGCTTTGAATGTGGGAGAATTTCTCGAAGCTTTTGCTGGAAGTTCCTGTTGCGAAGCTCAGATATCCTTTCCTGGATTATTCTAGTTAAGTTGTTATAAGTAGTCTTCCTATCTAGGATGCCAGTTCGTTGATACTGCCTCCGGTAGATATTTCGAAGTCGGATGAGTTTCTTGGTGACACTGTCGATTTGAAGAGAGGAACTCGGCATATGTTGTACTGGAACCGTCCTACCACGAGCGACTGTGATTGAATGCAGGAAGGAAGATAGGGCTGCATCGATTTCCATCGGGGAATCAAGTGGCAAATCGATATTAATAAGTTGGTCGGCGATTTGTTGAAATTGGACCCAGTCGGTGCGATAATAGTTCCTCCGGTCCCAAATAACCCAAAAAGATTCGTCTGGCGATGAATCAATATGACGAATAAATTTCAATTGATTTGAGTTCAATTTTGTTCAGTTTTTTTTAGGTACTGTCACCTTCTATAACGGTTTGAATTATAAAAATTCATCACCCTGTAATTGAATCGCAAGTTAGAATTGGATAAAATTCACCAATCTTGTAATTTGGATTTTCGTTAATGAAATTCCATTTGGCCTTCTTCGAGAAAACGATAGAGCTCCTCAATTCTCGATATTTTCGGAACCGGAATTCGGAAATCGGTGTAGCCGAAGTCAGTTAAATTCATTTAAGAAATTATACACAATTTCATATGATTCGAAATTTTTGAAAATCAGTGTAACCATGTTTGAGAAAAATACCGATAAAATTATTGATTTATGTGATATTGACATTTTTACACCAATCATCCTATATCAGTTGAATCGGAAGTCGGATCTGATTAAAAAACAAGAGGTTTTATGGGATCCTAAAACCTTTCAGTTGAATAGTAGATGAGGGAAGTCGGTTCAGCCATCTACGAGAAAAATGAGTATCATTACACATACCATCCTGTAGTTCCGGAACCAGAGGTCGGATCCAAATGAAATTCAGGAACCATGTATAAGAGCATAGGACTTTTTATATTAATCTAAGTTTGTAGATGGGACTCTTATTTGAATCTAATCGGTTAAGCGGCCTCTGAGAAAATTGAGAAGTATTATTTGTCCAGTAAACTCCAAGAAAAGTGACTACATGTTTTTGCAACATATAAACATACACCATTACAAACTGACGTTTGTTAATATCGAAGAATTGATTCAAATGTTATATAACAATCGATTCGAAAGTTGATTTTTTCAGTGATTACATAACCTTGGTATATAATAAACGCAAAAATTTCATCTCACTGTCCAAAGTGTCATGCAAAAGGATGCCGTACACAGACTTTTAAATGCTGTACACAGTTTTTGAAGTGCGTTTTACAAATCGTGTTTCATTTTGCTTCCAAATATCGCTTTGTCATGAAGCACTAAGAACTCCTTTTACTGATTGGGATAGAGAGGAAAAGTCACTTTCACAAAAAGTGTCAGTATCTCCGTTAACGACGGACGTATTTCAACAAACTTTGAATGTTTGATAGGTATTACAACGAGGCATCTAAGGATTAAGGAACGAAAGCAATAGCGCTCTGACTGACAAAAAGGGCCTTTCATTTGCAACTAGTCCGATCAAAATCGGCCCAGTCATCTCTGAATTTGTCCGAATTCTATACTTATTTTTACATTTATAAAACCGTGGTAAAACATATTATATTTCGAATGGCTGTAGTCGAAAAATTATAAACCCTGAACAATTCCACACTCCAAAAAATTTTGAACTTTACAGGTGACTTAATCTCTCATACGATGTAATGCATAAAGACCTAATTTGTCAAATGACAGAAAATTTTATTTGTAATGACTTAATGTTAGATGAGCTTGAATTTCACTGGTTTCGACTGTAACTTGCGTTCTGCTAGCAGGTTCGACTGTATAAATTTAAATGCACCTTTTACCAGCCAAGCAGATGCATGCTCCTGTGGCTCAGTCGATTAACAGACGTACTTGCGATTCAATGATTCTCGGTTCAAGTCGCTACGGTTGCTCTTATTCTTTTTTTTTTATTTCAATGAATTTCATGTATGGAGTTTTAGACACAATATTAAATGTTCTTCCACGTAAATTTGCGTGAGCTTCGACCCTCCATTTATGTGCATCTAATAAGATGTGAAATCTCAGGGTTTTTTTAAGTGTGCATACAAAATCGATGGTCAAATTTTTCTTGTATTTTTAGATTTGGCTCAAATTTTGCATATGCATTTTTCATGATCAAAAGATACAATTCGCAGCAAAAGTTTGACATTATCAACCTAGTCGTACTTTTGAGAAGGAACTAAGTGAAATTTTCAATAATATAAGGAGTGTATCGATAAGTAGTTAGCAACATTCAAACAGTTATTACTCTGAAATGGCTTAATTTTTTGCAGCGTGTTTTGCGGTGATATGTGTGTTTACATGTTAATAACAGCTGCGCAATCGAATGGTCTCGGTACGGTTTATCGTTTCAGTGATGAGTCGAATTGATCCGGAAACGCGAAAGAAAATTCTGCACACTTGGTGCTCACAAAATGGTGTCACGTGCAACGAAATTGCAAAACGGGTGAAAGTGCACCACACCAGTGTCAAAAATATTATCGAGAAGTTCGGTAAGACCTTTTCCATGAAGGATTTGCCCCGATCCGGGTCCCAGCCAGCCCGGCCGGGACTTAAAAGTGGTTGAGTACATCAGGAAAAACCCATCGGTGTCGACGCGGGATTTGGCCAAGCAATTCAACACTAGCATCGGGATGATTCAACGGATCAAAGTTCATAACTTCCTGAAAACGTACAAGAAACAGGAGGTGCCGAAAAAGTCCCTGGTATAGCAAGTTCAGGCCAAAACAAGAGTGCGAAAACTGTATAACCGGATTCTACAGAATAAAGAGGGATGCATCCTGATCGACGACGAAACCTACGCCAAGGAAGAATCTCGAGCGCTGCCCGGACCGCAATATTATACGAAATCGGTGTACCAGGACCTGGACGACGCTGACACCACGGTGGCGATGGTCTGGCAAGCAATTTGTACCTGTGGTTTGCGGTCGTCGATTTTCTTCACGAAGGGCACAATTTACGCCAAGGTGTACGAGGAAGAATGTTTGAAGAAGAGAATGCTGCCACTGTACAGAATGCATAAGGCTCCTCCTCTCTTCTGGCCGGTTTTGGCTTTAGCCCACTACGCCAACTCCGTTTTACAGTTTTACGTTTTACATTCAAAAAATAATGTACAATTCGTGGAAAAGGACATCAACCCACCGAACTGCTCGGATCTTCGGCCAATTGAAAGGTATTGGGCAATTGTCAAGCGGCACTTTCGGAAGGAAGGTACAGTGTCCTAAAACATGCAGGAGTTAAAAAAAGCTGAACAGCTGCCACCAGGAAAGTCACAAAAGTAACTGTGCAGAATTTAATGAAGAATGTTAAGTCCAAAGTGCGAGCGTTTCACAGAAACTAGGATTTTCTTCAATATAATCAGTAAAATGCATAAAAATGTAATTTTTCTAGAATATATCGAAAACTGATGTCCAAATATGTTTTTTTTTCGCTTTTTTATTCAATAATCAATGTTGCTAACTACTACACTCCTTATATGTATTGAGTATGAAGTACACTGAAGTCTTTTTTTTGCGAATTTACGTACCGCATAAAAAAAACCGCATAACTCTGAAAATTCGCATAAAAAAAAACCGCATAACTCTGAAAATTCGCATAAAAAAGACCGCAGAAGGGCAAACCGCATAACTCTGAAACTTCGCATAAAAAAAACCGTATAACTCTGAAAATTCGCATAAAAAAAGTCGCGTAAAAAAAACCGCATAAAAAAAGGCCGCATAAAAAAAGACCGCATAAAAAAAGACCTCAGTGTATAGTACAGTCAACTGATTGGCTGTGTATAGTCGATTTCAATTGAATGAAATTAAATTGAATTTAACGGCATTGGACAGGATACATTGTTCTGTCTCATTCAGATTTTGAAATTTTTTTTTTGAAAAATCATGGTTTGTTTCAGAATCACCCTCCTAAATCCACTGTAGCCAATAAACGCAGTTTATTGGGTGCCACTAATGTCCTGAAGACTTCAAATCTCTAAGGTCAACGTTAAAAGTGCGAAGAATTATTTCCTACTAATTTTACTTCAAGGACCATTGTGCAATGGTAACAATGAGAGCAATCTAACCTCTTTTGGCAAGTGGCACGATCAGTGTAACAATACAGGAAAGGAATTTAAGGTCTGAGGACAGCGGGCCACGTTTTGAATTTTAAATCGACCACGTGACTCGCTCAATTCCCTTTGCGCATCGTATTTCTCTTGTACTCTCTCGTATATGAGCAAACTGTACCGGGTTGCCAGCATACATTTTATTATTTTGATGAGAAGTTTTATCACATTAATCTATCGTATGGGTTGGACATTACATGGATTCCAATGAACAATGAAAAAATATTCAACTTTCACAGAGATTGAATGTGTGTGTGTTTTGCAGCCTTGTCGAACCAATTTTGGTATGCATGCATTTCCGAGCGTTGCAGGTATGGATTTCCGAGCGTTCCAATTTTCAGTAGTTCTTCAGTCAGAAAAAAATACAACACGAATGCTAAACTCAATGAGTCATTTTGAAAATTTCACAGAATATTCTCAACTAAATTTCGAAGATATTGTCAGGTGGGTTTTTCTATATTCTGCACCGTTTCCAAAAAAAATTTATTTGAAACGGAAAATAGCAAAAAACCTACCACTTTACGGTACTGTTCTTAGTCCTTAATATTAAAAATTTAAAACTTCCGCTTTAAGTACGGACGGATTACATATGAAACATAATTGTTTCCTGTTTTTTTACTCCTCTTACGAATAATTTCGATGTCGAGTTTGCAACCGCTAACCAAAAACTTCTCACTGCCCGTTTTTGAGCAAAGGTTTCGCAAGTCATTGATTTCAATTAGTTTTCATATTTCCATTACATTTGCGAATAGCATGGCCGGAACTCGGGCTTACCTATTTAGTTTAATTAGCTTCGATGACATTAGCGAAGCTATTTTGTGTTCCGAAATATTCCCAACTTTCGCATGTGGAACTTTTCCTCGCGTGGCTTGAATTCGTACGTAGTTTGGGTAATTAGTTGAAATGAATGTGAAGTAGAATGTATTGTCGTTTTTGGTTTTGGATAGCTTTGGGAGTAAATTAACAGAGATTACTTTTTTTCTAAAGTTTGCAAGAGTTGTACTGAATTGTATGACTCAATAAAAATAAAAATATGATGACCTTCCGCAATCTCATCAGAATTAAAATCATATCAATACTGCCACCATCCTGTTAATGCAATTCCCTTTTTCCGATTCATCATCCCAAACAATAGGATAAAAATTCCCATTCAAAGGAAGCAATTGTTAACACAATCCGGAACGAATTGTTCCGAGATTGCAGCTTCATTTCAATCGAACTGTTGCCCCCCTTCGACTGTTCGGTGAAATCAGGAGTGTTCTCATCGGGAGATACAATTAATGTTCCACCAGGCAGCAAATTAAACGACGACATGCAAATAAAAAAAAGAACACCAGGGCACACGATTGACACACTCACCATCACCGGGATCACCAGCAGCTATCGGTCAGAAATTAAAGGAAAATAATTAATTTTATCCCCAAGTGTCACCCGGCGCCATCTCCTACCCGTGACGTGAGTCATGTGAGTAAGAGTAGCACGATCTGCACCTTCATTGAATGTTTTTTTTTTCGTTCTACCGTCGTCCATGTTCGACGTTGAACAATCAACTGCCAGTTCGAGGCAGACAGGCTGTGACAGAGGACTAACGAGGCATGAATCAGTGTAGCATTAATTACTCCGATCGGCTTGTCCCGACAGAAACGAACTGCTACGGTATTATTAGGACATCAATGGGAAATACCTGCATTGTACTTAATTTTTTCGAACATAAAAAAATTTTTTTTGGGAATTATTTTTAATATATGTATATATATATTTTTTTCGAAGCGTCTGCTCGCACTGTGATGATTCATTGATGGAAGCTTTATCAAAATTTGCAGCCGCACCATTTATTCATTTCACTGAGAGAAAGAGAGAGAAAGAGATAGAGAGAGATAGAGCTCGCATTTGGAACGAGAAATGATAGTTCTTTGATTTCTTTGAAGTTCACACAATACAGACATAATTCATCGGTAGGTAGCCGATATTCACTGCAATTCGTTAGGATGCGTTTATCGCAAAAAAAAAGATTTAATGGTGACGCAAGTTGCAGACTGCCAATTTTCCACACAAAAAACGATCGGCCAAAGTATGGGAACTAAAAGTTAGTTTTCAATAATGATTTTCACTAAACGAAAGCCTTCAATGAGACCCGGCTTGGGTCAGTAATGTCAGAGACGAAACCGGAAAGACGAGTATTCGATTAAAATGGACACGTTTCCTTTTTCGCTGCTGATAAACTTATTCCAACGGACGAAAAATCATAACGTTCTTTTGATTCGATTTATTAGTCCTTGAAAGGATCGATTAATCGGGAGGGCTTAGGGTTTAATGGATGAAAAAATAAAACACTTTTTTTGCGAGTTGTTTAAAGCTATCGTTCAAAAACATAAATTCGAATGTTTTGCATTATAAAAAGCATCATTCGAACAACATTTTGAAATTTTTTCGTGGAAAAATATTGTTGAGGAATTAGTCGGTGAAGGAGTACTTTTGAAGACGCTTCTTAGAAATCATGATTTGCGGTGTCCACTGCATCTCAGCGCAGACTTATCAAAAGTCAACAAATCAAAGTTGTAGTAAATGTTTTTTTAGACCCCAAAGGCTTTGTTTTTTTTTTTTTCAATTTTTTAATCTTTTGGTGGCTGTGTAAAGTCAAATCTACGGATCAGGGTCATTTCGCCGATTCCTGCAATTGTCTTAATATTATAATTGGGATTGATTTAAAATAAACACAAATGAATGATAATACGCACCCGTTTTTCTTACCTATTTTTGTACTTCTTGAATAAAGATTCTTGTACTTTGGAATAAAGATTGATTCATGAACCTCAGCATCAAAGCAATTGCATAGGTGTATCTATCAAGCAAATGTATATAGTGGTAGTTTCCGTTTACTAAGTGAAAAAATATCTAATGAGGCTTCGCCACATCGATTTGATTCGTGTGCTGTCCAACCTCGCTCCCGCTCGTTCGGACCTAACTAAAGCAAAGAAACTTAGCTTTGAGTAGACCGGACAAACGAGGCGGTTACAGGTTTGTATGCATGAGGCCGCCGCTTCGGCAAAATGACCTATTCGGCGAAACGACTTTCGGCGAAATGGCTTTCGGCGAAATGACTCGCTCTCACATCTACGAAACATCTCACATCTCGAAAAAATCTGCCATTTTGTAGCTGCAAAACCTTTCCAATAAAAAAAAATTTAGGAAGTAGCTTTCGTATGACGATGGACGGACTGAAAAGCCAAAGAAAAAACACGTTTAAAGTTTATTGTCTATGAAGGGGGGTAAAACTTTCGAAAGATCATATTTCTTCTTCGTACTGTGCCATAAAAATTTTATTTTGTTCAAGTTTGGTCAAATTTTCAAGTCAATCGATGCAGAACGCTGTATTAGATAAGCAAAAATAAAGGCCTATCACTTCTAGAGTTTTGTGTTGTCGTGAATACCACTTACTTTACTATGGGACACCTTTTTAAAATTTACCCTGTATAAGAATGGATGGAACTTAATCGTAAATATCTCTCATTCTGTTTAAAGCAGCAACATAATTTTCCATCTATACCGTCGAAGATATGGGCAGCAATTTATTATAAAATTTTCAGAAGTATGAGATAACCACGAATTGATGTTTGCTCAAATGATTGGTATGAACAAGCATTGCGGTAAAATTCAGTGCCAAAATAAGGTGCGCCAATGTCCAACCGCATTAATTGAACGAATCATCGAAACAAAGCGAATTGCGCAAAACCGACACATAGAAATACGGAATATTTTCAGTGGCACAACCCATGTTTTGTTAACCAGTAAAACATTAAGACATTAATTTATAGTTTTCAATTTTTAAATTCGGATTTTGGATATTCTTTCAAATTGCTAAACAATTTGTATTTTAAGTTTAAGACTGGTAAGTTATTGAAATTAATGTCACATGAAGGGCTGAGGCCAGTGTGTTTTAGTGGGCTATTTTCACGCTTCAAATCTGATTTTCCCAGAAACGGAAAATTTTCCCAGAAAGAAATCCAACTGATAATCTCTTAGAAAATTAGTTTAGATTATTCTATGAAAATTTCAGAATGATTCATTGACTTTAGTGGTCGCGAAAGTTTTTTTTTTCTGAAGAAAGAATTGCATATCTGAAAACGCCGTCTTTCAAATTGTTCAATGAATATCTCGCCTTCAAATGCATGCATCAAAAATCTATCCTGACAATGTCTCGATAATTTAATTTAGATGCGATTAGTGCATGAAAAAGACGGGTGGGTAATATCAGAGATATAACTGGATGTCGTGAATACGAAAACAACTGACATGTTGCTTAACACTTCCGAATATCAATTTGTAGATCAATTGTATGAATTATGCAAGCATTCCCCTTTTTCACATTTTTCACAAAACCAAAGAAGGCTTCACTTGATCTCGATTACTGTGAATTTCACACAGCGAAAAGTGCACAAATCTAATCAAACTGTTCTAGGTTTTCACTAAACCGAGGATATTTACCTTCGATTTGCGAAGAAGAAATCCTAATAGTTCTTTAGAAAACTTTTAGAGCCATTAGAACGGCAGATTTTGTGTGATGCTCTCCACCGTTGTCCTCTTTTCGTTGTTTTTCCACCAATGCAAACGACTGGCAGCTGTGACGTAATCGCTCTTGTCGGAAGCGAAACTAGCTTTGCAAGCTACACACAATAATAGCAGCATGATGATCTTTTTCATCAGAAAATGTGCCGATTGATTACACTGTATTACGTAACATCGGAAAACCGCGTAGAAAAAAACGCAAAATTGAAGATTTTTTTTTTTGATGCCAAATGTTTCAGAAATGCGTGAAACTTCCAGGTTTGGTGTTTTCTAAAAAATAATTATTTTTTAATCGAAAATTTTGTGTCAAAGAGTTGAATTAAAAAAGATCTCTACCACTCGGACCACTGTACTATGGGTCTATACTTTGAAAATGTATTTTTTTATTTTCTATATACATGGCCCTTGCAAACTTCATACACCCAAACCAGCGTTTACGTAAACTTTTTTACGCTACCTCTTTTTACGTTTTTGCATACAATGAAAATCATTTCCAGCTCATTTATAGTCCATTGCCATATGGGTATTTTGTCGTGAATACGACTTACTTTACTATGGGGCGCCTTTTCAAAATTTACCCTCTGAGAGAGTGATAAGTTTTTGATCGTGAATATCTCCTGTTGTATCTAATGAATCAACATAATTCTTGCAAAATGCCATCGGAAATATGATCACAATATTATGATAAAATTTTCAGTTGTGTGACATAATCTCAAATAGTTCAAAATTAAACTTTTCTTAAATGTTTGGTATAAACGAGTGTCGAAGAGGATAATTCATAAGGCGCGTTTGCCTGTAAAAGGATTTATATAATCTGTAGAAAGATTTATATAATCTAACTACCAAGAGAATCGACAATTTTCAACTTGAACGTTTATTGCAACAAAATTGAAGTTTTTCAAGAGTACACTATCGAAAAACCTGTTTGATTTACCCCTTGATAGCACCAGCCAATCAGAACGCGAGATATCTGCATCTATTCAAGAGCATCCATTTAAAAGTTGAGTGGTTCATTTTTCCTACCATTTGCTGAGCATCTGTTCCCGAAACAAGACACACGAGAGCAACATCGAGAACCTGTCGTCTCACTGTTTCCCGTTCTGCGTACAGGAAAGGAATTCTAACAAAGGGGTTGTCCATACACCGCTCCCAGTATAAAATGGTATACGCTCCGGTATAAAATGGAATGTGATGTGAGAAATAGCGTCATTTAAGTTAAAGCAGCTACTCTGAACGTACGAGACACCGTCAGCACGATGGCACCGAAAACCGGTAGAAAGGCAGATTTGTACCTTCACTAACACATTCAATTACGAACGGCAATGCGAAAGCGAAAGTGATGATGATGAACACTTATTTATACTAGTATGGGGTCGTGTGAAAATATGCCATGCGTAACAGGGTTGCCATGTATACAGGTTAATCTGTATTATTATTATTACTATTATTATTATTATTACTATCATTATTATTATTATTAGAATGACTTGCATACCGAAGATCGTCGATACATTCTAGACTAGGCCATTGCAATTATTTCGTACTGAAATTTCGAGAAGAATCAGATACCTTCGAACTTCATAGCTTCAATAAATATAAACTACAAATTTGTCGTACCTAGCCTCCTATATTAGCAAATTAAAAAGGAACTGTTTCAAGTTTGGAATATATAGTTGTAGAATAGTAGCTGTTTAACACTCCTAATACCAAGCCTAAAAAAGTTACGCGAAGCACCAAGCCTCAAAAAAAGTTGGAACGGTAACTTTGAGCTATCATAGCTCAGTTGTTACTTGACCAATTTCGATAAATTTTTCACCCTCGAATTTTGTGAAGTTCGTAGATTATTTTAGGTATATCATTATTGATGATCTTTTAGGAAAAACTAATGAAAATCAGAATTTTTCCGTTCCAAGTTTTTTTTCAAGCTCAAAACGTGCCCTATCTGCATTCATGCGGCACCTGCATCGCGAATTGGATATTGAAAACTTTAACTTTACCGAGACATAACTTTGTTGTTAGTCAACCGATCTTCAAAATATGTTCACCATTGGAAAGGTAAAACTTCCAGAAATAAAATGCACTGAAAAAAACTAAAAATAGGGTTGTCTACCCAAAGTTATGATGAAAATTGTAAATAGATGACCTAAGAAAAGATGAGACTTTTTACAATGATCGTAAATATCTCGAAATTCAAAGCGATGACCTATATATTTTTATACATCATTCGATTGCTAGTGATACCAGCTACAATTTTCGCTCAACTACCATTCCTGCACAATCAAAATAAAGCATTAAACAATCGATGAATTTAAGAATATATATGAATTTTTCATTTTTTTTTTCACATGTTTGTATATAACTCAAAAATTAAAGCGATGACATGTACATTTTTTTGATTCAAAATATTGGAATCATTACCAGAAACAATGTATTGATGATCAAAATTATATATCCGTTCAAAGAATCTCAAGAAATTTGGTACAAATACAGAGAATTTCTATTATTGGGAAAATTTTGACAAACAACATGAAATCAAAACTTTTCAATTTTATGACATATATTTTTTTATTATTTTAGTTGGAAATTTATTATAAACAAAATATACAAAAAAAACTGAAACTTGGATTTCACTGAAAAATTTAAAAATTTTAGTAAATAACCTCAAACTCTAAAAATAGTTATATTTTTGTATTGGACAAACAATCTAAACAATTTTTATGCACAACCCAAACGCAATTGATAACTACTAAAATTCTGATTTTGTTGTAGGTTTGCCGTAGAATCTCAAAAAATAGGTAAAAGATCGGAAATTTTAAAATTTCCGAGTTAAATTGCATTGCACAGTGGATCCACAATTTAGGAGGACAAAAACATTTGTGGCTTAACCTTATACTTTAGAGCTATGATGTCTTCAAAACAAATGATCAGTAAAGATAAGCCATATGTCGATGTACATGGTATTAGGGTGGCTCTTATTATTAAGGTGATCCAAAATTTATTTTCCGGATGTATTGAGATAGAGGACTGCATTCTTCGCTTCTTGTAGATAAACTTATATCGAGCAGCTTTGCTGAGGACACCATAGTAGTATCTGCAACGGTTTTAGTGTTACAGCTATTTTTAAAGAGCAACTTAGAATGTTTCTCTAAAAATAAGATTTTTTGCTCTAGCTTTTATATTTTTCTCTTTTCGAATAGGTATCTTTGAATATCTTTTAGAGTTTGTTAAAACCAATTTTTTAATGACTGGCGTATCGAGGTAGCGTTTTCTGAACCGAAGTTATGAGCAAAACTAGTTCAAAAACAGGTTATTTTTAAACTGTTATATCTAACATTGAGCAAACGAAAAAAATCCGTTTCTTGTATTTGACAGAAAATATTTTCGAGCATGTTTGTAAAATAAGGCGGAGGAGATATTTTTTAAAAATTTTTTAAATTATGTTTATACATTGGGTTTTTTCATTGAAAAATATTCGCATTCTTCGGGGAATGCAGAATGGTGTCGTGTAACTAGGGGAATATGCCACTTGAGCCAATTAGTTCTGATAACATAGGTGTAGGGTTTCATTCAGTAAAAAGCATTCAAACGAGAGTTTGTTTTTCGAGACGAAGACAACTTTTAGCTGCAAATAGATTGGTTGGTTGTTGCTAATCGCAAAGGGTGCTGCAAAGCCAATATTCGGGACGATTCCAGTTTCATAAGTGGAACCTGAAATAGTGGAACTCACTTCACTGAGAAAGATGGCCTAACCGATTTGAGAACTGTTTCATTTTGTAGGTTACACTAGTTCATGCACTAGCTTTCATGTTTTTCAAAAATCAAACAAAACTGTTTGAAGAAAACATTTTTTATATGAGAATAAAAGAGATATAAGAAAGGCATCATTACACAACTAGGTGGATAAAATCAAGTTTTGCTTAATTTCGTGTGATTTTTTGTGCTAAATTCAGAATTCTACTTTTTCTGAATTGTATACTAATAGAAAATTCAAAAAATCTTCGAACTCTATACATTCCGAAATAATTCTAAGTTTGTGATATTTAAATTTTAATATTCTATCTATTATAATTGATATTGTTTAGGATAGCGGAAAATTTAAGATACATGTTTTTGTTCTTAATTGTTTGTAAAACAAAAATCAAGCAATAATTTTTTGTAAATTGTAGTTGGTGTCTTTTGCCATGGGTTAGTATATGAAATTCATATAATTTTACGTTCTATTTCTTATTGTACAGCCATTGAAATAATTTAAAATTTTCGTGTTGTCACAAAATTTATTTTATTAATAGAAACAAATTCTACGTCTCTTTGAAACAGATGAAATCAAAACGGATTCCAATATTTTCACTTTGATTTGCAGAAACGTTGGAACACAATATATATATATCAGAAATTTTGAAATTTCCGGAATTTTACGGAAAACCTAAAACAAAAAAAACCTAATTTGAGTAGTTATCAATTCCATTTGGGTTGTGCATAAAAATTGTCCAATACAAAAACATAATTATTTTTAGAGTTTAGGTATATGTACCAAAATTTTTAAGATTTTCAGTGAAATCCAAGTTTCAGTTTTTTTGTAAAATTTGTTCATAATGAATTTCCAACTAAAATAATAAAAAAATATATGTTATAAAATTTCAAAATTTTTGATTTGTTTTTTTTTTGGCAAAATTTTCCCAATAAAAGAAATTCTCTGTATTTGAAACAAATTTCTTGAGATTCTTTGAACGGATATATAATTTTGATCATCAGTACATTGTTTCTGGTAATGATTCCAATATTCTGAATCAAAAAAATGTACATGTCATCGCTTTAATTTTTGAGCTATATACAAACATGTGAAAAATATTGAAAAATTCATATATATTTATAAATTCATCGATTATTTAATGTTTTCTTTTGATTGTGCAGGAATGGTAGTTGAGCGAAAATTGTAGCTGGTATCACTAGCAATCGAATGATGTATAAAAATATATAGGTCACCGCTTTGAATTTCTAGATATTTACGATCATTGTAAAAAGTCTCACCTCTTCTTAGGTCATCTATCTACAATTTTCATTATAACTTTGGGTAGACAACCCTATTTTTAGTTTTTTTCAGTGCATTTTATTTATGGAAGTAGTACCATTCCAATGGTGAATAAATTTTGAAGATCGGTTGACTAACAAAAAAGTTATGACTCGGTAAAGTTGAAGTATACAATATTTTCTATGCGACGTTTAAGCCAAGGAACGAAAATTGGGAAGCAGATAGGGCATATTGGGCGTGTGAAAAAAACTTGGAACGGGAAAAATCAAATTTTCATTGGTTTTCCTTTACCAATCGTCTGCTACAAAGTTTTGGAATCAATCTACGAACTTCACAAAATTCGAGGGTGTAAAATTTATTGAGATTCGTTGAAAAACAGCTGAGCTATAACAGCTCAATGTTACCGTTCCAACTTTTTTTGAGGCTTGGTATTTGGAGTGTTAATGTAACTAATCTGTACTTTAATGTAGGTGCAATGCTTCAAACTCTATTAGTGAAAAAGAGGAAAGCTTGCACAATTCATACAATCAATCAACTAACTTATATTCGGAAAAGTGATGGGAGCGTGTCAGTTTTTTCGTATTCACGACTTCCAGTTATGTCTCTGACATTACCCACCCGCCTTTTTTAATATCAAATAACGTAAACTTTTTTTACGTCATAATTCGATTTACGAATCCCCGACTGTTACGTAAATGGAGATTTGGGTGTACTGCTAAATGTGAACATGCTTTACTTATTCTCTACCTATTACGGCGTATGGTCAGCTTTATTTTATTTTAACGTTTATGTTTCGTAGAAATCAAAATCTTTTCGCTGCAAAGAAATGGCTGTTGTTTTCGTTGTCATCTGTTGTTCGACATAATGTTATTGTTGTTTTGTACATAAAGTTACCAGGCGGTTTGAGTGTCTTTGCAAATAGTAGAGCTCTCGAGATCATCACCCAAGATGTTCAACTGTTGTCTATCACACATACACGTGCATGTCAATCTTCATTTTAAAGGATAGCTTGAAACCCGAGAAAGCAAGAAGGAAAATTTCGCAACAATTAACCACCACACCAAAAACCAATTTAAATCACGCATTAATTGAGCAAAAAACCTCTGACACACCCCCAACGGAAACTTCCGGTTGAACGAGTTTCTGTTGAGTCAGTCAAGTTGCGAAACATCAGAATCTTAATTGTTGAATTCAATTTATAGTTCTCGAAGAATCACCAGGATGAACGAGAGAAGAAAGAAGTTTGCTGAGTGAACCAGTCGCATTCTATTCTAAATGATTCTGGATGCTGCTTCCAGGTGCAGGGGAAAAACTTTTTCTTATTTAAAAGTTTTCCAAAGTGTATGACTCATCCAGTTCGCTGCTCACGTCGGTTCTTATTAAAACGCTCAAGTGAGCTTTTGCACTTTTTGCACTGCGAAAAAAAACCTACCGCCTTTTAGATTGATTGAGTCCTTGCTCGGAGACTCGAGGTGAATTTTCTTACGCATTATTTCGCAACACGTAAAGTCACTGCTAATAAGTTTTGTTAAGATTTCTTTTCAATCGACTCTATATATCTCACCCTCTCACATAACCTCGTTTGAATGATTCCGGTTTATTTACTTGAATGAACATGTCATCCGACTTTATCAACTCTTTCTTTAATCCCAATCAAAAACTTAAGTGAATTACCGGTCTCATTAGAGTCTCATGTTCGTCGGTAATGAGATCGTTAGAAAGTTTTGTCTTCGATTGGAACGGGCTAACGATAACAGGTGTCAGCAACATAGAAACGATTAGATTGGCCGTCCGGTGCCCTCGTGGGACGAAAGTCACCTGTCAGAACAAGGAGGTACTCGCAGAAGCTCAGTCCAAATATAAACAACGCGAACATCAGTCGAATTTGTTAAGGAAAAATTGCGGACAAAATGCTATTCCATGGCAAGCCGAGACCGGGAATGCTAGACGAGAGAGAAAAAAAGAAAAAAAAACCTGTTATGGGAAAACTTTTTCAATAAGGATAAACACATTATGCAAATATTTGCTCTTAACCGTGCGTTGACACACACATACACACACTCGGAAAAGGGCTCGCACCAGACCGAAAGGATCAGTGCCATCGGGTAACTGGGAACAGTTTGAACAGGTTTATTCTCAGTGATGAAAGCAGCTTATGTGGCTCGGTTTCGTAAGACGTGCCAATTCAATGTTGACAGCACAGCCAGTCGCAGTGGTCTGGTCTGGGAAATCGTTTTGCTTTTGGAAACGGAGTGATAAACATTGATCCCTTCAGGGAAAACGAGACAGTGTTGTGCCGGTATCGGATTTCAACTGTCTGTTTGCTGAAAGGTCTCATTTTTATGTTGTTATTATTGTTGTTGTTGTTGGGGTTGGTGGGGTTGGTAGGCCTCTCTGAGTCTGTTTTCAAAGCGGAAAAGGAAATTGATATTTGATTGTGTAACGAAGAAAATATATTAACAAGCCAGTAACATCCGATGACTGGGCGACCGATTTGAAAGATTATTTATACCAAACGGTTTGATGATTTGATTGTGAACTTTGTGTGCAGCACTCACAAAACCTAACTGAGTTGCTGGAAATTTCGCAGACACATGGACAGTTATACTAACATACTTCAAACGATGTTCCTTTTTCAGTAGCTCTTCTCGATTCGCATGGTCCAGTATGGGAATTAGACACTGACCAAATAAATCCAAACTGACCAAATACGTGACAGTCCTTATTTCTAATTACTTATCAACCTGTCGGAATCAACATACGCACGGATCGTTTTCTAAAAATAAAAAAGAATTGTGCTCATAACCAACCGGAATTTGTAACTTAAAATTCACAGAACCCACAAAGCCCTTCAATAATTCCATTGAAGAAGTTTGTTGCGTGCCGTTTCCTCGAGCGTGCCATTCCTGCAACAAGATTGGAACCACATTCGAAAGTTTTCCAATTGATTTTCAATATCAGCATATTGTGCTGTTTGAACTTGCCAGTATCGATCCCGGTGTGGATGCATTTTCCGAAACGGAATGTATTTGTAGACGTCAATCAACCAATCCGGTATCGAACAGTCTGCGTTTTGCGTCCGATGTAATCGTAGACTTACCTGCAAATATTGAGAAAATAAAAATCAATGTTAAGGTAATTAGCTAAACATTATGATTGTGTGACAAGTAGTCTTGATGAAGCTAATTTTAAATAACAATAAGTTTATTTACAAATTGATATCTTACGAATTTTTTGGGAAAACTATTTAAACTAGATTAAGTTTAAGATTAGTATTATATCCGATGGGATGGCACCGTAATCATAATCAATTATTTATATGAAAGTGCAACTCTACAGTCATTCAGAATATAGAATCATCTTTCATGACGGTTCTCTGTTGGATGGTCGTGCTTCTGCTGGCGTCTACTGTCATGAAATGACAGTAGACCAGTCTCATTCGCTTGGTAGATACTGTAGATAAGTAACAACAGCAATACTACAGGAATTTATAACTAAGGATAACGCGTGTTAATGAGACTTTTCCAATATCATGGAATATTGTCAATTTTGTATCTTTGGGAAAGGCTCTTTTAACAGTCGTTATCAACAGAGTTGGGGAAAATATCAATTTCGTTACGGTACGGTTTACGTAGTTTCAACAAATATTCTCGTTTGATACATACCGGGTTCGATTTCGCAACCGTTTTCATTCGCAATAAAATGAATACTAGATTAAAAGAAATAAATGATAGATGAAAGTTTCATGAAAATAATGGGCCGTATGAATAAAATGTAGCATGCTTGAATTTCGGTAGTAAATGCTACATGTGGATCACGTTCCTGTCAAAAGCAGAGACTTTACTACACAACAACGTTCGAACATGTAGTATTTACTACAATTTTTCGGTAGGTAGCTCCAGGAGTTGCTACTCGTGTGTTTGAAGATAAAGTGAAGTAGAAAAATTAAAACCAAACCAAACGTGTTTTCTCTGTGGACTATGTTTTTGAGAAGATACTACAAACAAGAGACTTTACTACATTTTATTCATACGGCCCAATAAGTTTGGATCGTAATCTTATTGATATTGTTAATGTGACAGCATTCTCTACGCAATAGCAATGCTCCATGCAAAATTAGTTTACAAAAATATTTCACACCACGTAGTGGTTAGAGCGACGTTTCACTTCCAGCTGGTTGGTGCTGATAATGATGTTTATGATGATGCACTATTTTGATTAAACTCAATAAAACGCTTTTTGACATGAATTTAATTTATGGAAGTAACAGGAGCACAGGGTTTGATTTCCTGCATCATTCATTTCCCAATTTACATGAAGAAGTTTTCACGTCCACAAATACACGTTTTCCTATACAATGTAAACGTTTATTGTGGAGATTTTTTCAGGAAATAGGGCCAAGCAATAATATAATTAGGTATTTTAAAATTGAGCTCATTGAAAATATTGGACGTCACATTCCAACAACCCTCCCCCCTTCCCCCTGTCACAAAAGGTCACGTTTTGAGAAACACCCCCTTCCCCCTTGTGGCGTGACGTCTTTTATCGACAGTCCCTAATACATATTTCTAATACAGCACGATTTTCTTGACAACACGATTTTCTTGAGGAAATAGCAAGAAACTGAAAATATTAAGCTTAGAAGAACACATTAATTGTATAGAAAATCGACGATGCAAATTGATACGTAATTTTTAAATCTTCAAGACTTGCTGCAGACGATTTTTATTTGGTTTGGTGGTATTTCTTAGAACTTCCAATAGCTACTAGTCTTTATTAGTAAAGCCGTGTTTTTTGGTTCTCCATACATGGTTGGATCTGTGTATGGAGATCTTAAATTTATGGATAGTTTCTCACCCAATGTGGTAAGGAGCTTCATCGTTCCTCCTGGAGTGAATGAATCCTTTCTGTTTTAGAAGTAGTTTCAGTAGATTGTTTGGGATACATTATGGGGTGCCGAATTTACTTCTGCTAATACATACTGTGAATCGTTCTGCATTCTTCCGGAAATGCAGAATGGTGTCGCTTTATTAAAATCTCTAAATCCTCTTGAAAGTTGAAGGTTTTATTGAATGTGCATTTTGGCACCTTGTTCTTCTCGTTGAAGCAGAACGAATTTTTATTTATTAGTTTTTTACTGCTTTCCCACCTCACCCACTTCTCAGTTCGTTTCCATGTTTCTTTATTCCTGACCTTCCTACCAGGAAAATGATGAGTAGCCACGGCAAGGCACGAATCTCCAAATAGCTAGGGAAACATTAATTTGACGTTTCACTTTCGGCTCATCAGCTCATGACCAGTTTATATTGACCTGCTAACGCCACCTAACGGTTAAACATAAACCGCTGAGCAGACATAAAGTTAATGCTATTTACAAAACATGCAACTGGAGCCAATTAGTTCTGATTTTTAATTCTGAAAACATGATGAAATTGGTGAAAACTTGTTGTACAGTTAGAGAAGAATTTTTTTCGTAGGAAATTTTTTGATCAGAAATAGTAGGTCTGAAATTTCCCATCAAAAATTTGTGCGGCAAAGATTTTACGTCCAAAAGTTTTATGTCGCTGTTTTATGTTTTAATTTTCACATCGAAAATATTTACGACAGAAATTTTACGTCAAAAATTCTTTCATTTCTGAAGTCAACATTTCTGACCAAAAACTTGTGACATAAAAATATCTGACACGAAGATATTTTTTCGTCAAAAATTCTGAGTCAGAAAAACCATCACAAAAATTCGTCGAAAACTTTTGCGGCAAAGATTTTACATCCAAAAATTTTATGTCGGAAAATTTTATATCAGATATTACTACATAAAAATTTTACTTAACTAATTTTTACAACAGAAATTTTATATCATGGATTTTCATGTCAGAAACATTACGTCTGATATCGCAGTCCAATTTCATACTTCGCTTACTTCGGAAAGTTTTTCGTCAAAAGTTTTCCCGTCAGAAATTAAACATTCAAAATATTCATTATTTTTACGTTTCGTCTTTGACTCATCAGTGCAGAGCAGTTCAAATTGAACTGCTTAGTGCTAAACTCGTCAGTTCAATTTGAACCGCTAAGCAGACGTAAAGTTTCTGCTACTTACAGAACACTTTTAGTTTTGCAACGGAGTGCAATGTCTTTTCTGACGCCCTAGCACAAAATGTGGCTAACCCCTGAATGACCATACCTGCATCGGCCAGAAATAGTCGAAAACACGTTTTCGTTCGGCACGTCAGAAAAGACATTGCACTCCGTTGCAAAACAAAAAGTGTTCTGTAAGTAGCAGAAACTTTACGTCTGCTTAGCGGTTCAAATTGAACTGCCGAGTTTAGCACTAAGCAGTTCAATTTGAACTGCTCTGCATTGATGAGTCAAAGACGAAACGTAAAAATAATGAAAACGGTTATGTGCCCTAGCACAAAATTTGGCTATCCCCTAAATGATTCAAAATATTCCTATTGAAATTTTTTTTATCAAATACATTTAGATCAGAAATTTTTCGTTAAAAACTTTCTCATCAAAAATTTTATGTCGAAAACGTTAAATGTCATGAAGTTTTACGTCAGAAATTTCCATATCAAAAACTTATCTTATAGTCAGTCTATTTCATAAGTGAATATTAAATTTTCTGAAGCAAAAAAACCCGAAGTCAAACGATCGATCTTGAAAAATGTTAGAATTTCATACGTAAGAATATCTGACGTTAATTTTAAAATATTTATACGCCAAAAATTCTTTGTTTCATATTTTCAAGCCAGATATTTTTGCCCTTTCAAACCCTTGTTTCGACAAACATTTATTCGTCAGATAAATTGTTGCGAGAACATTTTTTTTCGTCGAAAATATCTGTTAATCCTTAGCGACAGATATTATTATATCATAAACTATAATGTCCAAAATCTTCATGTCAGATATATTTGTATCGGAAATTATCATAATCAAAAAAAATTTACTAGATCTTTAGCGACAGAAATGTTCACATCCAAAATTATCAAGTCAAAAATTATTGTATCGAAAATTTTCACAATAAAAATTGTTTGCAAAAACGACAGAAATTTTTACATCGTTAATTTTAACGTCCAAAATTTTCATGTGAGAAATATTTGTATCGGAAACTGTCACAATAAAAAAAATTAACTAAAACTTTAGTGACAGAAATTTTCACATCATAAATTTTCAAGTTAAAAATTATTGTATCGAAATTTTTCGCAATAAAAATTGTTTGCTAAAACTTTAGGGACAGAAATTTTTACATCATAAATTTTCATGTCAAAAATTTTTGAATCGAATATTTTTACAGTTGAAATTGTTTGCTAAAACTTTTGCAACAGAAACTTTGATATAATTAATATTAAAGTTCAAAATTTTCATGTTTGAAATTTTTGTATCGGAGATTGTCACAATTAAAAAATATTTACTAAAACTTTAGCAATAGAAATTTATAATCCAAAAATTTTCAAGTCAAAAATTGTTGTATCGAAAACTTTTACAATAAAAATTGTTTGCTAAAACTTTAACGACAGAAATTTTTACATCGTTAATTTGACCGTCACAAATTTTCATGTCTGAAATTTTTTTCATTAGAAGTTTAACATCAAAAATTTCCTCACCAAAGTTTTTCACATAAAAGAATTGAATTATAGAATGTATTACGTCAGAAATTTTACGTCAAAATTTTTTTACGTCAAAATTTATTGCGACAAAATTTATTGCGTCTGAAATTTACACGATGAAAACTGTACCACAAGAAATGTTTACATAGGAAATGTTTAGTTCAGAATTTCACCAACAAAAATTGTTGCGTCAGAAATTTGGCCTGCATAATTTTTACGTCGGAAATTTTCCTATCCTAGGATTTTTTACAACAGTATTTTTTACTGCAAAAATGTAGACTTGTAATATGAGCCTTTAAAAGTAAATCTCCTCACACATCCCAGACCATGTAACATGAATATTTAAGACTAAATCTTTCACACACCCCAGACCACACGCACTTAACAAAAACCCGTAATAGCACTCTTCCACGAAAACCTAGAAACCTACATAAAATGAAAGAAACATTACCTACATGAAGCCAACTAAAATGTCAACACTTGCACTTTTCGGTGACCCAGCGTAAAACGCCGTGGTCGTAAAATTCGACTACAGAAACAAGGATGAACAAGAACTTAGCGAGGCACCTCTCGCCGATGATAACGCAAATAGGTGAATAATTTGTTGCTTATTTGTTGCTAATTAGTTACAGTAACTTTGAATTTGCTGCTCAATTTTTCAAAATTTTTTTTGAGTACTACGCTAAGTTCATATGAAGTTAGCAAAGCCCCCTTCCAAATATGTTTTAAAACCAATCGTAGCCCAGTGAATATTTTGTTGCTAATTGGTTACGATAATTTCGAATTTGTTGCTCAATAAATTTTTTATTGTTTTTCAGCACTTCGCTAAGTTCATATGAAAATAGCGAAGCCACACTTTCAAATATGCTTCAAAACAGATTTTATTAATTTGTTGCTAATTAGTTACAGTAATTTTGAATTTGTTGCTCAATGATTTTTTTAGTTTTTTGAGTATTTCGCTAAGTTCATATGAAATTAGCGAAGTCTCTCTTTCAAATATGCTTCAAAACAGATCGAAGCCCAGTGAATAATTGGTTGCTTATTGGTTACGGTAATTATAAATTCGTTGCTCAATTTTTGTTTTTATTTTCTTGAGTACGTGGCTAACTTCATATGAACTTAGCAAAGCTCTCAAACATATAAAAACTAAATTGAGCATCCTAACTAATTAGCAACCATTTATAAACTGGGCTAAAATTTGTTTTGAAGCATATTTGGAAGGAAGGCTTCGCTAACTTCATATGATCTTAGCGAAGTACTAAAAAAATGAAAAAAATTGGGCAACAAATTCGAAATTATCGTAACACTAATTAGTAACAAATAATTCACTGGGCTTCGATCTGTTTTGAATCATATTTGAAAGAGAGGCTTCGCTAACTTCATATGAACATAGCGAAGTACTCAAAAAACTAAAAAAATAATTGAGCAACAAATTCAAAATTACTGTAACTAATTAGCAACAAATTATTCACTGGGCTTCGATCTGTTTTAAAGCATATTTGAAAGTGAGGCTTCGCAAACTTCATATGAACTTAGCGAAGTATTCAAAACAATAAAAAAAATAATTGAGCAACAAATTCAGAATTATCGAAACTAATTAGCAACAAAATATTCACTGGCCTTTGTTTGTTTTAAAGCATATTTGTAAGGGGGCTTCTTTAACTTCATATGAACTTAGCGAAGTACTCAAAAAAATAAAAAATAAATTGAGCAACAAATTCAAAGTTATGGTAACTAATTAGCAACAAATTATTCACCTATTTGCGTTATCATCGGCGAGAGGTGCCTCGCTAAGTTCATGCTCATGAAACAAGGAAGCATCAAGTTTCAAATTGTTATGTCATCGAAAAACAGAACACAAACACAAAACGGCCTGTGTCACTTCCCTCTTCTACACGTCCCTCATATCCCACCATCGACCACAAGCGATACCAGTCAACACGACCTAAAATAACATTAACTCAGAAACACACACTAATTCAAACTTATATTACGCCAGAAATTATTACCAAAAAATTTTTCCGTCCGAATTCTAGACGTTTAAAAAAAAAATTACGTCCGAATTCATTCGAACAGTTCTTTTTACGAGCAGTTTTTATGTGTGTTGAAAATTATATTTTTTTCGTTTACGTCTACTAAACGTGATTCCACTTATTTCACAGTAACCTGATTACTGTCATGACTATTCCTATATTTTGAATCTGCATCAGAAAATTGTCAGTTACTGTGTGATAAAGCTTCGTTCGGCTTCCATGCAATAATATCAAACATTACACTTCGAATTAATCATTATAAGAGAAAATTTGTCAACGATCACTAAAACTGTGTAAGTTTACATTACACTGCAAGCAACGTGAAAACAGTGGAAAAAGAACGAAACCCTTCCGTGTCCGAAGCAAGGCAGTCTGTTCCGGATAAAACGAGCTTGTCCGGTTAGATGGCTTCATTAAGAAGGAAGAAAAATTAGTTTGTTAGTTATTTTCTTCTTTCGCTCTTCTCGAGTGAAAGTTCATTAGAGGTGAGGAGTATCGTTTAAAGAGTAGGAAAATAGTACGGCAGTTTGTTGTGGAACTTTATAGACTTTAACATCAGCAAGCGAAAGGAATTTGCAACTAGGTTTTCAAAGGATGCCTCCAAGCATCAAGACATGATCGACAGAAGAAAGACCATGTTTTCCTAACAATAGCGTATGCAACCTTGCAATATTTGTTCCGTTCTATTCTTCCGGGTCTTCATTGCCACCAATGGATTCTTTTTTTTTTTTTGTTATTGGGTTTCCTCAACTATTCAGCTATTTTTCCCATTCAATGAAGCCGCACGGGAGATACGATATGAAAACCCCTAGAATAAGGCAGTTACACTTCCTGGCACGCATACAACCTCTGGAGGTTTATTTTTTCTCATAAACGTGAGATTTCCCGTCCCATCGGCAGAGCGTTCCTGCTTTTTTATTTTATTTTTTTGCCCTGTGTGTATTTTCCCACCCATTCCAATCAGGCCAACTCAGAAGCAAAAGGAACCGTTCTGTTTGCTTTTCCATTCTTCAGCTTTTGAGAAGCTGTCATACAACAATGCTGACTTAGGGTAGTCCGTGTTTGGATGTTCTCGAAGCAGATAAGTACCGACCGAAAAAAAAAAACAGATGTACTATAAGCAACTACTAATGCACTCAAATTGTAGCAATCTTTCCCCCCGTAGTTCTTCCGTTTTTTTTTTTCGAATATCCTCATCGGTTCACCCTGACCGAACCGTGCCGCCATCGCACCATGAGGTCCGAAAGAAAGAATCCATCATTCTCAAGCAAGGAGTTCATTCTTCGCCTGCTGTGTGGAATGTCTGTCGTTGATTCGGTGAAAGGTGGATGTGTTATGTGCTGAACACCCTGCCAGTTTCCCGTGCAAAACGGTGGCAACAGAGAAGGTTATTTGTTTAGGAGCAACATCACAATCAAGTTTGGTCTGTCGGTTTTTATTATACGTGCTTATATGTGAGGCATTTGTATGAATATCTTAGCTCCATTCACTCCATGCAGCAGAGGACTTCAACGAGCAAGGATTTCCGCTATCCCAAGTGTGCAGTATTGCAGATGGGTGGCTTCACGGGTTAACGCCTGCAGGGAACTGAAGTCCGGGCCCGGGGTATGCTTGAGTGATGATAAAGGCGAATGTGTATGTGTGTGTGTGTATGCCCACTCTCTAATCGGTGGAAGAATGAATATGTATGTAATGGAAGTAGCGATTTCGTTCATGTTTACTGCGATTTAATTTTTTTGGTTTTTGTTGAAGAGTGATATTTATTGCTAAATTATTCATCGTTCCAAAGGAATCAAAGTAGTCTGATTAAATACAAAAACAAAACAGGTAACGTTCGGCTGAAAGTTCACTGGTCAAACAGAACATGGAATGATTGAAATACCAGTTAATTCCAAATTATTTACTGAAAAAGACCAACTCATCTGGAATTAATAACCTGCTGTGAAAAAAGGAACGGCGGAAGCAGATTTTCCAATTATGCTCAGTAAAAAAAATCGTGTGTAATTAAAACTCGATGGTGTGTTTCTGTCTACTGCAATGCAACACAGCAGCGAATGGTCGCATCCCGTATGAATGCAAAAATTAATTCAACTTCCGCAATCAACTGGTTTGATCTTATGGCAGTATCGATTTTTCGATAGCAAAGCCTTTTGCGGAATTGTGAATTTCAGTGCAGTACACCTGTAGGTAGCAAAAAAAAGGGGAAAGCTCCGAGCAAAACTTTTCCACGCGTCAGTGTCAGTGTTGGCAAAAACGTTGCGTTGCGAAGCAACTAGCGACTGATCGCATCTTGTTTACATTGACATAAATATTACGAACTTTTCTGATGACAAATGGTTTTCGCAGTAGCAATGAGTGAATATAATTTTTTGAAAACCGGCTGATCCATAAGTCATCGAACAAAAGATAAACAGAAATCACACACGATTCTATAGAATAATTTTGTGAAATTTACACGAAGTTCATTTAAATTGTACTGTAAAATTACTTTTATCTGAACTTACTTTTTACCACAATTTTATGTAACAGTTTTTTTGTTGTAACAAATTCGATATTAAATCTTAATAATGCACATGGGTATTAAAAATAAGTAAATCACATATATGCTTTCGTTAATCCACTGTTAGAATTATTTCAGATTGGTATGATTCTACGGGTTGAGATGCATGTATTGCGATTGACGACAATTTTCGATGTACAGTTTCCTTAGAACAGGGGTTCCCGAAGTGGTCGATATAAACCCCTTGGGGTCGATATCCTTTTTACAGGGGTCGACGTAAACGAAAACTGACTACGAGGTCGACGAGGTCTAGAAATCGAACTCCTAACTCCTAATTCCATTTTTCTCCTGCGAGGATTGAGGGGCACTTCGTTCGTGATTCGTCTCGTCATCCATTGCCACATCGGTGGTATTGTTCTTGATTTCGTTGCTAGTTGCTGTAGATGCGCTTTGTTGTACATTGTTTGCAGTTGCTGGTTGGTTGGATGGTAAGTTGTTAACTGCAGCTGGTGTACTTTGTTCTATAGGGGTTACGTTGGATGGTTTCGTTGAAGGGGATTCTTTTATTGTTGTTGGTGGCTGTCACTGGTGTACTGGGGTTGCTTGGGGTTGGTGTGAAGGAAGCACCGTTGTCCTTTGGTGTAGTTGTCTCCTTGTCCAGTTTATCACATGACTTACCGTAGTGAACAGCTTTTTGGCAATATTGACATGTGGCCATCTGATTGTCATAGGTAACAAGTGATTTGCACGGGATTCTTGTATCTTGAAAGAAAGTCACATAAAAATGTATATGCCGCTTCAAGCGCATGCGTAACAAACGTACGCCATTTAGAATACCGGGGAAAAAATTCTTCCACTTTTCTTTTTCGATAGAGAGAATCTCTCCGTATTTGGACATAGTTTTGCGAATATAAGGATCGATGACGCTTGAGGGAAGATCATGCACACGCACTTCTATAGCACTATCTTTCATATATACTGGAATGTTGTACTTGATATTTTCATGCTCCACATAGTGCACATTATTATTGTCTTTAGCGAATTGAATTGCATCCAACTCTTTATAGAACTGGATATAAACAACATTATTTGTCAAGATTCATTTGCTCCTTAAGTAAACCTTCAAATTCTCGTATCGAAGGTCGAATTTTGCACTGCCTGAAGTCAACAATAATTGTATTCTTTCGTGTCGGCGGTAGCTTTTGTTCGTTTGGTTCACTCATGTCGAGGTCGTTCTATTGTTCACTACACAATACTGTACTTGGTTTCTTCTGTCCCGAACGTAAGCGATTTTGTTTTATCGACTGACTTGGATGAGATGAGAAAGCGAACTGTTTACTTCTACTTGGTCATAGAACTACGGAGTATCTCATTTGATAATCACTTTCACAGTACAAATTACAGTCGACGATGTTTTTAGTCAGTCTGTCAAGGTTATTCGACGTGACAAATTGCAATTCTGCTCTCAAGCATCTTGCATTTGGTTGAATACGCAATTTCAACTGTCTTTTTGATCAATCGAAGGAAACGCGCGGCCGGCTAAATAAACTAAGTAAATTGCTTGAAAAATTAAAAAAAAATATTCTGAATAACGGCGTATTGATTTTTCGATGGAATGTGGTTCGATCGAATCATAGCTACCTTTGATTTTGCAGGCGTTATTGGGAATACGAAAAAAATACGAGCGAAAAAACGATACGACGTTATTCAGAATATGGACGGTAGACTTTAGGCAAAACCCCCCCTCCCCCTTCGTCCAGGACATGAAATGTGCGTCTTTTCCTTAGCTTTCAAATAAACGATTCCATAGAACAACCTTTAAAGTTAATTTCTTGAAAAAAGTTAAAAATAATAAACAAATTAAAACAATTTCAAACTTGGGCCTAATGTTTTTTTCTTTTTTTAGTTGAAAAAAGAAGCCTTGGGGGTTTACCGCAATCTTTCGGAGCAGTGAGTTTTTCAATCGTCGACACATCCCGCATAGCGTTTTGGCTACCTGGGCAGCCATGGCCACCAGAAGGCTACCAAAATTGATTCAGTTACGGTTGTCAAATCCAATTTGACAAAACAAAGTCGCCTGTATCCAAGTTAGCCGAGCGTTTTTATCTTCTCACCTTCGCTGAAAATGTCAAAGATTTCAATGTGGAAAAATCCTGGTGGATACGGTTGTATCGTTTGAGTTGTATTCCTGGCAGCGGTGAGGCAGCCGGTCACCAGAATGTCTGCCAGCCATATTTTTCCAGCTGGCAGCGTTTAGTCAGCCATCTGGCAGCCATGCGTATGCGGGATGTCGCACCACTGATTGAATCCTAACTTTGACAGTCTATTGTTAGCAATGTTACAGTTAAGATCGCGGTGTAAAAATGAATTCAAAAATCAAAAATCGTTGCTGCAATTCGTTCAACTTTCAAACTTTAAGTTGCTGCAATTCGTTCAACTTTAAAACTTTAAGACTACAAGGGGATTGAGTAAGACATCGACTTACCAATTATAGATGGTCGGGCATTTTTTCAAACCCAAACCCGACCCGTACCCGTTAAAATAATTAAAAAAACGTGTTTAATCCACCTAGCAGTGAGATGATACCTTTTTTTACCAATCTGCATGTGTTTTTTGCATGAATATTCTTCGGTGTTTAAGTTTTCATGACATTATTTTAATGACCGTCGTTTTAAGCGACAATTTGAGATTTTAATCACTCATTACTCTGTAATGTCGAAACTGCAAATCGGATCGAATTTGAATCTAGAAGTGTGATAATCGATTAAAGATGCCATGCTGTGTAAGTTCCACTTTAGAGTTTACGGTAATTTAAGGTACTTCCAGAGCCGGTATTCAGGAACCAGCATAACGCAAACCGATTCGTATGGCCATATGACGAATAAATTACAACAGTTTTGAGTTCAACTTTGAAGCTCAATCCCATCTTCTATATCGGTTTGAATTTTAAAAATTCATCATCATGTAATTCGAGAACCGGAAGTCATAATTGGATAAAATTAATTAATTTTGTATATAAGTTTATTTTAATTTGAATTTTTGTTTCTGATATTTGATTAGGCTTTTTTGAGAAAACGATTGAGGTTTGAGAAACGATTTTATACTGGAACCGGAATTCTAAAATCGGTATGGCCGAAGTCAGATAAATTCTCCTGAATAGCTGTATAGTTTACATTTGTTTCAAAATATTTGAAAATCAATGAAGACATCTTTGAGAAATCATAGCACGAATTAAATTTTTAGGTGCCTTCTGAATCGACAAAAAGTTAATTTTTTTTATCGGCTATCCAAATCTGCTAACTCGATAAACCTGATTAATTTATGTGGAATAGACATTTTTATACCAATCACCCTGTATCCCCGAAACCGGATGTTGGATCTGGCTGAAGAGCAAAATGTTTTATAAAATCTCGGTTCAGCCATCTACGAGTAGAATGAGTTACACAATTTTGATTTCGTTTCATATATCATCCTGTAGTTCCGGAACCAGAGGTCGGAACCAAACATAATTCAGGAACTTTGTTTGGGAGCATACGACTTTTCGTATGAATCTGAATTTGTAGAAAAGAAATTTTCCGAGAAAATTGAGTGAAATTATTTGTCACACACGCATTTGCTGATCTCGACGAACTGATTCGAATGGTATATGGATGTTATGTTCTTCCAGCATTTATTGCTGTAAGTAGTTTAAAACAATATAATTAAAAAAAATCTGCCATCATCTGGTTTATATATGTCATATTCGAACGATTATGTTGCCAAAAACGAGCCGTGCTAAAATCGGTCCGAGGCTAAATGTCATGGAAAAGGATGCTGTACACAGTCTTTTTGGTACTTAGAAACAATTGTATGTAACAGAATAAAAAATCGAGTTTTCCGTTGCTCCCAAGCATTGCTTTGTCATACAGCGCTCAAAACTCCTACTGCTGGAATAGGGGAAAAAGTCGTTTACACAAAAATTTCGATATCTCCGTTAAAAATGAACGGATTTTAACAATCTATGGCTTGTTGGATAGGTATTATCGTGCGGAATCTAAGTCTGAAAACATATTCAGTTTTCAAGGTCAATTGTGACAGATACTGTCAAAAAACTGAAAATTTTGACATAAAACTTATAACTCAAAAAGTAAACATCCGATCTCAAAACCATTCAATAGCGTTTTGGGTGACGGGGAGACCTTTCATTTGCAACTAATTTGATCAAAATCGGCCCAGCCATCTCTGAGATCTCGACCTCTTAGTTGACAACACACATACAGACACACACACATACACACACACACAGACATTTGCTCAGTTCGTCGAGCTGAATCGATTGGTATATGTCATTCGGCCCTCCGGGCCTCGGAAAATTTTTCGAAAGTTTGAGCGAATTCTATACCTATTTTTTATATATATAAAAAAAGGTAAAAACGGCACCCGCATCCGACGCGAACTCGACAAACATGCCTTTTTCAGTACCTTAACCCGACCAATACGCGTCGAGTTCGGATCGGGTTTCGAGTACAAATACCCGAAACTCGACCATTTCTATTGGCCATCACCTAGGCTCGTTTGAAATTTATTATTGGTAACCGAAAATGTGACTTTAGCCGCTTTTGAGAATTACCCGAATCAATCTGAATGAATTGGGTCAAAAATAAGCCTAAATTCGTATCAGAAATGATTTAATGAGACTGCGAGAATGATAAGGGAAAGGCATTATCACAGCATTCGGCGGATTGAGAAGAGGTTTTATAAACTATTTTAACCATTCGTTTTCGACTCAACAGTGTATAAAAAGTTTATGTTAAAGTGCTAATACCACCTAACGATGTTACATATATCGCTAATCAGACGTAAAATTGTATTTGACAAAATACTGTTTGCACCGAAGTGCCATGTCTTTACTGAAGTACCGTAAGAACAAACCGTTAGGTGATGTTAACAGTTTAACACTAACTGCTTTTGCTCTGATGAATCGAAGACGAAACGTAAAAAAACATTAGAGGGTTGTATGCAAGACACGACCGATCACGATTACATTAAAAATGATATAATTCTTAGGTACCCATAATAAATACAAAAATAAAGATGATGATGGATGCACTGAAAGTCACAAATTACAAACTTACTCTTACTTACAATTTGATTCTTTCAGAACAATTGATTCTACTCTATTTTGATGCCTTCAATAAATTTTTACATTTGAAAATTTTTGGAAAATATCCTTTAAATGAAAGTCAATTATGATGATTTCAAAGGTACTTAAAAGATCAATTTTGGATACGAACAAGCACAAATTATAAATCTGGACAAATGAAACGATTTTATATCTTAATAATTTTCAAGACAGAGAACGTACAAACTTAATCATTTTATAAACAGCGATTAGAGATGACTTTAAATATTTTGATCGAAAAATGTGGATGTGAAAAATTTGAATAACCGTCAACCAATAAACTCAGTAATAGTGTAATTTTAATGATCCTTCGTTAAAAAGCATCGATAATCTTCGGAAAGTGTCTGAACATAGAATGGCAGCAATACAAGGAAGAAAATATGTGACACAGTCCGCAGAACATATTTTGTTACTTTGATTGATTTTCACTTTTGCATATTAAGGAAGCAATGCATACGCAACCAAAATCCTTAATTTTGTTCATATTGTAACTTGATTTTATTAATACATGAACGAACATTGTCATTGTTACAACGCATGTAGTGATAAGAAACTTGTTGTTTTGATGTAAATGATAATTTAACTGAAACTGGCGGTAACCCGAGTTTAGTAAGGATTTAAATTATACATGTAAAATCGCAAATCAGCTTGTCTTGAGTTTATCTCTAATACTGTACTTTATTGCATCTGATAATTCTGTATATGTGAGTCTGTGCAACTCATTTGTACTAAGTTCCGAAGCTTTTGAAGCGTTTTATTCCTGGTGGGACAACAACTTGTTCAAATCGATACTGCATAACGATTTGCATTGCATTATTTTTGCTACACTTAGTCTGGATCTCTTCTATAAGATTCTTGGAAGCAAGATTCGAACAAAATGTTATGCTTTATACGTATAAATCAATTTCTAACTATTCAATTAGGTTACACGATTATTGTTTTTTTTTAATAATAGGGTCTGAGGGATTATGCTGAGAGATAGGTCTTTGTGTTTAGCCACATTTAATGCAAAATAATTATCTATGATTATCATCGTAACACAACTTTATACTGAATTTATTTGCGCGCCACCGTGTTGTTCGTATGTAAATGGAGATTTCAGTATGCAAACTACCCGTTGACAAATTAAAACATTTTTAAACTTTTTCGAATCAAGTTAAATGAGGAAAATTTATCAATAAATCACAGAGATACAAGCGCTTCAAATTAGGTTCGAAAAATCTATCGCCGATAATTCTAAGTTGGCCTGCTAGTTACCGGAGAATCAAGATAAGCCATGGGTAAACTAAAGCAGAAATGTATTCGGGCATATATTTATAGATTCCCTTTTGTGCTATAGTTCATACTGAGCAAATCGGACGAGAGTTTGACATCATTCACTGAGACTGTCATTGGCTCGTGAAAACATAGGTCAACTCAATCCAATTTTTCAATGGTATGCAATTAAAATAATTTAATGTCGTTATCATATAAGTTTAAGTTAAATATTTTCGAATCGATTGGTAGTTAAATTATATAAATTCATCAACAAATGACTGAGTTATAAGCGTTCAAAATTATGACAGAAAAAAGGTTACGGTTTTACATTTTTTTAAGTTGACACCCAGCCTCGTACAGTGAAGAGTTAGCAAAAGCGACAATCCAACGAACGATTGCATATACAATCCAGTCATCACCTCACTGGACGAGCTACTTGTTTCATTCACAGTCAAGCATCAACTGAAATCAAGAAATGATTTGCAGCATATATTTATAGATTTCTCTTCATGCTACGCATAACAATGCGGTGTTCTTTATGCATGACGCAAAGCCTCCTATGCCGAACAAGAAAATGACGTCAATTTCCACAGCTGGGATTGGTAGATGAAAACATAGGTCAATTCTAACCATTTTTTCAATAGTGTGCTATTGAAATACTGAAACGACGTTGCTATACATGTTTAAGTTCAAAGTTTCCGAATCGATTGGTTGTTAAATTATATCAATCCAACAACAAATGACTGAGCTATTAACGTTCAAAATTATGACACAAAAAGGTTACGCGGCTATTTTTGAAACTTTTAATTGACACCCGGCCCCGTATAGCGAAGAGTAAGGCATTTTTAATGCCAAAAAATAGTTATGTCCACTTAGTCCACTAACCGGTGCCGATGGTAATTCTACTTAACTCTTACGCGTTTAAGTAATTGTAATACGAACGAATAATTTCTTACCAATAGGGATTCGCTATTTAAATAAACAAAAAAAAAGACCTTATGGTTGGAAGTTTACCATAAAACTAGAGATAGTAATTGAATTTCCTACAAACCAACTTTTGTCAGGCAATATTACAAAAACCTTGACAGTAAATATTTGCACTTGCTACCGATCCCCACAGATGACGTTCACTGTGTGCTACATAAATTAACCGTGGGGCGAAGATAATGAAAGCAAATTAGAACAATTATGGTGAAGTCGGTCGAAATGGTACCGAAGCGATTGAAATTCCTGACCCGTCGTCGTTGGCGTTCGCGTTGACCCGGACCGAGTTCCGAGTTTTACGTATGCAAAGTTGTACGTCTGTAAAGAATCTCAATTTGTCGTCCTGTGTTACTTGGCTGCTGATGTGATGGTTGTACTCGCTCGCACTGAGCGGTTCTACAAAAAGCCAACCAGGCTGGACGCATTCCTCGGTGCCGCTGCTGCAATGGTAATTAAGATTAATGAGACACTGCACCCACTTTTGTCTTGCCGATGGGATGCAAAACTGAATAAGTTTCGAATAGAAGGACAGTAGCAGTGGCACACTCAAAGCACCGCCCGGCACTCGAGAGCTGTCGAGCTAACATATGTTGAAGTCATCTGGGTCGACATGATGATTGGACCCGAGAGTGCTCAATTTGCACGCTGTAAACTGAAATTTTACGCCCTGTGTCCCTTCATCTATCACTGAGGTTCAACTGTAATCAACATTCTTGAGCCTCACTCACCCAAAAACAGACTAACACAATATCAATGATTAAGAAAAAATCGACTTCTGTGATGCTGTTTAAAGTATTAATTAATTTCCTAATTAGACACGTGACGTGCCCCGGCAGAGACTTGGAAATGATTCCTTCTACTTACGCTGGCCATGCGATCTGTTTCATCGCTGTGTTTTTCTTTCTTTCTTTCTTTCTTCCTTTCTCTCAGTCAGCATCCCCAAATTAATTAATGTTTTGCTAATGATACCGACGAGAACTTTCCTGGGTAATACGGAGCGGTTCGATCATCGCTGATACTGACATCGAATGCTATCAGCCGTTATCAGCGAAATACCATTTCCGCTAGGAGAAATCGTGCTTTTGCCCCTGCGGCCCTTCGCCATTCGCTGTGGAGTGGCCTAATCGGATTCAATAACATAGGATTATTTGTCCGCTCAACGAGATTCTGGTTTAGGAAAATAAATACTGTACTGTTCCGGGCACTTCCCTGACTTCGATTCTACCAAAGCTGGTGGAAATTTGATATGAGCTTTCCTACTTTCTTTCCAGTGTTTATTCAACTCTCCCACAGAGGAAGAGAGAGAGATAATTAATCGGCACGAAGAAAACTGACATCAAAGGGAAAACATCTACTGCCAAAATGGCACGGCCTGCCTTGTTACCGGATTGTGCCGTTCGGAAAACTGAAACGGGAATGTACATAATGAAGGAGCATTACTGGGAGATCTTTTCGTAGAAGGACTAACTAATTTGTATGTAAATGTCTTCATGAATTTCTTAGTGGGTGTTAGAGGGATTAAACTGTACTATTAGACGAATGTGTGCGAAAGTTTGCTTTTGACAAAAACCGGATGAGCTACAAGGGGATTGAGTTCATGTAAAATTCATGTTCACTGTCTTCTGATTCCGACGTTTTGATGGGAATTGGATTACTGATTATTCGAATCAATTCTTTGGTAGGAGATTTAGTGCCCGGAACCAGGTACCATGTTTGGCGAAAAACACCTACATAAAATTGCGTCATAAACATAAAACACAACGTACTAATTATTTTTCGGCCTTGGGAGGTTGTTTTAGTCTACTTTATCCCGGTTCGGTGCTCAGGTACAGCACATTCTTTGTTCTTTCATGGCAAACGCATAGGGAACCGGTTTTTGTTCGCCAAAAGTTGTAAATAATACGATCCTGCCTGTAACTCACAAGGTAGAAGAGCCAAGTGAATTCCACGATAAGCTAAGGGAGAGGCCACCGGGCTCGGTACGATGGAATGCTTTTGTTGCATATTGGATACAAGGTCTTATCCTACGGCGCGAATGCTTCCATTGTACTGAAAATAGTTTGCGCTGCATGTTGCCGTGTTCGAATTGAGAAGTTTTGGGCGAAAGTAGGATTACATCTGCTGTTTATCAGAGCGCCAACGAGTAGTGAAATGAGATTGGTTTTCGTTGATTTTAAGGACATAAAGCGATTTAAATTATGTGAGGCGATGAGACTAATACCAAATACAAATAATAATACCCCTAAGTCCCATACAAACGAACCGCCAATGTTTGGTTCACAGCCTGAACAAGTAAGCCTAGCAAATTACTCCCTTTCATTGCGATAGTTTGAAAATGTGGTAGAAGATCATTTCTGGCAACGCTTTATGCTAGTTGCTACGGTGCAAAACAAACTTGTTTGTTTATGTTTATCGTTGCTGTTATCAACTGCAACAATCAGTCTAAATATCACCGGCACTAGCACAAAAGACGAAAAACGAACACAAACACCCACGAATCTACAAATATCAATACAGCTAGTAGTAAATTCATGGTGGCTTAACCATTCTAGATTATTGCTTAGCTTACATTTCGCTTGTGATCTTGATTATCAGATAAAAACTGTTTGTTTATTTATTTTTCACTATAATAAACAGTAACTATGGTGAACTTGTTCTTACCCTTCAGTGTTGCTAGTTTTATAGAAAACTCGTTAAAGTACATTGTCACTCTGACAGTGTATCATGACAGTGTACCGCACGATGCAAAATGTGTCCTTGAAAATTTGTCGATGTATTCCGTATTATTATTTGTATTTGCTAATACCGTTTTCGTTTATTGATCAGAGCAGCCCGAGAGGTGACCCAGAGTCGCCCAAACAACTTTTGAGATGTTTGTTTTAGCAACCTGGGGCGCTCTAGATCGGACTCCAATCGCGTAGTTTCGCTCTGAAAATTTTCTCGGGTCGCACCACGCATTCATGCGAGTTTGTTTATTTATTCTTTTTTTCATGAGTTGTTGTTCAGGGCGCGTACTACGTGTTCGTTTTACTCGGAGGTTCTAAAACGAAAACTGTATAAGATTACGAAAAAAATGAAATGAAATCCTTGAAACATAGTCTGGTTATCTCTATAATATTAAGACTTAATGAACGTATAATACTATTGCCAAAGGCGTTTGAGGCATTTACCAGTACTGCTTAATAATACGATTACAAATAATTTATCGGGTTTGTGTACGAGACACGACCGATCACGATGACATTGAAAATGCAATTTTCAAACTTTCTCATTAACAGATTCAAATTCGATAAATAGGCAATAAATTGTACTCTAAACCTGTTTTCAAGTTAATGGACGAAGATGACCAAATTTGAGTAATTTGTTTTACTACAAATAACAATAAAATATATTTTAGCCATTCTCGTACAGAATGGCTATGAAATCACTGTGAAAACCGACTTTTTAACCGAGGCCCGGAGGGCCGAATGTCATATTCCATTCGACTCAGTACGACAAATTGAGCAAATGTTTGTATGTGTGTGTCTCCGTGGTCCTAAGATTTCACAGCCTGCTATTGAATTTCGTTTGGACCCGACTTCCGGTTCCGGAGTAATATGATAATATGTAAAAATTAAAAAAAAAAAGGGTGCACAAAATTTTCTCTGAAATTTTTTACAAACTAAGATTCAAATGAAGGGTCTTAGTTTTCTAAAAATTGTTAGAACATCCGACTTCCAGTTCCGGAACTAAAGCGTGATAAGTGGGAAATTACCAATTTCGTAAGTATTTTTTCACTAATGATGGTCCAAAAACAGGTACAAATCCGTTAAAACTGTCTGATAAATTCTTCTAGTTTGCAGAGATTGTTAGTTTTCGGGCATGAAAACTTAATTCGGCACCACTGGTCCCTCCTTTTCCTGTTCCGGAAGATCCAAATGTTATGAGTAAAAACACAAAAATTTTTACAATTTTTACTGAACAGTTTCGCTTTTTCTGTACCATTTATTCCACTATTTCACTGTCACGTTATTACACTTTCACAAAGTCACTATACTTTAATGAAGCATAACAAACGTTACAATACAGATACGCGTATTTCGGAGTGTTACTTACATCCTTCTTCAGTGTATCGGTTTTATAAGTTTGTTTGAAAGAATGCTGCAATGCTGCTCCTTTTATACGAAATGTCTTATTGTCAACGGGTAAAAACGGGAAGAAACAGGTAGTAACAGACGGGTAAAACGGTAGTTTGATTGTCAGCGGAGGGCAACAAACTGAAGAAGTGGGATATTAAGGGATTAAGTATTACCTGAATCTATTTGTATCTTATGTGTCGGTAATAGCTTGAATAGCCAGGAGGGCTTATTTCCTTGGTCACGATTCAATAAAGAAATGGAGTTATTTTTGAAGATTTCTAAACTTTCAGCTGTGTCTAATTTCCATGGGTTGGAAATTTGTCTTATGATTTTTATGTCGTTGGTAGTGAGTTCATGATCTTGAAATGATGTGGTAGTCCTTTCTCTAATTCTAAAAAATAGAGATTTTTACTGACTTCCGGTTCCGCAGTTACAGGGCGATGAGTGTCCAAGTTTTCAAATCACCACATAGAATGATAATATGCACAATACCGGTACGTGGTGGTACGGTGGAAGAAGAAAACACAAAAAGAACGATGCGTGCTTTGTTCTATTTCGTACACGCTATAAATAATACGAAACGGTTACGGATGTCTGCTACTACTGTTTAATATTAGTAAAAGACGGTGTTACGATTGATAAAAAAAACTTAGCTTTTTTAAGATAAATGCGACAGAAAGAATAAATGAATGTAAAGTAGGGGTAAAATAAATGTTAAAACCTATTTTAATCCTCCTAGTGGTGTAATGATGCCTTTCTCGTATTACTCATAAATCATAAATATAATCGTGAAATTCGCAAAAACAACTGTTTATTGAATAGAAATAGGATAATTTGTTTGGATCTAATCCCACAATCTCTATAAAACCGGTTTACCCTGTAGTTCCGGAACCGCAAGTAGTATCCACAACAAATTAAGGAATTCCGCATGAAACTGTAAGACTTTTCTTTTGAACCTTTGTGAAAATCGATTTGGCCATCTTCAAGAAAAGTAAGTGAGGTTTTTGATTTGCAGTTTTTGATCACTATTTCCAATTCTTCCGAAACCGGATTCAGATAAACGGAATAGCCGAAGTTGGTTCGTTTACTACCAATAAATATGACCTACAAACTGGAACAGTTTTTAACGTAGTTAAACCTATAATTACTATCTCATGCTCTATTTCGATTAAACCAATTAAACGAAATCTAACAAACGAAACGAACCTGCGTTTCTGTTACTTCTGCATATGTAAGTCAATCTAAAGAGCATAAAACATGTAATATTATTATAATTATTATTATTATTAGTATAATTATTATTATTATTATTATTATTATTATTATTATTATTATTATTATTATTATTATTATTATTATTATTATTATTATTATTATTATTATTATTATTATTATTATTATTATTATTATTATTATTATTATTATTATTATTATTATTATTATTATTATTATTATTATTATTATTATTATTATTATTATTATTATTATTATTATTATTATTATTATTATTATTATTATTATTATTATTATTATTATTATTATTATTATTATTATTATTATTATTATTATTATTATTATTATTATTATTATTATTATTGTTATTATTATTATTATTATTATTATTATTATTATTATTATTATTATTATTATTATTATTATTATTATTATTATTATTATTATTATTATTATTATTATTATTATTATTATTATTATTATTAATATTATTATTATTATTATTATTATCATTATTATTATTATTTTTATTACTATTATTACTGACATCACTAAACAACGTGTACGAAATAGAACAAAACACGCATCGTTTGTTTTATGTTTGTTATTGTCAATCTATATGGCGATTTGAAAACTTTGACACTGCAACTGCGGAACCGGAAGTTGGAACCGGATGAAATTTCACAGTAGGTTTAAAGACAGTATGAACTTCAATTCAAATCAAGATTAGTGAAAATCGGTTCAAACATCGCAGAGAAATCGAAGAGAATTTAGTTTTATGAATTTTTTTCTCCACTTTCGGTGCTCTCCGAACAGGAAAAGAGGAGACCAGTTGTGCTGAATAATGTTTTCATGCCCACAAACTTACAAGCTCTGCAAACTAGAAGAATTAATCGGAAAGTTTTATGGGATTTGTACCTGTTTTTAGCCATCGTTCGTGGAAAACTACTAATAAAATCGGTTATTTTCCACTTATCACGCTTTAGTTCCGAAACTGGAAGTCGGATCCTAATAAAATGTTCCACAAATTTATAGGATATTATAAAACCTTTCATTTAAATCTTAGTTTGCAAAAATCGGTTGGGTTGTTCCAGAGATAATTGAGTGTAAGCTTTTTCTCAAATTTTCACATATTACCATATAACTCCGGAACCGGAAGTCACATTCCAATGAAATTCAATAGCAAGCTATGGGACCATAATACATTTTATTTGAATCTTAGTTTGGGAAAATCGGTTCAGCAATCTCTGAAAAAGTGATTGCATATTTATTTCCCTTTTTTGGTACATATCATCCTATATCTCCGGAACCGGAAGTCGGATCGGAATGAAATTCAATAGCAGGCTATGGGACTATGAGACCTTTCATTTGAATCTTTGTTTGTGAAAATCGGTTCAGCCATCTCTGAGAAAAGAGAGTGCATATTTTTGTTACACACACACATACATACACACGGACATTTGCTCAGTTCGTCGAGCTGAGTCGAATGGTATATGACATTCGGCCCTCCGGGCCTCGGTTAAAAAACTCTATTTTCACAGTGATTGCATAGACTTTCTATATGAGAAAGGCAAAAACTGGTAAAAACTCACGCATGAGGCTCATTTTTTCTATTCATCAGCTCACCTCATGATTTACGACGCAATCCGTAAAATCATGGTTAAGATGAAACTCATCGATGATCTAAACAGACACACTCACCTAACAGAGCTCCGCTGACATCAAATTATGATGGTATTGATAGTCTCTGTTTTGATTTCATAGCATCTAACTCTCATTTCTAGTTTTAAAAAGTGAGTACTGTGTTTGGCATCGCCGTACCGTCTCGAGCTAAACACAACTGGCTACTGAGCCGAATGCGTTTTCCAGCATACGAGAACATGTGTTGAGAATTCGATTGAAATGGCATCGATTCGAACATTAGCCGCCCATGGCAACTCTGGTGGATGAGAAATACAAGCGAGACAATGTCATAAGAATCTGATTCAATTTGTTGATGTACAAACATATCAAATCACAACACACAAATCGTCTCTCAATGGGTTCTAATATTAGACGTGCGCACAGCGCTCATCTACTGATTGCTTGACACTACGATGTTGACACGGTATTGTCTCTACACAAATGGTTACCCAGTTACTCAACTCGCTCAGTGACGCTTCTGAAACCGATTAGCAGGTGAGCTAAACTCACTGATGATGAAGTACATAAATGATGATTGCCAGCCTTGCGTATGAGACTGAAGCTTCAGAAATAATTTCGTATCCGTAAGTGAAATCCAGTAGGCTAGCATAGCGTCAACAATTCATACAAAATCGCGGAACTGTAAGTGTTTTCAAAACCTGATCACATTTCCACATGTATTTTTCCTTGAATTTTTAATTTGCATTCCTACTACATGGAATGAAAAGTCCCAGGCCTTTCACAGAGAAGAACGGGAATAATTTCGAACCGTGTATATTTTTGTTGAGAACAAGCCTCTAGATGGCCCGATAGCATATTCCATGACAATCTATCCACAGTGCTCGACAGTTTTCATCAAGCTATGAAAAAAAGACGCACCAACGCATTCCTGATCCACTATCCCTCGTATTCTCCAGATCTGGCCCCCAGCGACTATTATCTATTTATAAACCTGAAAAGGATTTTCCTGTGAAAGAAGTTTTCCTTGGGGTCGGGAATCATTGTAGAAACGGAAGCCTATTTTCAAGGCCTTGACAAATCTTTTTTTTAAAGGGCATTAAAACGTTGGAGGACCGAAGAGTCAATTCCGAAATCTTTGAAACTACCCGAATTCGTGTCATAATTCAGCTCAACAAAGAAAACGTTGTTTGCATGACTGGGTCGATAAGAAATCAAATTCTCTATTAAATGTAATACTTATGCAAAAAGTTACAACTCAACGTAATCTATTTTGCGATCTCTTTAAAGAAATCGACCATTTCCACTCGCATCGCAAAAGCCAGAAGGTGAAAAACCATCACCACATCCCAGCCTCAGTCAGCTCAGCTGCAAACATCATTTAAACATCAACCGGAATCAAGCACATAAACGTCGTCATTTGGCTCCCTTCTACAAACTCATCAAATGTGTAAACTCCACCGGCATCGTTATCCTTTCACGGTGGGTTCACTCCGCGTGCGCTGCTTTTGTCTTACAAATCGTTTCCTGTTACAGTTTCCGCTTATTGCCAACGAGAGGAATGTGAGGAAAAAAAACAGCGTTCCCTGCGCAAACGGGGGAGAAAAAAAGTTACTTCTTCCAACTATCCGTGGAAAAAATCTCTGTCTAACCGTGCAGTGCAGGAACATAACGAAGTCTAGTGTTTTTTCCCGTTTTGTCGTAACCGAGAAGATCTAGCGTCTATACGCGTGCTAGTATCAGAAACTTGACGATGGATTCTTTGTGTGGATTGGAAAAATATCGGTCAACTGGGGGGTAAGGGGTTCAGTCACCATTTTCACTCTGGCATTCCATTCTGGAACCTCTACTAAAAACAACGTCTAGTAGAACAGCCTGCCTTCAGCATCAACTATAGCTCAGATCCGACAACATCCGCAGCATTCCCGGGCAAGAACCGAAAAAATAAACGCACCTAAACGTCTTCCGATTTTTTTTTCTTCTCCGGAATAATCCAATATGACACATCTAGGTACACTTTATGGTCACCCAGATGATGCGTGTAATGCAAGGTAAATATTCCGTCCGTGAAAGCTTCGCGTCGTCTATCGTACCGAAGCTGACGCAGCATCCTTCCCGATGTTGTTGAGAGCGGCCCTACAGGGAAAAGTTTGTGGTTTTTCTTCCTTCGCCCAATAAACAAGCCATGATAAACATGCCTATTTTTGTTCCGTTCCATTTTCTTTTTTGAGCAAAAGTTTTTCCGATTACTTTTTAATCAAACTAACTAGGTAAACAAAAACAAGAAAAATGTTTCATTTTGATCAAATTTATTCAAGACTTCGATAATATGAAAATAGAGAGCATCACTCTAGCGTCTGTTGCAACGAATTTGTGAAAGCAAAATATGGGTACCAAGCGAAAGGACTCATAAAACGGATCTCACGGTGCGGTCGGGTAGGCCTAAGGTACGAAACGTCAGCTTCGCTACTGTGCCATTTTATGGGGAAACGTTCTCGCAAATATTTACCGCTGAAAGTGTGCTAAAGAACGCATGTAATATGTCCTTACTCATCGGGATTTTTCGGTAACGTACAGCAAGGGAAATTTTTTGTCCCGCACTGAGTCAATGAAATTTTTGTGATGATGCAGTGGAAGTAATATCATTGTTTACGTAAAATTGTGTAAACGGAAAGCAAAACCAAGTCTTTCTCACAGTAGCTGCCAGTCATAAAACACAACCTAGTACACGTGCGAATTACGCACTTAGAAAAAACTGTGAAAACATGCGATTCTAAACTGTCCGAAAACAACATAACTTTTTACACTTGGTACCTACGTAAACTCATCCGCGTTTGTTATCGACAAATTCTTGATTTCATACGTTTAATAGAGTAAATTCTATTGTTATAATTTCATACTAAACACGTAATGATGCATTGTTCAATACTTATATACCCAACTAGAAACTTGCAGGCGACCGGGGAAATACGCATTATTCTGTCTGAGAACATCTGAATATAGGCTCATGGAGAAAAAAAATCTGTTTGATTCAGAAGGGTTGTTTTATGCGTGTCCATTTCCACTTATACGTGTCGTATTAAATTTATTTGCATCGATTTATATCATTTTCTTTTTGGTTTCAACCACATCCGGCTTATCGAGTGAAATTCACACAGTACTTAGACAATACCGAAATAACTAATCATGAAATAGAAAGCTTATGCAATCACTGTGAAAATCGACCTTTGAAACGAGTCCAGGAGGGCCGGGTATTATATTCCATTCAACTCAGTTCGTCGAGTACACAAAGTATGTGCGTGTGTGTAGGTAACGTTTTTAATACGACTTGCCTCACTTCGCCATTTCAAAATTTACCCTGTACAAGAATAGGTAGAACTTAATCGTGAATATCTTTTCTTGTGCTTAGTCCAACAACATACTTTTTTCTGCACGATTTCGTAGATATGATCAGCATTCTATGCATCACATGCTCCCTAACCTTGCGAGGTTGCGAAGAAATGCCAATTGTGTCATGCTTCAAGACTTGTGATATTATAACGAAACTAAAGATTCTTTATAATATATTACAAATGGATGAATTGTTGCTTGATCATTGTTCCAATGATGGCTTTGAACTGCATCTTGAAGAACCAATGAATAATTCCCGAAAAAATCATAAATTACAAAATCAATTACAAATTGAGATTGTTGTTTTTAATACAATCATGAGTTACAAGTTTTTTTTTAGATTTTCTGTTAAATACGCTACAAAATCATCATCTAGTTTTGTTAAAGATTTCTAGTTGCATCTATCAGTAGTTATCCATTGTTCAAAAGAGATCTCATTTACGATTTTCTGCTTAAATTTCTCTAACAAGCTCTAACATTCCCTGCATTCGCGGAAATAACAGTTCTTTGTTCTTACCGGTAAATTACACAGTAATTTTTCCAAAGGCGCTTTACAATCAATATGAAAGGAATATTTTTTGAGGTTGTCAACATTTTCATGAATTGTACAAACACATACATTATGACAACCTTAAGCATTGAGAAGTTTACAATGGCTTGGTCTTGACGCCCCAAATGTAATAAATGAAATTTAGTGTTTACTGACCTCTTCGAATCGTTGAAAAGTTTCTCTAAGACTTTGAAGCAAAAGCCGTTTCGGTCCTGATTCACCCCCACTGCTAGTTCTGATAATAACGTATTCTCGTTATCCTAAGGAGTGTATAAGTTATCCACAATTTTTTCTCTCAAATTATGATAAAAAACTAAAACTAAAAATGGATCCTTTATTGTACGAGGTTAAACTTGAGCATAATGAAAACCGGATGAAAATTAAGTTATTCCTTCACGAATTTTCGAACTTTTGATCGAACGTTTTTCATCAAGTTCCGGACAAGTGTTGCATCGCAATTTTTGGACGCTTGAGCTAATTTTTTTTCGAACTCCTCCCAGCTGCCTTACCAGTCTTCTTGAAGACCCTCTTCACGATTGCCCAGTAACGTTTGATGGGTCGAAACTGAGAGCAATTTGGTGGATTGATATTTTTCTCAACGAAATTTATACCCTTTTCCGCAAGCCAATTGAGAGTGGTTTTGGCATAGTGAGCCGGGACTAAATCAGGCCAAAACAGTGAATGTGTACTATGCTTCTTATATAAAGGCAGCAATCTCTTCTGGAGACAGTCAAATTGATAGATTTTTGCATTTATAGTTACGGTAGTGTAAAAAATGGTTGACTTCAAACCACAGGAACATATTGCTTGCCATACCAGTATCTTTCGACCGAGTTTCTCCATTTAAATCGACCTGTCCGCATCGCTCACATCCTCCCTAACGACGACAGTAAAGTATTGTGGACCTGGAAGGGTTTTTGAGTCCTTATTTACATAAGTCTCATCGTCTATCGAAACGCAAGCATTCGTACACTGCAAAAGACGCCAATACAATTTCCAGGCCCTTGTTGATGCTTGCTTCTTCTGTTCTACACTTTGTTTCAAGATTTTCTGCTTCTTGTAGGTCTTCAGGTGATTTCGCCTCTTGATACACTGGATCATTCCGACACTCGTTCCTGCTTTTTTGGCCAAATCACGTGTTGACATTGATTTGTTCTTCTTGATTAGAGATACCACTTTCTGGTCCAGTTTCGGGTTGGAAGAACAGGGTTTTCTGCCTCTTCCTGGTAGCTCAACCAAAGAATAGTGATCCCTAAACTTATTATTGATGGTTCTAACACTGGCATGATGAATTCCAAACCGCTTCGCAAATTTCCTCTTAGTAATACCCTTCTCACTTAGCCACGTGTCCAGAACCTGAATTTTCACGCGGCATTTTGAAAACGCAGAATTTCAACCGCACAAACAAGTAAACAAACGAAAGCTGACAGCCAAACGCACAGCATGCTGTGATCTGAACATAAAAATCCATCACAAATACATGTGTACAACACAAATGTATGTGAATAGTTTATTTTCGATACACTCCTTAACATAGTTCTATTTATATCATCGCCGTTGAAGAATTCCAGTACTTCACGTTTTATATCGGGATTCATTTAACGGCGCAATTTTTTGTTAGTAACAGCCAATACTCCTTGCTCTTCAATCAATTCGTTTATCTGTGAGACCGTGTATTTATTCACATTAAATTCTTCCCTCGTCCGTTCTTTCGTCGAATGCTGCAACTTTAGCTTCCACTGTCTGAAAGTCTTCCGATTAATTTTTTGATGGATGGTCGAATAGTTGGTTCCTGATGCCTGCAACGATTCTTTTTTGACGATAACTTTCTCTCTCTCTCTAACTGATATAGGAGATACATTAATTCTAGAATTACCTTTATTGAACACCTCAACATTTTGATTCCTCAATTTACAGTGTTTGGAGGATGCAGAGATGAGTGAGGCTGCTGATGGTATTTCTTCTAAATCATATCTCGATGTTGCTGGCGAAGCTGTCGTATAATCTGGCATCCCGATGTCGCTGTGTTCAACCATACTGCCCGTTACTTTACGACGCATAGATGAACAAGGTATTCCGTTATCACGAAACGGTCTACAACAATGATATTATCCCATTATTGAATCACACTCAATGAATACTATAGTTTGTTGATGCTAGTTTTCACACTATATTTCAAAACTGAGCTTTTATAGTTTATTGTAGGTAACCGCGTTGACCTATATTTGATACCTGAACTGGTAATAGGTAATTTTTTTTCAATATGACAGTTACTCCCTTGTTGAACATATGGTTTTTAAAATCAGTGATTTTTCTTCGATTTTGTTTTCAAAATATCTCAAAAAATAACTGCTCGCATCGTTTTGTTATCAAAGAACAATTCATTAAAAATTTCATGAGGATTCCAAAACTGATAAATTATTTTATCGGTCATCTGACAAAGTGATGTTTGGAAGCAACGTGGAACACGATTTTTTAAACAATTGTTTCTTGCGACTCATGCCGGTTATATTCTAATCGACCTGTGTCCCTAGCCCCCAGCGACTACGAAATGTCACATAATGGGACCGCTTCGCCAACAACAATAATTTAGAAGAAATACCGCTAGATACATTGAGGTATGATTTAGAAGAAATACCATGTGCGGCTTCACTCGTTTTTGCATCCCTTCCGACATAGTGATCTAGCGGATGATTTGTGGAATGAAAGTGTCGAGGTATTTAATAAAAGTATTTCTGGAATTAATGTGTTTCTTATAGCAGTTAGGAAGCTCAGGTCTGACAAATATGGTCAAGAAAAGTGTTCCAAAATCGTTAAAGGCATCTGGAAACAACTGTTCGACCATCCACCACAAAATGAATCTGAAGAAGTTCAGACAGTAGGAGCTCATGTTGGTTTCCAAAACGACAATTGACTAATTATTTTTTGCAAATTATATCATCAATATTGTACTTTGCAACCTGAATACATTACGCTTATGGGAAACCGAAAATTTTTAATGAAAATGAATGTATGTATTTTAATGAACCAGTGATTTTTTTTTCGATTTTGTTTTTCTTGACGTCAAGGAAAATTTTGTTGAAAATTTAATAATAATTCCAGCGAGTGGCACCATTCATGAAGTTGACAAGCGATTATAAAAACACTCTCCTACTCAATGCTTGATCGGAGAAATAGATATAGAGTGAGAAGACAAGTGTTTGATGGACAGAGAAGATGTTTGAATGTATGGTACCGGTCGGGTGACGGCCAGGATGTAGACCATGTTCGATGTACGTCCTACTATGTATGACTGGCGTTTTAGAGTGACTAAAACAAGATTCAGAGTGGCGAAATGGTAGAGCGTATGCATGGAATGCATAAGAACTCAGGTTCGAGTCCTATCTCTGAACGTATCTTTTTCCAATAAATCATTTTTTCTGTTAGGTTTTCATTCATTTGGCTTCTCCAATATATGTTTCCGCTCAGTCATTGCACTTTTTTATCGATTATCTCTCCAACTTTCACTTTGAAAACTGACTTTTGAGCCGAGACCCGTAGAGCCGAGTTTCATATACCATTCGACTCAGTTCGACTCAGTTCGACGAGTACGCAAAATGTAACGTTTTTTTTGCACTAACTTTTCTTGGAGATAGCTGAATCGATTTTCACAAATTTTGATTCAAATAAAAGGTCTTATGATCCCATAGAAAATTTCTGAATTTCATCTGGATCCGACTTCCGGTTCCGGAGTTAGAGGGTGAGTAGTGTAAAAATTTAAATTTCAAATTTCTTACTCATTTACTCACTCACTTTTATAGAAAATAGATTTTCTCAGCGATGGCGTGATCAATTTTCACAAAATTAGTTTCAAAGAAAAGGTCATTTAAAAAATTTCTGAAATTCATCCGAATCCGGTCTAGAAATCGACCCCCTATTGTTTGATATAAGTTGTTATTTGAAATATTCATGCCAAAAAAGTAGTTTTTATTTGACCATCCGCGAAATTTGGTAAGTATTTTACATCAATATTAAAAGAGCAAAAATTAAATTTTCAAAGGAATTTGTGAATGGGGTCTGAGGCTTTAGTTAATTTTAGTAAAGGGGTCCATGACCCAAAATAGCTTGGGGACCCCTGATTTAGACTGACGACAAAGAACAAGGAAAAACTCGTCTAAATCAGAGAGAGAACTGTTTCAATGTATAGATTATTTCAGGTGCTGGCCAAACGAACCGGCTCCGGCTATAACGGTGGCCGGTTCCGGACGTATCACTAATAGTGGTCGAAAACCCGTAAACGAAACTCATTTCAATTTTTCAGAGAACGGATCTCATATGTTAGAAACGATATGCAATTCATATGAAAAGCAACTTTTGTATTACGTTGTATCGTTCATTCCAAGCCGACATCCAGGTCGATATATTGTAATTTTTTTTGATAACACCAGGTCTCGATGATGATGATGATATGATGGCATAAGTGACGTAACCGACAAAACGCTTTGTTTTCTTACCGCTCAATTTGCTCCAAGATGGCAGAACCGATTTTAACAAACCTATGCTCGTTTGAAAGCTACTGTCGGCCGTGACTTTTGTTTCCGGAGATATAATGGTATAAGTGACGAAACCGACAAAACACGTTGTTTTTTACCGCTCTAAGGTATAAAAGGATGCCAATATTTTGGGATCACCTCTAATTTCGTAAAGCGCTATTGTTCAAAATTTTAAGCACCTCGAAAAAAGTCGCGTATAAATATCTTCGAAAAGTGCACACACAAAAACACACACACAGACAGACAATTTTCCGATCTCAGTCGAACTGAGTCGAATGGTATATAACACTATGGGTCTCCGAGGTTCCGTTCGAAAGTCGGGTTTTCCAGCAATTCTAATACCTTTCTATAGAGAAAGGCAAAAAGTCGTAAAAGCAAATGAGTCTCTAGTGCACTGAATGTCATAAAAATTAAGAGACAAAACAAGAACAATCGAAAACGAAGTACAAAACAACTACCTTGTGTTTGGAAACGAAATGAAGAAAATTAAAATTCTGCTAGACAAAAACATCTAATTCTTCGAAGCGAAACAGATGAGAAAACCCCTTCTTAATCCACCTAGTGGTGTGATAATGCCTTTCTCTAACAGTCTCATGAAAATATATTTCATACTTTTATTAAACAATTTCGGATACTAATTTTGACACCAATTGATTCAGATTGATTGGAATAGTTTACAAAAGCATGCTTCAGTGTTTATGTCACACATTCAGCATCATTTTTCCAAACTAGTGCTTACATTTGCGTTACCTGTTCGTATGAGAAAAGTGATGCTAATCTAAAAAACGAGTGACATTATTTTCACATTTCTGGTATATATCACCCTGTAATACCGGAATCGGAAGTCGGATCCGCATGATATTTCGGAACTTTGTATGGGACCAGAAGACCTTTCATTTAAATCTAAGATTGTTAAAATCGATTTAACCATAAATGAATAAAAAAAATAAAAATAAAACCATCCCAGAGTAATGTGAGTGACATTATTATCATATTTTTGATGTATTACTTTCACATTTTTTATGCATATCACTCTGTATTTCCGGAATCAGTATTTGGATCTAAATGATATTCAGGAACTTCGTATAGAATCGTGAGACCTTTCATTCAAATCTGAGTTGGAGAAAATCGGTTTAGCCATCTCCAAGAAAAGTGAGTGACGTTATTTTCACATTTTTAATGCATTATTTTCCGATTTTTGGTGCATATCACCCTGCAATGCCGGAAGCGAAAGTCGGATCCAAATCATATTCAGGGATTTTGTATGCGACTATGAGACCTTTCATTTAAATCTAAGTTTGTGAAAATCGGTTCATCTCCGAGTAAAAAGGTTGACATTATTTTCACATTTTTGGTGCATATCACCCTGTAGCTCCGGACCCGGAAGTCGGATCCAAATGAAATTCAGGAACTTTGTATGGGACCGTAGGACCTTTCATTTGAATCTAAGTTTGTGAAAATCGGTTGAACCATCTCCGAGAAAAGAGAGGGACAATATTTGTCACACACACATGCACACACACAGACATTTGCTCAGTTTGTCGAGCTGAGTCGAATGGTATATGACATTCGGCCCTTCGGGCCTCGGTTCAAAAGTCGGTTTTTACAGTGATTGTATAGCCTTTCTACATGAGAAAGGCAAAAAGCTCTGAGGCAAAAATTATAGAATTTTATGCCAGACACGTTCGAGCACAGTTCCATTCCAATGTAGCAATTCTAAGGATTATATAATAATTACAAACATAAAGATGGTGGTAGATGCACCAAATCAAAACATTTAAAACTTATTATAATTTAAGCGCGTAGAATATTTGCGTAAGAGAAAATTTACAACTCGATTCTTTCATACAAATTGATTGTATTTTGATCCGGCGAGGTATTGAAAAGATATTCTTTAACTGAAAGTTGTCGTGTATGGTTTTGAAGTTACTTAAAAGATTAATTTTCGATACGAACTACCTCAAGATATAAACACACGACCCCGTCGACAAATTCGACATTTGCAAGGGTACAATATTGAAGCAATGCTTTCGAATTAAGCTCAATATGACAAATCCATCAACAAAGAGTTTCAAATTAGGTCTCAAAAATCTATCACCGATAGTTCTAAATTTGCTTGCTATTTGCCGGAAATCATAATCAACAGCTAATTGGTATTCAATATACTCAAGCGAACACGGTGGACAGCAAATGGTATCCAAACCAGCGAGCCAATGGATGTAACTTTAAGTTATTCATAGATTTCTTTTTGTGCGATAGTTTGTTCTGTTCCGAACAGTCTAGGATGACATCATCATTGCAAACTGTAATTGGCTCATGAAAACATAGGTCATTTCTAACCGAACTTGTTTAAGTTAAATGTTTCTAAATCGATTTATAACTAAACTATATAAATCCACCAACATGTGACAGAGCTATTAGCGTTCAAAATTTTGACGGAAAAGAGTTACGCAGTTAGTTTTGCATTTTGTTTAATTGACATCCGGCCCCGCATAGTGAAGTGTAAAGCATTTTTAATACCAAAAGTGCAAATGCAAATGTTGAGAAATCAACATTTGGATAGAATAAAAAAGCATGGAAACTGGGATCCGCTAGAACCGAAAGCATCGACGTCTGAAACGATTAAAAAATGGACACAAAAAAAGTACAAGCAGTATGAAAGAATTTTGAAAGCAAATTTTACTAATAGAACGAAACGGAGCGAGAGTTTTAGTAAAACGAGACCACTAATGCATTCAAGCATCTCGGATGCACGTACCCTTTCCTGCAAATTAGTTCCACTATCTTTTACATAACATATGACATCCACAATTGTGATGACTGGCACATGACGGGTACAAACGCTGCCACACTGAAAACCGTCAGAATTCTCTGCTTCACGAAATACACCATATTTTTCGTCACGTTTACGGTACGTGTTGAAACCGAGTGGCACCGAACAAAGCAGTACATTTTTACATGAAGATTTATCTAATCTTTTTATACTGGGTGAATCAACCGCGGCCAGAGAGCATTCCGAGCCTGAAGTCTGTGCTCACGTGTCATACTTTTAGGGTGATGAGACGGGATATGAATGCCTTAGATCAGTGTCATTTTTCATTGAAAGAAGAAAAAACCCTTTTGCAGTCGAGGATTGCAGCAGTTTTCCACTTTCAAGCCAAGGGGGGACTGTGAAACGTCATCATAGGACTAGTCTACATTTCGGAAACGGGGCGATTTCTCAGCTCGAAATATCCGGATGAAAAATGAAGCAACATTTCTTCGGAAATGGTACAAACGAGGTGCAATATTTATTTCATTACATCTCCTCACACGCAAAAAGCTTCATGTTAAAACGTATTCCAAAGAAAATATTGTTCTACCAGGGGAAAAAAACGCAACATTCCTAAAATATGATGACCCGTTTGATTCGCGGCACGTGATAAATGCAACCAACGTGCGGGGTCTTTTAATATTACTTTAACGATCGGATTCATCGGTGTCGGTCGTAATTCTGAGACCCCACCGCTTCCTCATCTACCGTCAGTCGACAAAAGAAAACATATTTCTCTTTAGCACATCCCCCGCTCATCCTCGTTCCCAGACTTACTATAAAAAAGACTTGCTCCGGTTTTCCTTCGTGTGCTCTCGAGCTCGAGAAAACGTTCAACATGATCTGCGGATCTGCGCCATATCCGACACTCAGTAGATTTTAATAAGTTCAGCTTTTCCGACCATTCGCTGGAAAGTTTTTTCGCGTTGCACTATTTATCTTCGTGTCAGATAATACCGAAGGGAATTCCCTCACGCTCTCATTACGCTGACAAATATGCTTTTCTTTATCTCATTACCTAATTTCGTGCCAGCATCGGGGTAGTGTGGATGGAAGAGTCGAGTCGCCTAGCAAGTAATTCGCTTGTTCTTAGAAAAAATAAACGTAACTGCAAGCATCAGCTCCGGAGCTTCACTTCATTTCGGCTCCAACATTTTGTTTAATTCCTGACATTGGTGTAAAATTTCTGGTAGTTTTAGCATAATATTTGTTCGATGGAAGGCGAAAATGTGAACTAGGCATGATTGAAATGAAATCTCAATATATTTTGGAAGAATGTTGCCAACCAATCGGTTTGAAAATCAGTTTAACCGTTTCTTACACATCAACGTTATTCATTTTCCCCCTTAATATCGGGAGCCTATTCTTGTTCAGAGCCTTTAATTACAAAGGAAATAAGAACAACTGTTGCCTTACAGAATACAAATTGAATATTCAATCTGGGTTGATGTGTGTGGGAAGTGTCTGTAAAAATAATTTTCGCTTTTATATGAGTTCATTGTTTCAAGCTACAAACTGACGAAAAATATTTGTTGCAATATTGCGCTGAAGATGAAGGAGCTTCCTTCGAAACGTCGGTCTTCAATGCAAAATAAATATACGAAAGCACATTTCACTCTGCAGACTTCACTACATTTTATTCATTCGGCCCATTGTTTCCGATTCTATCACAATTATTTGATTTCAATTCGCATTGCAATTGTAATTAACAAAATAACATGGCGACTCTATTAATATGATTCCTATTGGTACAATAGGCCACGATAAAAAATAATGTTGCACCTTCTGCTTGGAATATGCAATGCGTAACAATTGGAATCGAGCTCTTTCCGAGAATGATTTTTACGTTTGGTTCAAATTTGACAGCCGAGTAGTTATATTTACTCTATTGTCAAAAATAACCGTAAGGTTATTTTTAACAGCACGATTGTTGTTTTCAGTTCAGGCACAAAGAAGGGGTTCAAGGGTGGGTTCAAGGGAGGGGTCAAAAGGAAAGGGGGGTGTTTCAAGAGGGGTGGAGATTCAAAACGGCGAGGAAGGTGCAAAAATTTGAAAGAAAAATCAAGTTATTTGCATTTTTAAATAGAAGGTACTCTATTGTTCATGGAACTTCATTTTGAAAAATTTTCCATGGGGAAAAGGGTTATAGATCAATGTCATAACATGTCGGTTTGAAGTGTCGCTGTATTGATGTATATATGACAATTGCGGCAATATTAAGTGTCAAACATATAATAAAAATGTGTTGAATAAAATGGCTGCAAGAATCTCCATGGGAGTTATTGAATCAGGTTTTGTACTTCATACCTTAGAAAGTCTACATAGTAAGTATTAAATTATCGGTGACTTTAAAAAAACCGTATCAGCAAATGACTGATTCGTTTTTACTTTTCTTTACGTTTCGTCTTAGACTCGGCAGTGCAGAGCAGTTCAAATTGAACTGCTTAATGCAAACTTAAACAGTTCAGCTTGAACCGCTAAGCAGACGTAAAGTTAATGCTACTTGCAAAACACTTATTAATTGGCACCGAAGTCTTTGCTGACGTGCCGAACGAAAACGTTATTTTCGGCTAATACTGGCCGATTCAGGTATGGTCATTTAGGGGTAAACCTAAGTTTGTGCTTAGGGCACATAACCGTTTTTACTTTTCTTTACGTCTTCTTAGACTCGTCAGGGCAGATTCGTTTTGTTTATTTCCACCTCTTTCACCATGCATGAAACTAAACATGAACATAAACTATCAGTAGGTACTTGAAATCAAAGGAGAAACTAAACAAAGGGAAACCGTCTCATTTGCTTATGCGCTTTTTACAAATTTACCAGAAATTGCATCATTTTCATTTGCATGACTCACAAAATGCTTGTGTTTTCAGCTAATGGAATTTTGGATTGCTAAACAAAATCGCTCAATTCTTCCATGGTGTTTATGTGAGTCGGTGAGAACGAAAATTAGATCTTAAAATCATAATTTAGAAATAACATATTGTTACGGAACCCATGATCGTGTAGCGTTTTTAAACCTAGATTGGAGTTATCTAGTTGTTATCTCAGTAAGTTGAATTGAGAAGAGAGAGAGAGAGAGAGAGAGAGAGAGAGAGAATAAAAAAAGTACGGGTGTGTAATGTCAGAGACATAACTGGATGTCGTGAATACGAATATGACACGCTTTATTTATGCTTCCGAATTCGAATTGGTAGTTCATCGATTGTTTGAATTGTGCAACTTTCCCCTCTTTCATTACTAGAAATTTAAACGATGCGCCTAGACTAAATTACAGATTAGTTACATTAAACATTCTGAAACGCAATTAAATATTATGAAATAAGCAGTATAGTCCTTTATAATAAAAAAAATGGTGACGATTTGAGTTAGTTCAGCACGCAGACTAAATTCTAAACCCATATTCCAGAACTAAGCTCTAAAACATGAAGACGATTTTTCGCCATGACTACCAGAATGGGTTTTATAGAGTACAGTAAAGTAAATTTCCGTATAATTCTTTAGGAATATTATTATGGTTCTAAAAAGAACCGAATAGAAGAAGTCTGGAATAAAGAACTGGATCCTGAGTTCAAGAACTTAATTTTAGAACCAATAACAGATTCAGAATCCAGTTTCAATTCTAGAATTGCAATTTCGAAACTCAAATTAGTTCCGGAATACAGTTTCAGAATCCAGTTTCAGCACGCAGGCTCTGAATTCTAAACCTATATTGCGGAACTAAAATCTGAAAATTGAACTTCTCGTTACGACTACCGAAAACCAAATGATGGCAGGTGCTCTCTCCGTCGCTGCTGGTTTGACTCCCGCGATAGCAGTCTTCTCGCCTTGATGGCCAGCAAGCGAATGAAAGTTGCTACCTGAGCGTTTGAGGTTTTAACCACGCAGAAGGCGCTCTCTCCGTCGCTGCTGGTTGAAGGTTTAACTCCCACGACGTCTGCTTCCATCGAACGCACGAAAAGAAATGATCGATTTTCACCACGGTTCCCCTTTTATACGCATTCAGTTGAAGATATGTGCCTGACTACCTCAAAATCGTCGTCCTTGCGCGAAAAACCCAAGCGAAAGTAAAGAGTTTTCCGCATTATTTTGAAATTTTGAGAAAACTTAATTTTTGAGTTGTTTGTGGTTATCTCACACTGTTCAAAATATTATCCTAAATTCCTGATCATATTTTTGATGAAACAGTGAAAGAATTATGTTGCTACCATTAATACAAGTCGAGATATTCACGATTAAGTTCTGCCCATTCTTCCATATGGCTAATTTTGAAAAGGCACCCCATAGTAAAGTAAGTCGTATTCACGACAAAAGAAGATGGAGTTATGTTGAATTCTAAATAAACGCGTTTTATTTCGCTCCGCACAAAATTCGCAAGTTACTGCAACATTTGCTCGGTCTAAGATTGTGTTCTTTCCGTGTTACGGTAACCGATATTCGGCGCGAACGATTCATACCAAAAATCGTTACATTGGTGTCAGAAGTGGGGTAATAAATCCCTTTAATAACAGATTTAGATTTTTGGTTATGTTGTCGCCACCACATGACTTGCTGACCGGGAACTCGCTTCACGAGGATGTCCAAAGTTCAAGATTGTTAGCCGGTGTCAGGAAAATGTTCGTCAAACTTCGAAGAAATGAGGAAGATGACCGCCGAGACCTGATGGAGCAATTTGAATTTCTGAATGGTACAGTAACCTCATCTGTTAAAGATTTTCAAACAGAAGTGACTGGTCAACTAAAAGGTTACGGAGAGGAATTGAACCGTCTTAAAAATCAAGTAAACGCATTAACAGCAATAAAAGATTTTAGTGCAGCATTGAATGCATTGCAACTGAGCGGAGCTTCATTAACTCAAAGTTCCCCTTGCGAAACCGGTGTTCAGCGTGATTCTGTATTATCAGCTACCTCCAATATCACTGTTCAAAGGTCCGATCAATCGGTAGTATCCGTCGACAATGGGCAGAATGACATCTCCATTGCATCGAATTCACATGAACAAGTATTAAATCGAGCTACGCACACTTCTCGTGTAAAAATCACGCCAGACACATTCGATGGCAGTAGACAGTGGTCGGATTACATTCTTTCATTCGAAATCTGTGCTGATATAAATGAGTGGAGTGACGATTTACGTGCGAAATATTTAGCAACGATGTTACGAGGTCCGGCGTTAGAAGTGCTTCGGAATTTGAGTTCTGAAAATCGGTTGTGTTATGAGATACTAAAAAATTCTCTCAATCAGCGTTTCGGCGACGAACTACGAAGAGGATTGCACCATGCGCAACTTCGAGCCAGACAACAACAGCGCAGCGAGGGCCTTATTGATTTTTCAGACGATATAAAAAAGCTGGTTTCGTCTGTTTACTACAACTGCCCTAGCGAAGTGCGAGACGTTATTGCCTTTAATCATTTTATCGACGGCCTGCAAGATCCAGTTGTTCAGGATCGCGTTCGTCTTGCTGGTCTACAAACACATGACGCTGCCCTGCAGTTGGCTCTGCAAATAGAGTACAGTCGTAATGCAACAAAATCTGCGCAGAAATCGATTAGAATGGCAACAGCTACTACTATGGAAAGCGAGGGATCTGTCTTATACGACACTTCCGAGGACGAAGCGATCACTTACGAAGTGAAGGAAAATGGAAATACAGTAGGAACGCAAACGAACGTGTATCGCAAAAAGAAGAGAAATTCTAGACGACCTTCGGGAAACGATCGGACGCCAGTCTAGAGGAGCGAAGACTGGTAGAGTAGAATTAAACCGATTTGTAGTAAGGAGAAATATAATAAGACATTGTAAATGTCTGTCAATGTGAAATATCTCACTAGTATCCTGCTCCTCCAATTCGCATTCCTGCAATACTCGCGGATGGGTTTCCTGTAAACCAATTTTTGATTTTCCGTTTGAATCCCTCGATTGATTTGTAAATGTTCACATTCCATTTAAATCTGATAATTCCGCCAATGATATGCAGATGGCGCTTCGATTGGTTGACGGCGTTCAATTTTGGGCAGTATATTCTTGAACATTTTTTAGTTTCGCGAATCAGCTTTATTCAATAAATCATATTTTCACTAATCAACACACACTATCACTCGCACAATTATTGTACTATAAGTTGTTTGATAAACATTGAAATAATTTTTTTTTTGAGCAACGCTTAGGCACCGCATCGTACTCCCAGTGATGAGAACTCTCTTTATTCTATTAAAATGAGAAAAAGCTAATTTTCGGAAAATGTTGACGGGAGCGAAAATTGTTCACGTGTTGAAAATTATGCGTTGATTAAGGGCTGCGGCCAGTGTGTTTTAAGGTGTTTGAGACAATCTCTTAGAAAATTAGTTTAGATTATTTTGTGAAAATTTCAGAATGATTCATTGACTTTAGCGGTCGGGAAAGTCTTTTTTCTGAAGGAAGAATTGCATAGCTGAAAACGCCGTCTTTCAACTTGTTCATTGAATATCTCGCCTTCAAAAGCATGGATCAAAAATCTACCCTGACAATGTCTAGATAGATTAATTTAGATGCGATTAGTGAATAAAACCATAAATGTTGTTGCGATAAAAATAAAGTGAATGTTATTTTTGTGAAGGTAAGTCGATTTCTATGGCGGCGCCATTGTTTTCTGCTCCAGCTCCCTAGTAACGTAACGAATTATAAGAGAAAAAAAAATCGGCTCAAAAAGGCTGCCAAACAAGCGGTAGCTGTACTGGATTTTATGTGATATAGTCAAACTTGTAACCGACAATATCAAAACTTTCTTGGCCACCCGGCCATATCGAAAGTCAATTTGCACATATGCGAGAGAGCATGGAGAGAAATGTAATACGCAGAGCGAGCCACGTGGTTTTACACGACTTACTGGCCTCAGCTCTTAAGATTCTATAAACCTGATATCTAAAAAAATGATAGATTAGTTTTGAGTTTGTAGAGCTTTTAGAGTTTTTAGAGTTTTTAGAGTTTTTAGAGTTTTTAGAGTTTTTAGAGTTTTTAGAGTTTTTAGAGTTTTTAGAGTTTTTAGAGTTTTTAGAGTTTTTAGAGTTTTTAGAGTTTTTAGAGTTTTTAGAGTTTTTAGAGTTTTTAGAGTTTTTAGAGTTTTTAGAGTTTTTAGAGTTTTTAGAGTTTTTAGAGTTTTTAGAGTTTTTAGAGTTTTTGAGTCGGTATAAGTTCAACTCAACCTCATGTCTCGCTCTACGTATTAAATTTCTCTCCAAGCTCTCTTGCTTATGTGTAAAATGACTCTCGAAGGACCGGGTGGCCAGAAAAGTTTCGATAGTTTCGGTTACAAGTTTGACTACATCAATCGATCGAATGGGATTGACATATATAACATAAAATGTGTCTCCACCAAATAAAGCTACCGCTTGTGTGCCAACCTTTCTGAGCCGATTTTATTTCTCTCTCATTTTTCGTTACGTTAGTAGGGAACTGGAGCAGAAAACAATGGCGCCGCCGAGAAATCGACTTACCTTCACAAAAATAACATTCACTTCATTTTTATCGCAACAACATATCTGTTTTTAAGCACAAATCGCATCTAAATTAAATTATCTAGACATTGTCAGGATAGATTTTTGATCCATGCTTTTGAAGGCGAAATATTCAATGAACAAGTTGAAAGACGGCGTTTTCAATTATGAAATTTTGAATTCAGAAAAAAGACTTTCCCGACCGCTAAAGTCAATGAACCATTCTGAAATAAATCTGAACTAATTTTCTAAGAGATTGCCAGTTAGGTTTTTTGAAATTTGTCACCGTTTCTGAGAAATCAGATTTGAAGCGTGAAAATAGCCTTCTACATCACCGTGAAACATGCTGGCCTCAGACCAAGCATACTTCTAATGAATATTTTTTGCTATTTTATTCTCAATCTTTTTAAATTTCTATTTTTGATGAGTGTGAAGTTCATGGTAACATGTCATTATTGAGCAATTTCGAAGTTTAAATGAACACGTTAATCGAAATCTTTCCGTTCCACTCTAACAACAGCACACTTATGGCGTTTTCGTTTTTAATTTGCACTACACCGGTGCAGTGCTACACTGAGGCATGAATAAACGAACAAAAATGACGAAAACATAAACAGTAACCATTGACTACAATAAACGATTTCATTGCACAGAGCTACACCAAACTTTTGATGAGTGCTACACCAGTGGTATCGGTGCAGAAAAAGTGTAGCACTAGTGTAGTGCAATTGGTAAAAACGAACGGTTTAGGTGCAGCTTTCGCTACACCGGTGTAGTGCAATTTAAAAACGAAAACGACATTAGTTAGGAGGTTTTTCAGTTGAAACTGAAAAGTTTGGACTCAGACCCTAACAATATTAGAATGACTTTCGCACGGACCACCATCACCACCACTTAGTTTGGGTAGTTGCTTCCGGACACATTCCAACAGTTTGACTTTGCATTGCTCCGTCCTACGAAAATATATCTCTCGACATTTCAATTTTTATGCCGCCGGGTGGGATAAAAGCTTTTTAGCATTTTTTTTCCTGTTGGCTTAGCAGCAATAAGGCATTTGTTGGGAAAGGATACATACATACAAATATATATCATCTGCGGTTTGGTTCCACTTTCCTCGGTGACGTCCGCTCGTTGTAGCAACTAAACAAAAATGTAAAACAAATGCATACAGCAAAGAAAAACCCCGAAATGACTCATTCCATGCCCGAGCTGCCTAGCCACGATTCCAAAAGTGCAACGAAACCGGGCGGTTAATGGAAATGAGTAGTGGCGCAGTAATTATACTGCCTTCTCAAGTGTGTCATTATCGTGAAAATTTTACCATTGCCACGTCCCATCCCCAGTCGAATCCCCCCCCCCCCTCTCCCTCTTCAATCGTAAAGTGAAGTGGTCTCAAGAAGGTGCTAGAATTTTGCTCAATTTTCAAACAGCGAACACAAGTGCGGAATGACTCCGGACGAGTTTTTATCGTACCGTCAGCATCTGGTCGTGAAATTTGTCCTACCATCATGGGAGCTGTTGTTTGGATAATCCTTTGTCACAATGCCAAAGTCGGCTCGCAAAAATGTGTAAGCCACTCGGATTAAGGCTTGTTTTGTTTTTTTTTTCATCATGTTGTTTTACCACCACGGAAATTTTTCGACCAGGGTGGGGGGGAGGGCTGGGGGGGGGGGTGATGGCGACCAGTGAATTAGGATGTATCTCGCTTTTGTTGCGCTGGATTAAATTTAAGCATAATGTCATTCACAGGGAAACTTTGAATGGCAGATCAAAGTCCGGCAAAGTGAGCGTGTTTTGCTGTAGGATGATTAGAAATTGTTGGAATTTGTACTAGTTAACTAAGCTTTGAGTTTTCTAATTACATCGTGGGCAGGTTGCGGAGTAGTGTTGTAGTTACAGTAAGTCAAGGTGTTAGTTTAGACCGCGAGGAGGATCCTTTTGGTATTTTATTATTTTGGTTAGGGGTTAGATATCGACATTACTTCGTATCGCGAAAGGCATTGTGGTTCGATTGATAATGATCGAGTGATATCTTGCCAGTATTACGGCTGTCGGTTGAAAAAATATAACACAATTAACAGCGATGCACCCGACAGCCGGTTGTGCGGAGTTTTATGAGTTTCGGAAGAAAATTCGTAATTTAGTAGGAAACACATATTAATACAAAACGCGATCAAATTGCCACGTATTCTCGGTAGCCGGCTACCCAGAGCAATAAACAACACGGTTTCTAGTAGCAACACGCATTGAACTAACAATCCTTCCTTCCAAAGTAGATCTGCATTCGGACTTGGCCGACATCGGTATTGATCAACATGCAGAGATCAATGTAGTTTATATAATGTGAAACTACATGCTATTTCCAAGCAAGTTGTTTCAGAAAAACCTCTGGCAAGCTTAATTGGTTTTGATCAATAACTGAACTTTTTCCCACTTGAATAGAAAATGTAATGAAAGAAGCTTTTATGAGTGTGATTCTATGCTAAGTAGAAGTCATTTCATGATTATCGATCTTCTGTGTGTTCAATTGACGAATACATGGAACTAGTGAACATGGAGACTGGACGTGTAGTCCATGAAATTATTCTAATTTTCATTGAGTATTTGCTTAAGCTCTATGATGAAACCCAACTCTACATTCTTGATTCCATCTTATACCATGCGCAAGTAGCAAATCGTAACTATTTGGAAAAGTCTTAGTATAGGCTCTGTTAAATCAATAACGCAAACAAGCAGGCCCGTACCCAGGTTTTCATTTCGGGAGCGGCCAGTTTACTTTACCAGTTCCGGAAGAAAAAAAGGAAGTGGTCAAAAACGTTGGAAAGGAATTCACACCGCTTTCTCAGATATTACTTGGCATATTTCACGAACTTATATTTAAATGAAAGGTTTTACTATCCCGTATGATATTTAATTCCATCGAGATCCAATTTCTAGGTCCGGAAATACAGGGTAATGAGCGTTGAAAATTTCAAATCGTCATTATAAAAAACGATGTATCAAAAAAAGCGGAGAAATCTTCTCCACTTGGATCGAAACTGTTTCAATTTTAATGCATTGTTAGTTGGTTTTTATACAAACTTGGCTTCAACGATTTTCGAATTCGAAAATAACGGCTAAGAATTCCGAAACAGAACGCAAAGAATTTTCACATATGATAGAAAAGAATCGAATGAAAGGTTTCATCCGAATCCGGCCTTTGGTTATGCTATTTCTGTTCCCCACATACCTTTTAAATATCCATTTATAGATCAAAAGAATTAACAAGACATTTGATGATGCGATAGATTTTCAGAGGTGGTCCCACATTTCTCCCTCCGCATAGCGATTCGTGGAGAACGGGAAATATCTTATAAAACAAACTTACTTTGGCTAAAACTGGTTTTGGTCTCAGGTTCCAAAAGTAGTGGTCAAATATTCCAAGACGAAACTCACATTTATTTCTCAAAAGTGGTTTGAGATCATACTTCGAGGAAGCCATAATCATTGAGACAAGTTAAATGGGTAAGTAATTGAAACATTGAACCGTTGATTTTAACCATGGTAGCGATGCTCATATGCTTTAGGTAAGGTCATTTCGCAGCAATTTCGGTCCCTGATCGCTCCATTAATGCACGATAATACTCGGACTTCGGTTTTCAATTAGAGATGGTATACTGATAGATGGCAATCCCAGAAAACCGACATCATGATCTTTCCGACCCATTAAGTCTCTTTTGTGGCACTCGTGCTGCTTGGAAGTACTCGTACCGACTTCAGTCTATTGTAGAGTAGTCGTTCTGTTCTCTAGCATGATTCAGCCAAACATGTACTCGAAGTGCGCTTGCGTTCGACTTTATAGTTCTAAATAAGTATGTGCGGGATCCAGCGGCTGAATATCTTGCTCGTCTGCAGAACCTTGAACAAGGACGGCATACTCGCGCAATTTTTCTATTCAGTAATCCAGTACAATTTTATGTATTAACGGTTTTAACCTCCATTTTATGCAGTTTCGATTTGATTTCTTACAACCATTATTTCACGGTGTAATTTTCAAGATCAACTGCCATAAAATATTCATCATACAATTTTGTTTCTGTTTCTGATTTCGGGAGGGGCCAGCGTACTTCGGACCCTCCCCCCCCCCCCCCCCCCCCCCCTCTGGGTATATGCCTGCTAACAAGCTTCATTTGTTACACTGGGTAGCAATACGCAGCTTCAAACCAATTTCATTTCAAATACTGTTATAACTTATAACATAGTTGTTAATTTTATCATTCATAGCTAGGTTATGTTCGGAATTGGTTGCTGAAATTGAAATGATAACAGCCACTTAATTTAAACATATATTTTATCATAGCTATGCCGAATGCCCTTTCTTCGAAAGAGTCATTGCCATTTCGCCGAAAGGGTCATTTCGCCGAAAACCATTTCGCCGATAGGGTAAATTTACCGAATTCTTCATTAGTCCTTATTTCGTGATTGAAAATCAAAAATTATTACACCCGTTTTGTTAACCTACAATCGTACATTTGAAATGAGACTTGAATAATGTTTGTGCCGCCGAGCCATCTTGGTTTCAATTATGTGGCTGCGCTACATCAATTCAATTAAATTAAATTATTATGTTATGTGTTTGAAACTACCCTTTTGTAATAAATTGTCCTTTCGGCGAAATGACTCTTTCGACGAAATAACCTTTTCGGCGAAACGACTTTCGGCGAAATGACCCGCTTCCTGCTCGCCTTACAATACATGGACGGTTGCAAGGGAACATAATAACCTACCGTGGGACAAAGTTTCGTTGAATTTAAAAGTGATTTTTTTTTGTAAACTGTCTTAAATTTTAAAACCCCGATTTTTTTTCAGTGTAGGTTTCGAATAGACGAGTTTCGCGCAAAATCGTATTCGTAGTTGGCAGCATACAGATTTAATTACAAAAAGCCACTTTACCCATTTCGTTTTTCTAAAACTATTCTGGACTATCTTTTCAAAAGGACTAGACATCATTTAGGGGTTAGCCAAATTTTGTGCTAGGGCACATAACCGTTTTTATTATTTTTACGTTTCGTCTTTGACTCATCAGTGCAGAGCAGTTCAAATTGAACTGCTCTGCACTGATGAGTCAAAGACGAAACGTAAAAATAATAAAAAAGGAATAGACATGTTTAATATTTTTTGCAAATAATTAGAGTATAAAATTGATATTCTCAAAATTACTAATCGAATTTGCAGAGAAAATTAAAAAAGATCTTGAAAATTTAAAGTCAAATTATTAAAAAAAAACCATTCCTTATGTAAATGAAATTTTATCCCAACATCGATAGTTATGTTTCCTGCCAATCGTCCATATATTGAAAGGGATAATAGTTTTTCTTACTTATACTTTTTCTTATCCAGCACTGAAACCAGCAATAGGGTACTCGGTGAAACAGATTTATTGGAATCTTGGGTAGTTATGACTTTCAGTCTAGTTTAGTTTTTAATAAAAAGACACTTGAAAAAACAACAGTTTGGACAATAAATAGATTTTGTTTGAAAAACTTTTCTTTTTCCTTAAATGTGTCCATCTTGCAATGTATGATCAGTTGGTTGGAAATTTATTCACCTACCTTGGGACCAAATTTTATTAAAATCAATAATGGTTTTGTTTTATAAATCGATTTTTATTTTTTTAAATCAATTTTTTTCACTGTGGAACTCGATTTTAGTAGTTTTATTGAAAAATTTGACTGATTTTGTGAAAATCATTCGTATAATACTATTTTTTGTAGGGCTTATCATTTCCGACCATAAATCTTTGAAATAAAGGCGGGTGAGTAATGTCACAAACATAACTGGAGGCCATGACTACGAATAAAAATGATAATCGTTCGTTTTAGTTGATTGTGTGAATTTCGCAACGAATATTTTCTACCATACAACTAATAACGTGGAATGAATAAGTGTAAAAATAGCAACATACAGGATTTTGAAGTCGATTATTTCATTTCGGATTTGCATACTGCAGTGAAAAAAAAACTATCAAAATGCTGTACGAGTATAATTTCTGAAAATCAGAAAGGTCAAATTGTGGAGTTTTCTACGACATTAACTGTTCGTAGCAGTTTTCTCTAATGCGAAGCAGTCAAATACTGGCTTTATGTGCATTCGCACAAAGGTGATCAAATTATTCTAGATTCGCACCAAGCTGGTGGTTTTTATCTCCTATTTGGAAACAAGCAATCTTTATAATTCATTAGATAACATTGGGAGCCATTAAAAGGGCTGATTAGCATAATGTTGCCCATCATTGTCCACTTTTTTTTTTAAATTTTGCTCCAATGCAAACGACCAACAGCAGGATGTCGCAATCGGTCATTTTTGAAGGAAAACTGGCTCTGCGAACGTCCGCAATTGATTAAATACGGAACTAAATTCATGAGACAGGAACTGAGCTCTGGACCTAAACCAACCGGAATGGTAGATTTACATTGTAGGAAAACTTTGTATAGTTCTTTAGGAATATATTAATATTTCTAAAAAGAACCGATTTATAGATTTCAGAAGCTGGATCTGAGTTCAAGAACCAAACAGGCTTAAAATTCCGAGGTAATTTAGTTCTAGAAGTGGATTCTCAATTCGAATTTCGAAACTGAATTTAGGTCCGAAATCGAATTCCAGAATTCAATTCTAGCATGCAGGCTCTGAATTAAGAAACTAAATTCTGAAACAGAATTTGGAAACTAAGTTCTAAACCTAAAATTAAATACAGAATTCAGGAGAACCAGATTAGATTCGGAATTCAGTTTTTGAATTCATTTACAGAAATCATTACACAATTTAGCTCCCGAATCCAGATTCAGTATTCAGCAGCTGAATACGATTTTGCGTCCAAATGAGAGCACGACCTGAAGATTTCACGCTTTTTACCTGGTTTTTTCTTACTGATGATGGCGGCAGAACCTCACCTCGACATCCAGTTCCTTCTGAAGTACTAGAAGAAATGAACGATTTTCGATCAAAGCTTACCTTTTATACTCGTTCAGTAGAACATCGAAACTGATATGTGCCTGACGTCGTCCGGATGCAAAAAAGGTGAGTTTTCCTCATTATTTCCAACAGTTTAATAAAAATTGTTTTTTAGTTATTTATAGTTTTCTCACACCGTTGAAAATTTAATCATATTTCCGATAGCCAGCAAAAAAAAATTTTGTTGCTGAGTTATGCACAACAAAAGACTTTCACGATTGAGTTCTACCCATTCTTGTACAGAGTAAATTTTGAAAAGGCGCCTTGAAGTAAAGTAAGTCGTATTCTCGACAAAAATGGTTTAAAATGTTTAGACCTTTTCCAAAGACAGTCTGGATCAATTTTGGAAAACAAAGTATGGAAGTTACTTTTTGAGGCAACAAACGGTGTTGACGTGAAATTTGTCGTATTGATAAAGAAGAACCATTTGGAAATTTACTGGATGGGAGCTTCAACTGAAGAAATAATTTCCACAATTTCATTCCCAAGTTTGTGAATTTTCGGTAAATCCTTTATGTTGGGTAAAGTTGGGTTGGGTACCTTGAGGTGGTTTTTATTTATTTAAAAGTTTGAGTTGCAATCTTTTATAGTTTAATTAACTTGTTTTGATAATGTCAGGCAGGGGGTCCGTTATCTATTTTCTATAAGGGTAATTTTCGATTTTACGGGTTATCTGGGCATCATCTTTGTCCAGAATAACCACCTACCAGGCTTCTCCCGCAATCCATTTATTACTATATTTTTCTTAAGCTTTGTCCCCCGAGTGGAACTTTTTAAACGACGTCAGCTACAATAGTTCTGGCGTCATTAATTCAGAATAAGGGAAGATTGCAGTTATTTAGACCTGTTTCCATGTCTATAATAACTTGTTCTAGGTTTAATTTTGAAGGAATCGCATAATTTGGCCCATGGTTTAGTAGCTTTGTTTGTTCGTCTGAAAAAAATTGGAATGAACAATTGACCAAAAATCCCTCTAAAATTTGTACGGGAGGTTTTGGAGATCGGTCTTTGAATTGTTTGGAAGGTAAGAAGGAGAAGTCTTTACTCAGAAAGGTAGCAAACCCGAGTGAGTATTGTTTCACTAAATTGAAATAAAGATTATAGCATTCTAATAATTTCTCGTTTAGAATACTGTATTTTTTATAGTTTCTTTTTCTTGGACATTCTCATCATAAGGGAGGCGGAAAATCTCTCGGAGAGAATTATACCTTATACTTCCAATCATTCTCATCAGCTTTAACTCGCAGCTTTTCACAACATGATTCATAGAATGCTAACCTTGCTCTTGAGAAAAATGCTGTATTGAAAAAGAATATATAATCTTCGATATTTGAAAACCCAATGGATATTCGGAGCGAACAATTCAAACAATCCTTGATACAAAAGTAAGACTGTTGAAGAAACAATCACTTACGACTTTAGCCCAACAATCAGAAAATTTAAACAGAATATCAGAAGAATTCAATCATGATGTTTCAGGTTTGCTTTTATATTCAGCAGTAAGAACAACCAATTAAAAACTTTACTAGGATCTACAAATAACCAGGCGGATAATTTGAAAACATCCGGAATATAAAAAATTTCATGTTCACATTGCGACAAAAAAATACATTCATTCTGTGTAAAATTCAACCTGTGTGCAATTCCTTCGTCACATCGCAACACACCATTTTCAATCAGGGGAATCCCTGTGCATCTGAACAACCTCATAGACGTGAACAAACAACATTCTTGAAGTAGCCTGACAAACCAAAGTGCCGTACATGTACGCTGTGAACTTTTGATTAGCTAACTTTTGATTGTTAGTACAACCTTAACACTTGTTGAACAGCTACTTGTATTAGAGAAGATTCCCGAAAAAAAACTCGGTATTAATAGCTCCCATCGAAACCAGTCAAATTAAAAAAAAGTAATTCTAGTAGAATTCGTTTCCACAAGAAAACGATTAACATCAATTTACGAACATTGCACTCAACACTGGCTTCGGTGCAAGTAAAAATTAATCGCGCTGTCATTTAATTCGAACGATCGCTTGCTTCCGCTGTGAAAAAAAACCGATTATTTTCCTGCGGAAATTGATTAGTGTGTAATTTTCTTCGTTCTAATCCATACCTTCCAACGAAAAATGGGAAACCATTGACCGGGACATCGTCGGTGTTGTCCGGGGCAGTAATGTGCAAGTGCATTGAAGTTTATGAAATTCTTTTCTTGCTGTGGAAATTACATTTTCATCCAATATGCCATTATTACTTCCGGGTGATATAAAAATTGTACCCCCCCCCCCCCCCCCCCCTCCATCTGTCCACACACCACGTTCGCAACCGTTCACAGACGCCATCATCAGATTCATCCGGAAAAGCTGACTTTTACGAGCGGGAAGCTTTTACGACTATTGTATGCTATTCTTGCTGAGCACCAGCAGGGGTGTAAAAGAGTATAATCGTTTCCTTGGGATGTCGCAAAGAGCCTCTCACAGAGGCGCATACGAATCCTGATAAACAGTTCATAGTTTATTCATTGTGTAGACTTTTGTTCGTTAGATTTTCATTCGCGGCAAACAGTTGGACTCAGTTTCGATGCCCATCCCATATTATTAACATCAGAAAGGAATCATTACACCTCTAGTTGAAGTTAAAACAGTTCATTTCCTGCATCACTGATTATTAATTGTCTCAAAGTTCAAGATAGTGGCAAGTACACGCAAAACGTTGCCTTTTACAACTGCTGAATCCAGTGTTGGAATGGTAGAAAAAAAAACCTTAAACAATGTCGCATTTAAGCGAGAAGAAAGTTTACACAGGAGAAAGTTTTTTTTTTCAATTTGAATGAGTGAGTAAAGACAGGAGAAAAAAAAAGGATCTCGAGGATTGTTTTGCAGGTGCTCGGTTAGAGATTAAATTGAAGGCGTCATAGTGCGGACTTCATTTAGATGCGAAAGTTTCTTTTTTTAGAATTAAATAAATGAGCGCTTGTCTCGGATGTCGAAGACGGAAACAGTTATTGAATATTGAATATGCGGTGAATTAAGTGTATAAAATTTATTGAAACATACATGCAAAACTTCCTGATAGACGTTCAAAACTGAGACGATTTATAAGTCAGCTAATCGAACCGACTTTGGTCATATTGGTTCACGAGTTATGATTCCAAAACGTCGAAAAAGAAACTCACATCAATTTCTTAGAGCTGGTTGGATCAATTTTCCTATACACCCAATTCTCTTTTTTAGCATTCGTTTTTTTTTCGCACGAATATTTTTGCCCGCTTTTTCGGTTAAACTCACTGGAACTGGAATTAAACCTCATTATCACAATGAAAAAAACTGATAAAACGTTCGTGTTTTTTCGAGAACCTGCGATAAATAATCTCTGCGCATTGGGAAACCAGATATAATTTCTAATCTAATTTCGGTCACCCAAACCGGTTTGAGTGTTCTCTATTAAAGTATTCGACATTAAACATGCATTTTAATACTCTGTAAGTTACACAGAGCTAGTGGTGTCATTGTTCGATTGTTTCTCGCTTAAATTCTATTTTCTAATCTCGGCAAAACAATGCCCAGATTTGAACCGCTCAATTATCGTCTAAAAATTCATGAATTGTAGAGTCCTCAGGAATGGAGCCTACAAATGATTTTGTGTCCTTTTTGTATAAAATAATGAATGCTAATAAGGAGTGTATCGATAAGTAGTTAGAAACATTCAAACAGTTATTACTCTGAAATGGCTTAATTTTTTGCAGCGTGTTTTGCAGTGACATGTTTGTTTACATGTCAATAACAGCTGTGCAATCGATCGGTTTCGGTACGGTTTATCATTTCAATGATGAGTCGAAATGATCCGGGAACGCGAAAGAAAATTCTGCACACTTGGTGCTCAGAAAGTGGTGTCACGTACAACGAAATTGCAAAACGGGTGAAAGTGAACCACACCAGTGTCGAAAATATTATCGATAAGTTCGATAAGACCCTTTCCATGCCCCGATCCGGGAGGAAAACGGGTCCCAGCCAGCCCGGTCGGGACTTAAAAGTGGTTGAGTACATCAGGAAAAACCCATCGGCGTCGACGCGGGATTTGGCCAAGCAGTTCAACACCAGCATCGGGATGATTCAACGGATCAAAGTTCGGAACTCCCTGAAAACGCACAAGAAACAGAAGGTGCCGAAAAAGTCCCTGGTACGGCAAGTTCAGGCCAAAACAGGATTCTACAGAATAAAGACGGATGCATCCTGATCGACGACGAAACCTACGCCAAGGAAGACTCTCGAGCGCTGCCCGGACCGCAATATTATACGAAATCGGTGTACCAGGACCTGGACGACGCTGACACCACGGTGGCGATGGAAAAGTTTGGGCAGAAGGTGTTGGTCTGGCAAGCAATTTGTACCTGTGGTTTGCGGTCGTCGATTTTCTTCACGAAGGGCACAATTAACGCCAAGGTGTACGAGGAATAATGTTTGAAGAAGAGAATGCTGCCACTGTACAGAAAGCATAAGGCTCTTCCTCTCTTCTGGCTGGATTTGGCATCAGCCCACTACGTCAACTCCGTTCTACAGTGGTTGTCAAAAAATAATATACAAATCGTGGAAAAGGACATCAACCCACCGAACTGCCCGAATCTTCGACCAAATGAAAGGTATTGGGCAATTGTCAAGCGGCACTTTCGGAAGGAAGGTACAGTGTCCCAAAACATGCAGGGGTTCAAAAAAAAACTGGACAACTGCCACCAGGAAACTCACAAAAGTAACTGTGCAGAATTTAATAAAGAATGTCAAGTCCAAAGTGCGAGCGTTTCACAGAAACTTGGATTTTCTTCAATATAATCAGTAAAATGCATAAAAATGTAATTTTTCTACAATATATCGAAAACTGATGTCAAAATATGTTTTTTTTTCGTTTTTTTATTCAATAATCAATGTTGCTAACTACTTTTCGATACACTCCTTAATAGAATAAGAGCAGGGGTGTTTTTAAGAACCTTCATTTTAATTTAAAACCAGAAAAACAAACGCAAATTTAATACAATTTCAGCACTTGTTTTCATCACTTCTTAACATCTTTAGCTGTGCAAAAACATATTATCTTAAAATGTATACGAAAAATAAGTTCTTAGATTTAAATTTCACATATGGTCAACCCGCACTAGGCCGATGCGACCAATCAGTCCGATCCGACTCCGATTTTTTTCTGCTTTGGCTACAGCTCCTCACCCTTAGTCAAAATGGTGGCCTTCGTCTAAATGGTGGTCTTCGGCAAAATTATTACCTTCTTTAAAATGGCGATCTTCGGCAAAAAGGTGACCTTCGTTTTAATGGTGACTTCCGTAAAAATGGTGGCCTTCAGCAAAATAATGTCCTTCGCTAAATGGTGGCCTTCGGCAAATTTATTACCTTCGTTAAAATGCTGATCTTTGGCACAAATGTGACCTTCGTCTAAATGGTAATCTTTGGCAAAATGGTGGCCTTCGTCTAAATGGTGGCCTCGGCAAATTTATTACCTTCGAAAAAATGGTAATCTTCGGCAAAATGATAATCTTCAGCAAAATGGCGACCTTCGTCTACATGACAGCTTTCGGAAAAATTGTGACCTTCAGCAAAATGGTGGCCTTCGTCTAAATGGTGGCCTCGGCAAATTTATTACCTACGGTAAAATGGTAATCTTTGGCAAAAAGGTGTCCTTCGTCTAAACGGTGGCCTTCGGCAAAATTATTACCTTCGTTAAAATGGTGATCTTTGGCAAAAAGGTGATCTTCGTCTAAACGGTGATCTTTGGCAAGATGGTGGCCTTCGGCAAATTTATTGCCTTCGTTTAAATGGTGGCTTTCGGAAAAATTGTGACCTTCAGCAAAATGGTGGCCTTCGTCTAAATGGTGGCCTCGGCAAATTTATCACCTTCGAAAAAATGGTAATCTTCGGCAAAATGATAATCTTCAGCAAAATGGCGACCTTCGTCTACATGATAGCTTTCGGAAAAATTGTGGCCTTCAGCAAAATGGTGGCCTTCGTCTAAATGGTGGCCTCGGCAAATTTATTACCTTCGGTAAAATGGTAATCTTTGGCAAAAAGGTGTCCTTCGTCTAAACGGTGGCCTTCGGCAAAATTATTACCTTCGTTAAAATGGTGATCTTTTGCAAACAGGGGACCTTCGTTTGAATGGTGACTTCCGTAAAAATGGTGGCCTTCAGCAAAATAATGGAATTCGTCTAAATGGTGGCCTTCGGCAAATTTAATACCTTCGTTGAAATGCTGATCTTTGGCACAAATGTGACCTTCGTCTAAATGGTAATCTTTGGCAAAATGGTGGCCTTCGTCTACATGGTAGCTTTCGGAAAAATTGTGGCCTTCAGCAAAATAATGGCCTTCGTCTAAATGGTGGCCTCGGCAAATTTATTACCTTCGGTAAAATGGTAATCTTTGGCAAAAAGGTGTCCTTCGTCTAAACGGTGGCCTTCGGCAAAATTATTACCTTCGTTAAAATGGTGATCTTTGGCAAAAAGGTGATCTTCGTCTAAATGGTGGCTTTCGGAAAAATGGTGGCCTTCAGCAAAATGGTGGCCTTCGACAAATTTATTACCTTCGAAAAAATGGTAATCTTCGGCAAAATGGTGGCCTTCGTCTAAATGGTGGCCTTCGGCAAATTTATTACCTTCGTTAAAATGGTGATCTTTTGCAAACAGGGGACCTTCGTTTGAATGGTGACTTCCGTAAAAATGGTGGCCTTCAGCAAAATAATGGAATTCGTCTAAATGGTGGCCTTCGGCAAATTTATTACCTTCGTTAAAATGCTGATCTTTGGCACAAATGTGACCTTCGTCTAAATGGTAATCTTTGGCAAAATGGTGGCCTTCGTCTACATGGTAGCTTTCGGAAAAACTGTGGCCTTCAGCAAAATAATGGCCTTCGTCTAAATGGTGGCCTCGGCAAATTTATTACCTTCGGTAAAATGGTAATCTTTGGCAAAAAGGTGTCCTTCGTCTAAACGGTGGCCTTCGGCAAAATTATTACCTTCGTTAAAATGGTGATCTTTGGCAAAAAGGTGATCTTCGTCTAAATGGTGATCTTTGGCAAGATGGTGGCCTTCGGCAAATTTATTGCCTTCGTTTAAATGGTTGCTTTCGGAAAAATTGTGGCCTTCAGTAAAATGGTGGCCTTCGTCTAAATGGTGGCCGCGGCAAATTTATTGCCTTCGGAAAAATTGTAGCCTTTAGCAAAATGGTGGCTTTCGGCAAAATTGTGGCTTTCGGAAAAATGGTAATCTTCGGCAAAATGGTAATCTTCAGCAAAATGGTGACCTTCGTTTAAACGGTGGCCTTCGGCAAAAGTATGACCTTCGTTAAAATTGTGATCTTTGGCAAAATGGTGACCTTCGGAAAAGTGGTGACCTTCGGAAAAATGGTGACCTTCGGAAAAATGGTAATCTTCGGCAAAATGGTAATCTTCAGCAAAATGGTGACCTTCGTTTAAACGGTGGCCTTCGGCAAAATTATGACCTTCGTTAAAATTGTGATATTTGGCAAAATGGTGATATTCAGCAAAATAGTGGCTTTCGGTAAAATGGACACTTTCTACTAAATGGTGGCCTTCGGCAAAATGGTAATCTACGGCAAAATGATGATGTTTGGCAAAATAAAACAATTCGCAATATGATGGCTTTTGGCAAAATGGTGAACTTCGGAAAAATGGTGGCATTCGACAAAATGGTAATCTTCGGCAAAATGGTGATATTCAGCAAAATAGTGGCTTTCGGTAAAATGGACACCTTCTACTAAATGGTGGCCTTCGGCAAAATGGTAATCTACGGCAAAGTGATGATGTTTGGCAAAATAAAAGACTTCGCAATATGATGGCTTTTGGCAAAATGGTGAACTTCGGAAAAATGGTGGCATTCGACAAAATGATAATCTTCGGCAAAATGGTGATATTCAGCAAAATAGTGGCTTTCGGTAAAATGGGGACCTTCGGCTAAATGGTGGCCTTCGGCAAAATGGTAATCTACGGCAAAATGATTATCTTTGGCAAAATAAAAGACTTTGCAAAATGATGGCCTTTGGCAAAATGGTGAACTTCGAAAAAATGGTGGCCTTCGGCAAAATGGTGAACTTCAGCAAAATTGTGATATTCAGCAAAATAGTGGCTTTCGGTAAAATGGTGGCCTTCGGCAAAATGGTAATCTTTGGCAGTACTTTAATTTAAAGTATTACAACTTTTCCATATCAGTTTTCATATATGTATTGACAATTGGTAAATAGCTCTGCATTTTTCCTGGAATTGTCGATTATTTTCTTGAGCAATATTCTTTCAAAGGTCGTTCTGCCACATACCACACACAATCAACTTTGCACGGCCGCTGTATAATATTTTGCCGAGATGATTATAGAGTACTCGGCAAATCTCGACAAAATTTTTTGTCGAGACTTATAAGGAATAAAATTTAAGTGTGTAAACTTTTTCTACAAATCGATTTGATTAACGAACATGCGGTGGAGGTTTGGGTCTATACTCTTCCTGGGCTGGGTCGTTTGATATCCACGCCTGGTTCCCATAAGAATAAGTTCAAACTGAAAGGGAAACGCCTTATCAAACCTAACCATCCGTGCCGCAGTTTGAAACATGACTCTCACAGACATCTTAGTTTGCATAAGAATTGTAAAAATATTTTCGGTTTTTCTTCTCCTAGCCCACAATTCCATCGATTCGACATGGTTTAATCTTAATAGCTCGACATCAGCAAGATCATTCAAAGTTCAGTTCAGCTACGGTAGATTTCCCAGTGTAGGACAGCAGGGGGAGGCAACTTACAATCGAACAAACAAAAATAGCACTCGGTAAAGGAGGAAAGCACTTGATTTTCCTTGCATTGCGGTTCCACCCACTGACGAACAGCACCCGGGACCCGGAAGGAAGCTATTTCGTCGTGATCCCGTAGCAAATCTTTTCAGTATTATCGCCATCAAGGCAGTCACCGCGCAAAACTCCTCATCGGCGGAAGCGCGTTTTTTACGGCCAAGATTTTCCCTTCAAGATTCGAGCAAACTTTTTCTCGCCATTTTTGCACCGGATAAAAATATCATCTTTTCGGATTAGCTAAATGGTGCCCATAAACAATTTCCCACCGTTGCACGTCAGCTTCGATTAAATCGAGCGCCCGGATTAACGGTGCCGTTAGGAAAACGGTCACCATCGCAAACCAGATAACGGCACTGTCGTAAAAGTTAGTTTTTTTTCTCTCGTAGAGTTCCGACTTTTACTGCCCTGCTTGGGCGATGTTAGCGAAGAAGTGTTGAAATGTTCTGCGATGCGCTTGGAATAGGGATTTCTCCAGTGTCACGGTTGTCACGATGTCTCTTTTGGAGTATTTTATCTTATCATCGTTACCTAAGCGTATCAAATTTATTCTTTAATCAATTTTACTCGTTTCGCTTTTTGTTTTCAATGAAGTGACAAAGTTCTGAACGCTGATTTGATCTCGCTCACCGTTATGAGACATTTTCTTCTTTAGAACTAACAAATTAAAAAAAAAGACACAACATTTTCTAACGTCATAAAATTGAAATTGACTAAAATGATTGCTTTTATAATATAAATTAAATAGAAGGATCCGGATAGAATTCCGATTCCAACAGAAGAGCAAATTGAGTCTTGATTCTGTAAAAAAAAACAATGCCTGTTCAAGTCATCAAAGTACACCATGAATAAAAGCCCTGATGTCATGAACTGCCAACGTGCAGTGTGGTTTCAGGCGTTATGTCGGTTTTTATGACATGAATTATATTTTCAATGTTTCACATGCTCCGTCTTCGAATACATCTCGTCCGAAAGGTCAATTTGCTTATTGTCGCATGAAGCACGTTGCACTTAGTTGTTTATTGCAGTGCGGAACAAGATGAAGATGAAGTGCATAAAATGGCACATTTACTGACCTAAATTAATGTCCTAAAATTTTTTTTTGCATCCAATTATTTCAGGGTTTTTTGTTGTTGTTGTTGTTTCTACTCAAATTATCTTCGACTTCAACTCTGTTTTGCTAGTGTTGGGATGTTTGGGACGTTTCTCCTACAGTGCTCCGATTGAATTTGACGGGCTAATATTTTTTTTTGGTATAAAACCTTATTCGTTGATTCTAAGCCACAGGTAAGCCAAAGCAGAGTTTAAACTTTTGTGTTTTTACGAGTGCCAAGAAACATTTTCTAAAGTACTTTGCTGCGTGAATTGCAAGGTCGATTGCTCCGGTAGTTTATGGAAGGAGTGCTTATTTCACCACATTCGCAAATCGCCTGTCAGATCAAGAACTTATTTGCGAATTTTGATAATTTCTTCCTTCGAACATCCTCCAGAATAACGAACTTGGACTTGGCAACGAAATATGCTATATTTGTCATCCATCACGATGCAACGATGATTTTACCGAAATGTTTTGCCTCTCATTCAGTTTTGGGACTTTTTACATCTTATAAACAGATATCCCAGTAAACTTCATGATTAAAAAAAACCAACCGTTACGTAACGATTTTTAGCGACATCTAAAATTGACACATTTGAATGGTTCCGGTTGTTGCATCATCCTGTAGTTTCGGAATCACAGGTCGGAACCAAACATAATTCAGTAACCTTGTTTGGGAGCATACGACTTTTCATATGAATCTGAATTTGTAGAAAACGGTTCAGTCATCTCCGAGAAAATTGAGGTCAATTATTTTTCACATACGCATTTGCTGATCTCGACGAACTGATTCGAATGGTATATGGCTGTTGTGTTCTTCCAGCGCTTATTGCTGTAAGTAGTTTAAATCAATAAAATTATGGAATTGCTTTCAACTCGAAAATTCTGCCGTCATCTGGTTAAACATATGTCATATTTGAACGATTATGTTGCCAAGAACGAACCGTGCTAAAATCGGTCCGAGGCCAAATGTCATGAAAAAGGATGCTGTACACAGTATTTTTGGTACTTAGGAACAATTGTATGTAACAGTATAAAAAATCGTGTTTCGCGTTGCTCCCAAGCATTGCTTTGTCATACAGCGCTCAAAACTCCTACTACTGGAATAAGGCGAAAGGTCGCTTACACAAGAATATCGACTCTGTTAAAAATGGACGGATTTTAACAATCTATGGCTTGTTGGATAGCTATTACCGTACGAAATCTAAGTCTGGAACATATTCTGTTTTCAAGGTCAAGTGTGACAGATACTGTCAAAAAACTGAAAATTTTGACATCACAAAACCATTCAATAGCTTTCTGGGTGACGGGGAGACCTTTTATTTGCGACTAGTTTGATCAAAATCGGTTCAGCCATCTATGAGATCTCGACCTCTTTGTTGACAACACACATACAGACACACACACATACACACACGGACATTTGCTCAGTTCGTCGAGCTGAATCGATTGGTATATGACATTCGGCCCTCTGGGCCTCGGAAATTTTTTCTAAAGTTTGAGAGAATTCTATACCTATTTTTATGTATATAAAATGAGGTAAAAAGGTAAAAATGGGAGATGAAAATTTATTTTCAAAAACCCCTCCTTCTAGTCTAAATGTCGATTCGCTTCAAATTATATAAATTTCGTCATTGACCCCCTGCCCCCATGTTAACATTTGCTACACACTCTTTCCCCTGAAAATGTCCTAATGATCATCTCTGAAGAGCAAGAAGTATCTGTGCCAAATTTGATATCATTCCGATTCTCGTAAAATTAGATAATTTTTTAAATGGCTTCCTTTGTTAAGGACACTTACTAAACTCCCTCCCCCATTAAAATACCCTTATGACCATCTCAGAAGACCAAGAAGTATCTGTGCCAAGTTTGGTGGCAATCGGTTCGGTAGTTTTGGAATAATGCCGTTTTATACATCACTCCCCCCTTTTTATAAAGGCACTTGCTACATACACCCCCCCTCCCCGTATAGTCATATCTAAGGTATGCAAAATGTTTCTATACTCTTCAAAATGTATCGATTCTCGACAAGTAATATGATTTTTTTCATGACCACCCCCCCTTGTTTACGACACTTACTACGTTTCCTCCGATATAGAAATACTCCTTCGACTATCTCTGAAATACAAGTTGAATCTGTGACAAGATTGGTTGCAATCCGTTCAGTAGTTCCGAAGTTATGGCGTTACAAACATACGAACTTACATCCATTTTTGCCTTTCTCTATAGAAAGGTATTAGAATTGCTGGAAAAACCGACTTTCGAACGGAACCTCGGAGACCCATAGTGTTATATACCATTCGACTCAGTTCGACGAGATCGTAAAATGTCTGTGTGTGCACTTTTCGAAGCTATTTTAACGCGCTCAATTTTCTAAGAGATGGCTGAACCGATTTTAACAAACTTATGCTCGTTTGTAGCTACTGTTGATCCATTGATCAAGTTCGAAGATCAAATGATTGCGACTTCTGGTTCCGGAGATATGATGGTATAAGTGACGTAACCGACAAAAAACCTGTTTTAATCCACCTAGTGGTGTAATGATGCCTTTCTCATGTACATATAATATTGTGGTATTCTATTCAAAAAAATTCTATTCGAGTTTTGAAAGAAACCAAGAGATTGTTTATGCATAACATACAGAATAAAACAGTGCTTTGATTGCGTAAGCCATCCTTAAGAAAGCGAAATGGGATCACTATTATATGCACTTTCCGGAATCCGGAACCGGATACCGGAAACCAGGATAGCCGAAATCGGTTTGTTTAGTTGCCTACTGATAATGACTATCGATTTGTGTAGTTTTGAGACCAGTTTAGAAAATTTTTTACGTTTTTTGTTTCGCCGGTTTAAGTGACGGTGTACAATATTGAACACACTTTACCCTATAATTCCGGAGCCGTAAGTAGGATCCGGATGAAATTCAGGAATTCCGTATGGGACCACGAGACCTTTCATTTGAATCCTAGTTTGTCAAAATCGGTTCAGCCATCTCCGAGAAAACCTAGTGAGATTATTTGACACATACACACACACGTACACACACACACACACACACACACACACACACACACACACACACACACACACACACACACACACACACACACAGACATTGCTCAGCTCGATGAACTGAGTCGAATGGTATATGACACTTGGCCCTCCGGGCCAATTTTCACTGGTCGGTTTTTCAAGTGATTGCATAACCTTTCTATATGAGAAAGGCAAAACGTAAGGCGGGTTTTCATGAGACTTCGGAAAAAGTCCCCATACAAAATTTGAGCTGAATCAGATATGGGTAAGAGCAAAGACACCATATTAACAAGATAGCCAGCTCTCACATTTCCCGAACAAATTATTGGCAACATCCTTTTTTGCGAACATGGTGCCCTCAGGCGAGTCCGCATCGAATCTCGTACATAGAAGCAGGGGAGAGAAATGTCAAATTCGTGCGCGCCAAAATAGGAGCTCTGCGCACCCATACAATTGACATGATATATTGAATGTGATGCCGTGCGATGGCGTTCCTGAACTGAAGATTGGTTTCGCTCCAAGCTGACAGGGTCTAGTAAGAGGTTAAGGTTTGAAAATTTTCGAATTTGAAAAATCACCATAGGGGTTTTTTTGCAATTGCATGAAACGTCGAGATTTAGTGTCATCTAAAATTTTTTTTTTCTTAAATCGACTTTCTGGGACTTAGAAAAATTTGGATATTCCCAGAAAGTGGATATTTTCAAAAAAAAAAAAAAGTTTTCGAGATGACACTAAATCTCGACGTTTCATGCAATTTTAAGACTTTCGGCATCAAACTTTTTTTTCGATTTTGAAAATTTCATGTACCCTCTATATATAGGGTAAGGCCTCCCTATTTCATCTCATTTGTAAGGACGTTACCTTAAAAACCTGATTCAGCCACCAAAATCACTACGATTTTTTTCATATTTCTGCTTAATTCGCCTTGCTCCACATTGGGAATTGATTCACATTCCTTGGAAATTAAAATAATAATTAAAAAATCAGCTAAAAACACTTCTGATATGTTCACTACTGTGCTCCTAATTTCATCTCAAAGGTTTTATATTCATCTTTTCGTTGGTCCTTCATCCCATAAATTAGCAATGGCGACAGCAATCAAATCCAAAATATTTCACTATTACACTCTCAGGTTCAAAATGTCAGAATCTTCCTTAAAAAGGGCCTAATGCCAACTATGACACAACACACGATATTTAAAAAAAAAACAGTTAGGAATCATTTCGACGTTCAAAATTTTTTGGATCGTTTTTATTACCTTTCGTTTCAAATTTAAAATTTTACTCTGCAGTTAATTTGGAGAACTTAAAAAAAAAACAAAAAAAGATTGTTACTATTTAAGCATTAGCCCTCCTAAAAACAAAATGTAGAACCAGAGATGCCTTTCATACAGATTTATCTGTATTGTATAGATTTTTGCGATCGCGTTCGTTAAATCAGATTAGCATTAGCATTAGCATTAGCATTAGAGACCGCCCGTGTGTTGCTACTCCGTTATTGATCTGGACCAATTGAGATTGCAAAATGATTTTTTGAAGTAACATGTTTGGGAATAACACATTGTTTCACACTGTGCAAACTGTATTGAACCATGCATGCTGATCAATACCGACGCCGGCCACGTCCGAATGCAGATCTACTTGGGAGAGAAAGGATTGTTAGTTCGATGCATGTTGCTACTAAGAACCGAGGAATCCTCTGCATTCCCACATGCATCACAGGAAAGGATACTTTGTTAGTAAATGTTTTAATAATGTTATCATGTGTTTATTGCTCTGGGTAGCCGGCTACCAAGAATGTTTTTAAGTATTATTGTTTTATATGTTACTTTGTGCTGGCAATATAATGCACGAAACAGTCAATCTCCGAAATTGACAAAACTCCGGACAGCCGGCTGTCGAGTATGCAGTCACTCGTTTATGCATCTACCTTTCGCGTTTTTTTTAGTCATGCAAAAAAACACATGCGGATTGTAAAAAAAAAAGGTATCATCTCACTGCTAGGTGGATTAAGCACGTTTTTATAAATGAAACTACGTGATACAAAATAAACGAGCGAATAGGATTTAGACAAAAAAGTTGATTCATTGCATTGAAATATTCTAAACAGTTATTATAAAATCATTTTAAATCACCAAACAAAGGTCAACAGATTTCACGCGCGTCTTGATTCTTTATTATTTCCGCTTTATTATTTTAATTATTTATTGAAATTATTAATTGGTTATATTAGTTGATCTGGGCAGCCGGCTACCGAGAAAAATATTAATTTACTGTTTGAAATATTAATATCAAGTGTTTTTTACTATGTATTCAATATACCGATATATGTTATCTCTGTTATTAACTTTGTAATATAAACGGATTTGCGCAATGGTTTATTTTTATCATTCATTTTATAATCCTGAAAGACAATCAATAACATGGAAGAAGAAATCATTCCTAATGAAACTTTTCTCCGAAGCTAGACGGAAATTGATAGATTGAATAAAGAGATCATTTAGTAAAATAGAGTAATCAGAAGTAAAACATTGAAAATATCTGATAACTGAAAGGAAAAAGAAACTCCTGCAATTGTCGCCTTTTACGACATGGAAGCAGGAACCCAGTGGATCTATTCTTGGTTCATTTTTTTCCGTCGAATTCCACACGGCATCTAGGCTGGTACTGTCCGGGGAGAGCTAATAGGTACTATCAATCTCCTAGTGTACCCCAGCCCCTCGATCGCGTTCGTTAAATCAGATTACAGATTTTCTAAATTTAATACAGATTTGTAAAGGTTCATAAAAAGTGAGAAGTAAAACGTTACACTTTTCTCTCTGAGTATCTATTAGTATTTGATTGCAGTACTTCTTTAAAAGTTTATTAATCAACGGACAAATCACATGTTAAAATGGAAATCTTTCGTGCAAATGTTTGATGATGAACACTGATAATCACATTTATATTAAAATTTAAAACCAATTTGAAATTGATTTGAATTTGAATTTGATTCATTTTATTAGTCAGAACAGATAGAGCAGGTTTAGATTTTCTATGAAAATATCTGGCATCTCTGTGCACGGCCGATGAAACAAACACATTTAACAGTGTTATGGTGACGTATAGCGGAAAGAAACCAGTGCTACTAGATTTGCCGCAATGGTTATTTGATTAGTATTTAACACGCTCTATTTGGCAATATTAGAATCCGAAACAGTTTTATTTATATATAAATATCAATGATATAATTAAACTAATGTCACGGATACCAAAAGTACTTGTTGATGATAATTCAAAGAAGAAAAAATAATTTTTTTTCTTTAACATTATGAGAAAACTTGGCAACCTTGCGATACGAAATGAGATGAAAACAAAGCGCTGATTGCGCTGAATTAAGTGCAAATTTTCATTTCATATTTTTCATTGCTTTTATTGCTTATCAGGTAATTTCAGAAGTCTTCAATCGATGAATAAACAAGTGGAATGTGAACATTACTAACAATAAAGTCATCCAACGTTGAATAGTTGTGTAACTATGTGAAATAGTGATCATGTTTTGAGACGAATCGATTAGTAAATATTCAGAAACATGATGAATTGTAAAACTTCAAACGAAAGTGAGTTTATTTTAAATGAATAAAGCGATGGTTAAAGGTTTTAAACTATTTTTTTCAATTGGAAAGTGTGGCAAAACCTAGAATAAATGTTTTAAAACGTTCCACAGTTTTGTTCAGGTACGTTTAAAGATATGATTAATGTTCAAAGTTATGAGGTGAAGGAATGAGCTGGAAATTGGAGCTGAGATGAAATACCCTATATATAGATTTAGTAAAGTGATAAATTTCGGCTATTTCAAAAAAGGTGTTCGGTTACGGCACCCCAAGAAATTTTACTAAAAATGGCAAAATATAAGTAAAGACTGCAGTTATTTTTGGAAGCGTTTTGGACAAAAGTCTTCATTGTCTGATTGGTGACTTCGCCTTGGCTCTCTTAGTCGATGATTCAGGCGTCTTTGGTTTTTTCTTAGCCGGACCATCTGCTAACCATATGAGCAGCTAGATGTTTGGCCAAAACTTTGACTTGCCATTTCCATTATCGAGAATCAAATATCAACATCAAATAGTAAGCTTGGTGCTTGTTGAAGTTGAATTCGACATAACGTACCAAACAAATTTGTACTCTGGTTTCAATGAAGTCATATTATATATCAGAATCTCGAGACGAACGGTTGTTCGATAATCCGTTCTCTGAAAGCCCTCATTGCACACGTTTTTCTGCACGACAAACAATTGTTCTCGGTTCGAAGTAAGTTTAACGGCTAGTCGTGTTTAGTGAATAAGGACTATCAATCAATTTGCTAGTAAAGGAAAAAAATGCTAAGTCGATTGACAGAGGAATTGCAATTTTGTTTTCTCCTGTAGGCAGTAGAAAAATTAATATATCCAAAATGGGTATTCGACCGAAAAAGTTTTGGAACCACTGCAATACATTGAAAAAAAAAATTCCAAATGTAGAATTATGTATTACAATGGAAACTTCTTTATTTTTCAGTATAATCTTCATCTAGAACGATACACTTGACGCCTCGGTCCTCCAACATTTTGATGCCCATTTGAAAAAATGATCAAGGTCTTCAAAATAGGCTTCCGTTTCAGCAATGACCTCAGCATTCGACGAAAATTTCTTTCTCTGGAGAAACCTTTTCAGGTTTGGAAATAGACAGTAATCGCTGGGGGCCAGACCTGGAGAATACGGTGTATGCAGCGCAAATCATTGAATTTAACCATTGAATGCTTTTATGCTTGAATGTACCGATCAATCTTTTTTTCATAGCTTTATGAAAACTAGAACTCGTCCTACACGATCAGCTGTTATTCAAACACTACGGGATAGATTGTCATGTAATTTGGTATTGGGCCATTTGAAACCATTCGCGTCTTTTCTGTGAAAGGCCCTGGACTTTTCATACTATGTAGTACCATAGAAATCCAAAATTAAATCATAATTTGAATTCCACAGCAAAAATTTTAGGACTAAAATTTAATAAATTCCCATCAGAGCCGGCTACATACAGACGAATGGTTACGACCCGAGCCGTTGTCACATTTTCACCCCCCGAGTGGCTCCCGTTGAATAGTTGAATAGCAAAATAACTCGTTTGTTCATTGGTTGAAAAATTGCGATGTAGAATCACATACATTAAAGTTCGTCCTTGCTGGCTATCACCAGTGCAAAGTTGGATGATTCAGTGCTTTATAAAATACCATTCCTAGCATTGCACAATGACAGATTTGTCATTTTTGGGTGGAATCCGGAATTCGAGGCAGAAAATGAAAATAGCATAGTAGAATAAATGAATCAAACTAACAAAACAAACCAACCGAGACGAAATGACTTTTCCGTTTCGAGTAGCACAATGCCGCCCGTGATATTTCTTCCTTTAATTTTTCAATAGGAAAATAAGAAATAAAATGAGTGCTTAAAGCCAAACTTTTGTGCTTATCCGCAGAAAAAAATCCCACTGTGCCACGGCACACCTTCCCAGCACCGACACTAGCGTCGTCAACAAGTCCAAAAAAATGGAACATTATTGAAGAAGTCCCACGGTTCCCTGGAATAGGACAATAAATTGTCGTGCCTGCAGTCCTAGTTCAGGAGGAAACTTTCCCCGCTCCGAAGGCAAGGGAAGGTAGCAATAAGCCAATGAAGGAAAAAGAAATCTATTATACGAGTTTCGGTTGAACGAAATATGAAAATTTCACTGCATATCGTTTCCCAGATGTGGATTGTGCTAGGAATTTTGCTTCTCGAGCTCGAACCTTGAACAGTATGTCGCGTTTTTTTTTCTTTTTTGGAGGAGCTTTCTCGTGCAAATGGAACACGACCGAACAGCGAAAAACGGTACTCATCCTCGGAATGTCGATGCCAGTGGAACCGCGATAATTCAAAGTGCAACTTCGGTTTCCCATTTACCCGGAGGACTGGCAAATTTCATGAAAATATTATCTTTTGTCAAATGAATTTACGATCTCGCCTAAACGTAGACACTAGGCCACAATTTAAGTAGCGTCAAGCGTCCACCAGGTGCAAAACGACGTGCATTTTTAACGTACGCATTAAAAAATTGCAGGCCATCCCGAAGTTCCTTCGAGAGGGCGAATTCAAAAGTGGAAATCATATTTATGTCCCACCCGAGTACCGCCAAAGCAAAGCCAAAGAAAATTAAATGGAATGTGGAAACGTGATTTAATCTGCCGGTGGACTAGGTTTTAGAAATGATATTAAACTTAATCATGAGATCTCCCATGCCGGTAAAGGTTTGAGGTAGACGACTGCTGGGGTAAATTTTATTGCTACGTTTGGGGTGCACAAAAATGGATTAGAAGCATTGCTTTTGTTGAGATTGAGGTTGAGGAGGTTCGAGCAAAGAGCAAAGAGCATAGCAAAGCAAAGCAAAGCCAACTCTCACACCAATAGCAATAAAACCTCAAAGTGCTTGGTCGGAATCCTAATTATGGAGTCTGGTTTACCTTGGAGCAGAGAACAGAAACGTAGCAAATACATCGTAGATTTCGTTGTGTGCTTGAGGTGGAGTCGAATGAGATGATTTCGACTGGAAATTGAGTCTGCTTTTATTTGGATTATATTAGCAGAACAGTTGCAGCAAAAACATTTATTTTTCGAAGCTTGCAAAACTAATACATCTTTCGTCTACCAAAAGTGAGGATTGTTTTGGTTGTATTCAAAACACATCTTATTGATTTTCAAAACAAATCGTCTGGTTCCACGTTTACATTCCACAACATTGCGTAGTTGACAGAGGCGTAGTGAACGTTTCTCACCCCGGTCAATTTTGAACAAACAACATCATGAAGACGAACACACATTTTGTTCTATTTTCTGTAAGGTAATAACGTTTTCAATTTTGGTAAATACACAGTTAGGAAATATATATATATATATATATATATATATATATATATATATATATATATATATATATATATATATATATATATATATATATATATATATATATATATATATATATATATATATATATATGCGAAAACAAAAATAAACTCGTTATTTTGACCAACTGCTAAACAAAACTTTTGCGTGAAGCAAATGTAGCTCCCAAAATGGTATCACCGACCACACGACCTGCCACTCGCTTTCAAAACTGTATCACAAATCCAACTACCCCTCAGTAACTGGTAATGTCAAAAAAAATCCTTCGCGAAATGTCTGGAACAGGTACCATAACCTTGGTAACGATTTCTTTTCAATTTAAAAATGTAAACAAAAGAGAACAAACCAAAACTTGTGAGTTTTCCGAAGGGGAATAAGACTAAATTTTGATATTTCACGAAACAGATAAAACGGATTGTTTTTCTTACAGGAAAGTTTTCAAAAAGGGTTTTTTCACAAAAGATTTGCGAAGTAAAGACCTCAGTCTAGGATCTAATCGAATCGTTTCGATTTGAAGCGGGAAAGTGTTCAAGACACAGAATACAGACGACAAGATGTTCTACTGAATTTTAAACAATTCAATTGAATTCCTAATGAGAGTTGAACTTGTTTTCGCTAGCTTTAATTCACGCAGGTCATTGGAAATCTTACGAAAACCAAACTTGATACTTGGCGTTGGAACCAATCGAAGTTTTTACAAGAATATCACTTGATTTTCCCTCGATTCTACTTGTTAGGTTTTGTTGGGTAGGGTTCAATGCGTAGTACTATTCCTTCTAAAGTTTGGAGATGCAGTATGTTTTTAGCTATAAAGTTTCCTTATCTTCAGGGCGACCATGTGACTCTGACACTCAATCAGTATTAGTGAAATAAATGTTATGTACTATTCATACTATTTAGCTATAGCAAAGCAAAGTCTTGGCATTACATTCCTTCCGTGGAATTTGGCCTTTCTGTTACAACAGACTTCGCAGCCGATTCTTAGCGTACAGAATCATTGCATGGCTAGTACTATGGATCCTACTGACACTAAAAATCCTTCCAGGTCGGGGCTCAAACATACGACAACTGGCTTGTAAGACCAGCGTCCTATGCATTGAACCGTCAACCCGGGACTATTTAGCTAAGGTATTACGATATACGTTGGGTTTCGATCCTTTACACATTTTTAACAACAGTCAACTCAAGGGTCAATCTGCCGTACTACGAATAATTGTTATAAATATACATAAATTTCATCTATATACAGATGTGTTCAAAAAAATAGCAGTGCACCATCACCTATTTTTAGTTTGAATATTATTTATGTGTGCGTCATCGGTTTAGCTAACCAACTACCTTAATATGTAGTAATGATATCCCAATTCGTAAATAGGTATTGTTTGCAACCTACACATTTTTACGAGCGTATATTTTTGTATTTACCATTTGCAGTGGCAATTTTTTTCTGTTCAAAATAATAGCAGTGTCGAAAGTTTTATTGTAAACTGCTAGTTTGTGGGAATTTTATCAACTTTTTCGGTATTTTCTCTACCGATAAGATTAAGAATATAAACAATAATATGGAAAACATGTTTGTTTTTATTGAATTGCAGAATAATGGGTCGTGGTAAGCATTGCACCGAGGAAAAACGGAACTGCATCAAATCCTTGATTGATGGAGGCAAAACTTACAAAGAAGTGCAGGAAATAATCGGGTGCTCCGCTAAAATGATCAGTAATGCTTTAAAATGGAAAGAGAAGACTGACCGTCGTGGCCGGAAGCGATGTACTTCCCGAAGAATCGACAGAAAAATTGCTAAGTTGGCTCACATAAATCCCAACACGACTTCCAACAAAATCAAAGACGACCTGGACTTACCTGTGAGCACCGTTACAATTAGACGACGATTAATGGAAGCTAAGTTGTATGCAAGGAGTCCTCGGAAGGTACCTTTGTTGACAAAACGACATGTGTCAAGTTCTGAAGTTTGCCAAAATGCATATCGGTTGGCCGAAGGAGAAATGGCGCAATGTTTTATGGACTGATGAGTCCAAAATAGTCCTGTTTGGTTCGAAAGGTCGTCGACAATACGTGCGACGTCCTCATTGCACAGAATATCAACCAAAGTATTCGGTGAAAACAGTGAAACACGGTGGAGCTAAAATAATGGTATGGGGATGCTTCTCGTACAATGGTGTTGGGTCAGTCTATCGCATACCAGGCATCATGGACCAACATGGGTACATCGCTATACTCAATGAAGTAATGTTCCCTTATGCAGAGGAGGAAATGCCCCTGAAATGGTTGTTTCAGCAGGATAACGATCCAAAACATACCAGTAAGCGTGCCAAAGCATGGTTCCAAGACAAAAAAATTGAGGTCTGGAGTGGCCAGCGCAGTCTCTCGACCTCAATCCTATTGAGAATCTGTGGGGAGATGTCAAATACGCTGTTTCTGAAGCAAAACCGAAAAATGCGGATGAACTGTGGACTGTAGTACGCGATTGCTGGGCGGCAATACCTGTTTCCCGATGCCAAGCCCTTGTAGACTCAATGCCGAGACGGTGCGCAACCGTAATCAAAAACAGAGGATACGCTACAAAATACTAGGGTGTGCGCACATTTCACTGAAACAATATTAACTGAATTTATTTCACTTTGTTTTTTTTTTTCTTGAGATGAACTCTAATACTGCTATTTTTTTGAACAGTGAACTTTTGATACTTATGGAAATTTCATTGCCAAATAAATGAACTTTCAAAAACAAAACACAAACAAAACTTTGTTGAAAGATACCTGAAATAATCACTATCAAATAGATCCGAATTAAATGTTAGGTTTTGAATCCTAACAAATTTTCCGTTTAAAAATAACCACTGCTATTATTTTGAACACAACTGTATATAGAAATGCAGAGATCATTCTTTGTAATCGGATTTAAATGATTCTTTTTTTGTTTGATCAGTTTTTACCCCCGCCGGGTTCGTACATCAAAAAAATTTGAAAAACTTGCTGGAAAAGTGGGAAAAATCAATAAAATTATTTTGTATGGACAATGGAATTTTCCCTTGAAAAAGTCGCCTATGCTTGTTAGATCTACGATTGATGTTTGGCGCGCAACGAGTTGCATAAGTGTTTGGCCGTCGAAGGAAAGAATACTAGATCGTTGAAAAAATTATTTGGCGCGCAACGAAATATTTTGTGTGAAGATTTCACATGCATACTTGATGGATGGGATTCGAAATTTCGAACCACTTTCTTAATTGGATATCAAAATTATTGCTTACTAATGTTGTTTTCGCTTGACGATCTCACTGAAACGAAAACTGAAACTGACCCAAGGTAGTTTCATCAAACAAACACTTTTCACGAAACTGTGTTGATTTCGCACTTAGCAACGGGGGTTTGAGTAAAACTGATTTAAAAACCAGGTTCGAAACTGACTCGATTTTCAGTTCAACATCGTTGAAACTAGGTTCGAAACTGACTTCAAACAAACGGTTTGACAGCAGTTAGAGTGGAAACTGGGTTAGGTTTGGCATCAAGCGAAAACGACATAAATGACTCAATGACTGTTCTAGAAAACCATTGTAGGCAGGAGAAGACCCAGAAAACCATTTCGTACCTATATCGCAAGCTATAATCGCATTATGCGTTCTGTTATATATTATAATAAAATCGCAGAGCATACTGCAAATATGGCCTATGCGTGCAAAAGTGGAGGCGATATACATGCAATTTCGAAAAATCAAAAGCTAGATGCGATGTAGTAAAGCATTTAATGTGATTCAGTTTATCAGCTTCAGTGATTTTCTTTTGTAATGTATGCGATCGTAAGTATATTTTGTTGAGAGTTTATTCAAGTGTCTATGCGATTCTACACGGAACGACCGAAATTAGCTCTGCGCCTAATTCGTATTACTGTTTTTGAATTAGTTAATTTCAACAACAAAATTTCCAAAATAACTATAAAATTAGTTAAAATTGAGAATTTACTGTGCTGAAAAAAACTCTTATTTTTAGAGAATGTGTTTAGTTGGCGAATATTCTGGACACAAACCAGCAATATTTCAATCCAACACGAAATTCTCATTGACAACTAATTTCGTTATTAAAATCAGAAACTTTGATTCTATTTATCTATCACCGTCATTACTGAAGGACAGCAGTGTCAAAGCAGAACAATCCATTAAAAAGCTCAAAGGGACAGTCTTGTTGAAACTGCTCGCAAATTGTTTAGATGTTTTTCGCATGTGTTACGATATATCCCTATATAAATTTCTAAACCGATATGTAAAAATGACGTAAACTGTTAGTGGAAAGTGTATTTATTCAGAATTTGAGCGCAGTTGAAGCGATTGTGGGTAATAATGATTTTACGCGAAACAGTGAAGTGAGTTTCGAATGTTGCACTCTAATTGTACACGTCAAATGATGTTTTTTTGTATCTTCTCATTCCGGGCTACGCCGTCCGAAGTACTACTTGTATTCGGTTTTTGTTTTCCGAGTGCTCAAAGTTTTCAGTGAGAGAGTCGATTTCGCGAAGTCGAATGAAGAAAACAGCGATTTAGAAGTAAAATTTTCAAAAAGAAGTTTATGTTTCGCTTATGTCTTTTTCTCCAATACAACATCGTATTTATACCTGCAAATATAGAAAAGATAACCGCGACTGAATTTTTTTTCGGTAGTAGTGTGCCATCTAGTGGCTAGTAGTCATTACGGTGTTAACGAGCGCCATATAGCTGCTTATTGCAGAAACCAATTCAACCATTTATGTTGGTTGAAAACAACGTTTTATTTCTCTAATTCAACTAAAAAAATAGTTGAATGGATATGAAGCGTGCCTTAGCTAAGAAATGACAGCACGTTTAATTGGTGAATTCAACTTAAAAAATAGCCATTTCAACAAATATTTCATTATTATTAAGAGAATTAGAATTAAAAAAATCTAAATTAGCAAAAGTAAGATTTTTTTAGTTGTCTCAAAAAATAATTAACTAAAATCAGAAAATCAACTAATTTTTTCGCCAAAATGCTAATTTCGGTCTTTCCGTGTAACCATACATCCTACTAATAAGAAAAAAATAACAACGAGCTTTTACGGATCGAGGCTCGAACCTGAAACTTGTGGATCGTTTACCGAGTTTTTCTACTCTCATCCATACCATAGCTGTTGATAAGCCCGATTTCAGACAAATACATTCTTCTTTTATCTTACAGATGACTGAGTCACATCGCATATCTAAGCATAACTAAAATCTTACAGTGCGAAATAACTCATTACGTTTTGTGATGTAAACTAGCATTCACATTCACGCATATGTGTTCACAATATATCGTAGAAGAGAAGGTTTATAGAATTTCTTATTGTGAGGAAGTTCGTATTGTTTCACGAACAAGTCTGTTGTTTACATAAATATTCCATGATACTTATAAATTTCAATTATCCTAACCATTTTTCAAACAAGTGCTCTTCAATTTTCAGTAAAACACTCCGTATTAGAATGCGACCAAATATTTTTATATTCAGCCAGTAAAGTCAGAATTGTGAGCCAATCGCATTGGATGCTAGGAATTATCATCTTGTGCGAGGGGTTTTACGTACAATGCGATATAATTCAGACAAATTTTGGATATCATGTACAGCCTAACATTTATGGAAGTAATGCGAGTTCAATTCTGTATACGGGGAGGTTGTTCAACAATTATGCGATAGTGTGCTCATCGTCGCTTGTGCGATAGCATCATATGGGGAAAAATATGAACTTCAGTTATATGATTATGCGATGGTGATTATGAACAGCGTTTTAAACGATCTAATTCATGCAACCTTATGCGATTTGTGGTTCTCTGGGGAAGTTTTGATATCATTTACCAGTTGATGAATTGTGCTCAATGGAGTCAGATGAATAGTATTGGTCATAGCGGGGGCAAGATTAACAAATCAGACATTTTCAATGAATCAATGAAAAGATTGTGCTGCAGAAGCGCTAAGGTCAAACTAATAGATTTTCCTTGCATTTTGCTTTCTAATGATTTCGATTAGACTAAGCGCACACAGTAAGTGGTTATTAGATATCAATGTTCAAGATGATTGCCATAATGAATTGAGACTGTTATTTCATGTTTCATATTCTGTGAAGAATGTTCAAACTAATAAGATCAATATCAAATTACAATTTAAGCGTCGTCTCCAAGCAATCAAAAGTTCCACAGTACCTGAAAATATCCACTTTATTAGAGCTCTAAAGTACGCATGGTACTTTTTGATAACTTGAACGTACAGAACAGATTATGAGACAAATTTCTCACTGCTTAAAAGCTGTACACACCGAATTATTTTTACGGATGTCGGCACAGTTTTACTGACTTTCAAACAGCTGAATGTTCGGTAATCCGTTCAGTAAAAGTTTTATTTGCTGAATGATCGGTACAGTTCCACTGAACTTCGATCTGTCATAATTCTAATGACTTCTTCATCATTCAATACGGACGTTCGGCGAAATTTACAAAACAATTCTAAAAATATGTAAACGTCTTGATCCGTAAAGTATTACTGTTTTTTGGTAAATTGTTCTAGAGATCTGGGAAAGGAAGAAGCAATTTAGTTTTCAAAATATTTTTCCATCCGATTAATTATTTTTTTGCGTGTGATGAATGAATTGAATTACATTTACTCTCCAGAAATAATTTATTCAAATAAAATGATCAAATATCTTTCGGATGCAATTCAGTAGAATATGGGATCACCCATCATATTTTTAGAGTGCTGAAATAAAAAGTTGTAAATGGTTTTTTGAATATATTCACTAAATGAAAAATTACCGCTAGAAACAGAATTATGTATTTTTGGCAAGCAATCATTTCGCATCACTATTTTTCTCTACAAATCTAGAAATTTTCACATTTTTACGTCCAAAAATGATGTTATTTGACAGATCTGTATTTCTGCTGAATGTATAGTGATGGTTACTGAAATTCTTCATTATTTTTTATTAAATTTCCGATTATGGGTAGAACTTTCACTGAGTTCGTTAAGAGAAATGACATTTCAGAGTTCACAGACCGTGTCAGTAAATAATAAATAACCGTAACTTTTATATAGGAGTTGGATAAATTTTACGTATCTTTCAGTAAAAATAATATTTTACAGATCGTTGTCGCAAAAAGTATTATCGAACACAAAAATAGAAATTTTTTGTGTATAAGAAACTGCTTAAAAGTTTGTTCTGTCGGGTGAACATTCACATATGAGTAATTCCATAAAACGGACTGTTCAGAATAGAAATCTGTGCATGTGTGCAATTTTCGCTTAACAGAAGTATTTCATATTTTCACATTAATCTCTGGTGATGTTTCTTCTTTTGGAGCTAAAGCGAGTGTGTGTCGAATTCCGTTGATTGTAGGTTAAGTAATCAGAAATATAATGGAGAGAAACGTTGACCACTTAGTCTTTTGACAATTCTTCTGACGAGACGAAGTTCGACGGGTCAGCTAGTAAAATTATAAATTCCACATAATAAGGCAATCGTGCGTAGAAAGGCAGTAATTGTCTACGATAATTCGTTTCAGAATGCATCACTTTGAACATTGCAACAATACACATGTAAGGTATATTGCAGAAGTATACTTTACCGATATAAAGTAAATTTACATTGATAAGATAATGTCCTGAACCTGATGACACCTTACCCCATATTCGACTGCAAATATTGGCAGAGGATGCAAAGATTCGTGGGATTTGTTTGAAGATAATTTTTGAACTAGCGAAAATGTCCATTTAAAGCACCTAAATTGATTCGATTGGCATTAGAAAAAATCTTTAAATTTCTTTGAATTTCAAATATTAATTGATTTGAGTTGGGTGATTATTCGACAATGAAAAACCTGTATGTTTATTAGTATTGTTGGTTCCATGGTAACTGTTTTGCAGCAACCGGAACAGTGTTGCTCGAGAACATTTTATTTTAAGTTTCCAAGGGGTAGTTCAATATTATGGTAACTTGTGGTAAATCGCTCACAGACACTTTTTATTTCGACTTTTCTTCGGAGTGGCTGGTCGTGTCGTCGGTGTCACGATGTGAAAGCTGCACTCAAAAAAGTGTCGATCTTAGTGACATCTGCAAGCCAACAATACTTGTGTCCTAGACATACTTGAAGCCCATTACATTTGTCCTACGTGAATCTGTCATCTGTCATGTTAAAGGTATTCGAGATGTTACTTGAGTATATGTTATATGTAGATGGGTTATATTTTGATGGTATCTTTTTGGCAACACTGTTCCTGACAGATCATGCGTGAATCGTGCCTTGAGTCATTGTCAAACTTGTTCAGTTTGGTCTATAATTTAATCATGATTGACAAAATTGGACGAGGATCCACTTTTTTTATTGATTTAAATTGTGTACAGCGACGAAGCTCATTTCTGGTTGAATGGAAACGCCAGCAAGTAAAATTGCCGCATCTGGAATTGCAAGAGCTACCAATGCATCCCAAAAAAGTCACCGTTTAGTGTGAATTATGGGCCGGTGGTATTATTCGTGAAATAGGGTAATAGAAGTATTTTAGCCACTTCATATATTTTGGTCTACCTAACAAACTTTATGGATTTAATTGATGTCAAGTAACCCATGTTGCATCAATTTGGAGCTTATCACATTAAATTACCTATTGCTGAAGGGTTTTTCCACGATATTACACCATTTGGTGGATATTTTAACAACCTTCGGAATATTTATATACCACAACAATCTACAAGACTTGTGATGATACCAATGACAGCAATTCACTGCATACACGGAAAGACCGAAATTAGCATTTTGGCGAAAAAATTAGTTGATTTTCTGATTTTAGTTAGTTATTTTTTGAGACAACTAAAAAAATCTTACTTTTGCTAATTTAGATTTTTTAATTCTAATTCTCTTAATAATAATAATAAAATATTTGTTGAAATGGCTATTTTTTAGTTGAATTCACCAATTAAACGTGCTGTCATTTCTTAGCTAAGGCACGCTTCATATCCATTCAACTATTTTTTTAGTTGAATTAGAGAAATAAAACGTTGTTTTCAACCAACATAAATGGTTGAATTGGTTTCTGCAATAAGCAGCTATATGGCGCTCGTTAACACCGTAATGACTACTAGCCACTAGATGGCACACTACTACCGAAAAAAATTTCAGTCGCGGTTATCTTTTCTATATTTGCAGGTATAAATACGATGTTGTATTGGAGAAAAAGACATAAGCGAAACATAAACTTCTTTTTGAAAATTTTACTTCTAAATCGCTGTTTTCTTCATTCGACTTCGCGAAATCGACTCTCTCACTGAAAACTTTGAGCACTCGGAAAACAAAAACCGAATACAAGTAGTACACCGGAATGAGAAGATACAAAAAAACATCATTTGACGTGTACAATTAGAGTGCAACATTCGAAACTCACTTCACTGTTTCGCGTAAAATCATTATTACCCACAATCGCTTCAACTGCGCACAAATTCTGAATAAATACACTTTCCACTAACAGTTTACGTCATTTTTACATATCGGTTTAGAAATTTATATAGGGATATATCGTAACACATGCGAAAAACATCTAAACAATTTGCGAGCAGTTTCAACAAGACTGTCCCTTTGAGCTTTTTAATGGATTGTTCTGCTTTGACACTGCTGTCCTTCAGTAATGACGGTGATAGATAAATAGAATCAAAGTTTCTGATTTTAATAACGAAATTAGTTGTCAATGAGAATTTCGTGTTGGATTGAAATATTGCTGGTTTGTGTCCAGAATATTCGCCAACTAAACACATTCTCTAAAAATAAGAGTTTTTTTCAGCACAGTAAATTCTCAATTTTAACTAATTTTATAGTTATTTTGGAAATTTTGTTGTTGAAATCAACTAATTCAAAAACAGTAATACGAATTAGGCGCAGAGCTAATTTCGGTCGTTCCGTGTAGAGTAACACAGCCGATTCGGGGATAACGGAAAACATCTTCTAAAATTATAGGTCATATTAGTAGATGGTCATACAAATTTACTTTGACTATACTGGTTTCGGATTCAGGTTCCGGACGTAGTGGTCTGAAATTCCAAAACCAAATCTCACATAAATTTCTCAAGATAAATAACCGTTTGAGCAGTTGTAATAGTAATTAGTAATTAAAACCTAAACCGTTGACTTTAACCATAATAGCGATGCTCATGTGCTTCATGTAAGGCCATTTCACAACGATTTAGATCTTGCTCTATCTCACGGTGTATTCTACAGGATAAACAGCCCTACAAAATTTCGCAAACTTTTTTTTTCGTTCTTGTTCCTGATTTTAGGAGGACGCATGTAACGTATGTAATGCTTCGTAACGCCTATAACTTACAAAACAGTAACGCATGTAACGCTCGGTAACGCTTCGTAACACCTAAATACTGTCCCAGAAAGTATGGACGCAACCAAAAACCGCTGCCATTTCGCAAAGGTTCAGAATCTGTCAATTTTTATGGCTGCGTCCTGTTGTTTACACTCTTCTCTAACCACTTGTGCAGTTGTTTATTAATTTTCATTAGTTTGTTTCGAAATGCGTGGACTTTCAGCAGAACAACGCCGAAACATTGTGTACAAATGGTGCACAGAACGCGGACTGTCACTGAGAAAGGTAGCAAAAATGGAAGGAGTAAGTGAAAAAACCGTGCGAAATGCAATCAAGAAGTTCGGTGAGGGTAACACCTTTCAGGATAAACCGAAAACGGGTCCAAAAAAAGGTCCTGCTAATCCTCAGTTGAATAAACGTATACTGAAGGCGTTCGAGCAAAAGAAGGAGGTTTCAGTTCAGGATGTGGCCAAAAAAGTGGGCACTTCGAAGTCAAACGTTTGAATCTTCGAACCTATAAGAAGCAGAAACAACCAAAACGTAGTCCGAAAAGCATCGATCGGGCCGAGGGTTCGAAAGCTGTACAATACGATTCTTGCTGGAAATTTGAACTGCATAATCATGGACGACGAAACCTACGTGAAACTCGATTGCAAATCCTTGCCGGGACCACAATATTATACGGTGCGATAAGGGCAAGTGTTAAACCAGTCCGAGACATCGATTGAACTCGAAAAGTTAGGTAAGAAAGCTATTGTCCTGCAAGCAATTTGTAGCTGCGTTAAGATTTCGAAACCCTTCATCGCCACTGCTTCAATGAACAGCGAAATATGCATCAAGGAATGTTTACAAAAACAACTTCTACCCATGATTCGTAGCCACGAGGATCCTGTTGTCTTCTGGCCAGATCTTGCTTCTTGCCACTACTCGAAATCAACGGTAGAATGGTATACCAGCAAAAATGTCACTTTCGTCCTAAAAGACATGAATCGACCAAATTGCCCACAACTTCGACCAACTGAGGAATTTTGGGCATTTATGAAGGCACATCTTAGGAAACATGTCTCGGCAGTCGAAACCAACAATTCGAAAAAAAATGGAAAAAAGTGTCAAAACTTGTCGCCAAGAAGTCTGTACGGAATTTAATCAGGAACGTTCGAAAGAAGGTGCGCCAGCTAGTATACAATGGCTAAGTAGAAAATGTTGAGAATAATATCAAATACAAATATTTAAATTATCGAGGACACATTTCACGATACGTGGTACACTGTCTAGGTAAATTGCCAGAGTGACAGTGTACTTTAAAAAATTTTATATACAACTAGCAACGCTTAATAAAAAATACCTGAAAGCAGTATTTCCAAGGACATTGTTGATTGTTTTGTAATAATGCCAAAAAAAAATCTGCGGTAGGTGTACATTATTGAATATTTTAAATTAATAATCTGTTTTCAGACATTCAGGAGCTATGGACAAAAGACAGAAATATTCGTTATTGGAATCCATGGTAAAAGTTTTGTGATGCCGCACGGGTTAACCCTAAACCGCATCTATAATCTGTGTTAGTTCAAATTCCCCGTATGGGATTCGCAGAAGGGAGTACTGACATTAGCATTTTCCAGGATCACTAGAACTGGCCGCTAAACAGGAAAATGTACTACAACAATCGGCAGAATTACGCAAACAGCTACCATCAACGCGAACCGTTCTAGTTTATACAATAATCTGTCCAGTTGAGCACAACAACCTTATCATAGTTACTACAAAATGAGAATCGTTTCAGCATCTCCAAACTAAGTGAGAATGAATGTTATCACTAAATATTGAGCCGATTACAAATAATTGAGAGATTGGATATGCTTAAAACAGTTCATATTCCCTACCCAAATGCTTAGGGTGATGAGCTTACTCCCACTATCACTACATCTACGTTACACAGAAAACAAATTCAAATAGAAACGTTCATTCATATCGGCAATTTTAATTCTCGGTGGATTTTTCATTAGGGCGTATAAGCAAGTGACAGTTTCTCTTCAATCACTCTCTTTTTCGATTATTGTGATGTGATTGAAAAGATTTTCTTTGATATCACTATTCTGTTTGAAAGTCGAAAGTTTCGGGTATCATTTCATGCAAAGAGTTGAGTGATAAACGTGGAAACTGCTTGGTAATTAATAGAAGAGAAAGTAAACAAAGAGAAACTGTCACTTGCTTATACGCCCTAACGAAAAATCAACCGAGAATTATTAATTACTTACCAAAACCTATGTAGCAAATTTCATACGACAGTTGAAATTTTATACAGCAACATTACATATAAATAAACAAACTTGTTTTACTCCGTAGCAACTAGTTAGCAGCGTTGCCAGAATTTTTCTATCGCAATGAAACGGAAATATGGGCTAGGCTTACTATAGTTCATTCTATGAACCAAACATTGACGATTCGTCTATATGAGCCCTAGGGGTATTATTATTTGTATTTGATAATATTCTGTTGTTGTAGTCTAATATTATCAGTATATCGAATAAAATTCGAATATCTAACACTTGAGAATTATTTACAGCGAAATCAAAGTGTGTCCATACTTTCTAGGACTGGGACAGTCTTTTATCAAAGTTGTCATTAATCCACGTGTGTTAAAAAAGTTAAAAAAAAATATTTGGCATACAATACGAGATAAAGTCTTATTGTCTTTAGAAAAATTGTAGATCATGTTCAAACAAGAAAATATGCACACTTTAAAATGCATTGGTTTCGAGATATGTATTGTTTATTAGAGACCCCCAAAATCAAGTATTTCCATCATCACTTTTTTCAATGAATTTTTAGAATTTTTGGATGTTCTACAATTATATTTTAACTTTCTAAATACATATTTTTGTCGAATACTGCATATTTTTAAGTTCACAAACTGTAAAGGTTTTGAGCAATTTAATTTCAAAAGACTACATGTTCAAGTATCAATATCCCGAAAGTGTGGAAATATGTTTAGCCAATTTAAAGCCCCCAAAATAAACAATACATCATATCTCGACACCAATGCTTTTTAAAGTGTGCAGGTCTTCGGCATGTTTTCTTGTTTGAACATGATCTACAATTTTTCTGAAGACATAAATGCTCTATCTCTTATTATATGCAAAATTTTTTTTTTAACTTTTTCCAACACACGTGGAGTAATGACAACTTTGATTATATTAAAAGGAGCGGACTATTTCAAACAGAAATTCTTCTGAAGACATGAAAGCTTCAAAATTAATCCCTGGATTGGGACCACTGTGCATTGGTAAAAAAAACTGCACTTCAAAGAGAAAACTGTCGAAGCCAGCTCGTTTCTGAGTTGATTGCATGTTCAATTCACTCTACTATGATTCCAATACAATTTCCGTCATGGGAACAGCATTTTTTATTTTTTAGAAACAGTCTGCTTACATCTTCTTTCTTAAAATAAATTCCCATAACTCCGTTCCCTTGGAAACAGGTTACTGTATCGTCGCCGAAGCTCAACGCATCAACCCAACAATGAACTGAAAAATCGTTCTTCCGTTATTTCACAATTACATCGGAAACAATCACCGTACGGAAAGTGGAACTATGCTCGCAATGTTTTCGGCAATCCGTGCTTTCCTTGTTCATACAACAGAGGAAAACAGATTGCCCCTATCCGAACACAAAAGCCATCACTCTTGAGGGTATGGGGGAGGGGCTGACTTGCGAAAGAATTTTACATATTTATGTACCGTTCGGAACAAGGTGGAACACAGGATCAAGCGAAAAGTTATGAAAATTGTGTATATTCGTGTTACGGACTCTGGACTGTTCGACGGCATTGAGAGGTACACAATTGCCAAGACGGTAACCGGAAAGCAATCCATTTCCCAACTTAATTTTCCAATCACTACCACTTCCATGTGGCACCCGGTTGATGGATGTTCGACGACGACGACAAATGAATGGTGTTCAATCATTTTGAAGGAATATTCAACTGCCATTCGACGTTGCGAGTAAAATAGTTTATCGTATGTTTGGTTTGTTCAATGTGCGTTTACTTCAGTTGTTTGTGTAACAAATGAAAAGGGAGTGTTTAAGGTGAGAAATGATCAGTTTTACTACGAGAATAATGTTTTGCCGTTCGTCATGGCTTTGTGTTAAACGATAATCCTGTAATTACTTCAGATTGTAGATACGTACTTCAAGATAACTTGTTTAAACTGAATGTCAAGACCATTTTGAAAACCATTTATTTGCTTTCTGAACTATGTACTGGTTTTTAAGTAATTTCAATGGGTGTAAACCACCACAAAATTGAACAATTTTGATACATTTTCGTCATAAAAACAGTTTATTTTGTTTAACATCGATTGTTTAACTTATAACTAAACTTAAATTGTTTCGTTCGTCCTTTTCGTGGGGTTATCACCTGAATGGGACTCGTTTGGAGGCGTCAGGCTTTGAGGAAGAAGGTCATAAGATTGGAAAATGGGTAGCACATGAATTGAACGAAAGGTAGCAAAACAAACTACGAGGATCAGCCCCATGGAGTTGTTCGAGCTATTCATGTGGAACAAGTTTGTTACGCGGCTTTTGTCGTGAATACGACTTACTTTACTTACTTTACCTTTTCAAAATTTACCCTCTGAGAGAGTGATAAGTTTTTGATCGTGAATATCTCTTGTTGTATTCAACGTGTCCACACAATTTTTGCTACATGCCATAGGAAAAATGATAACAATTTTATAATAAAATTTTCAGTTGTATGACATAATCTTAAATAATTCAAAATTAAATTTTTCTGAAATGTTTGTTATCAACGAGTATCAAAGAGGAAAACACATGATGCTTGTTTGCCTTTCTCGTATTTTAAAGCTTATAGCTCAGTGATCTGTGAAAGGATTTATATAATCTAACTACCAATGAATTCGAAATTTTTCAATTTGACCGTATATTGCAACAACATCGAAGTTTTTCAATAGTACACTGTCTAATTTGATCCAGAACAAAATATGTGCTGCTCCAGCGATATAAAAGCTGATTTTGACAATTTTTGTGAGCAACAGTTACAAAAGGAAGACACACACGAGAGTAACATCGGGCCTGCCACACAGCGAAACCACACCAGAAGCCTGCCAGCTGAAGTCATCAGTGTACACGCAAAGAACCATTTCGGATCTAAATGCAGATCCTGTTGGTCGTGACAATTCAAAGAACTTTTCAGTGTTACAGATCATCATAAAGAGTCAATTCAATTTTCTCTTTCATATCAGATTTATTAAAATGGAAATAGACAAAGTTTGCACCGTCACTAACGCATTCAATTACGACTCGCGCAATGCGAAAATGAATGTATTGATGTAGAACACATCTAGTATGGGTGTCGTTTGAAAATATGCCGTGCGAAACTGGGTACCCACGTATACAGATTAACCTGTATTTTTATTATAAAGAACTATACTGAATATTTCATAATATTTAATTGTGTTTCAGAATGTTTAACGTAACTAATCTTAACTTTAGTTTAGATGCATCGTTTCAAATTCTAGTAGCGAAAAGGGGGAACGCTTGCATAATTCATACAATTGATCAACTAGTTAATATTCGGCAGTGTTAAGGAACATGCCAGTTGTTTTCGTATTCACGCCTTCTAATTATGTCTCTGACATTACCTACCCGCCTTTTTTTTCGAAGCTACGCTGTTTTATAGGCGGATTCCCGAAGTTACACGGTGCGTATTTCCCACGTATCAGGAATCAGAACAAATTGGCTCAAATGGCACGTTCCCCTTGATATTTGGAGATTTGTGCCTTGCCATCAATTTGTTTTTAGCATCATTTTCCCGATATATAAGAGGGAAGGATTGAAAGGAAATGGTAAGGGTTGGACTAGGAGGATGGGAAAAATTGACGACACAAAAACACATAAAAGCAGAAGTAAATTCTGCACCCCTAAGGGATGCTGAACAATCTGCTGAGGATCACATTTAGTGGAAGCAGAAGGAAATTCTGAACCTCTACGAGGTCCCGAACAGTCTGCTGTTAATAAAACCTCCAACCCCCGAGAGGATTTAGAGATCTTACAAAAGCGACACCATTCTGCACTCCCGGAAGAATGCAGAACGACTCGCAGTATGTACGAGCAGAAGTAAATGCGGTACCCCCCAGAGGATGCCAAACAATCTGCCAAACCCTATTTAAGGTGAATACAGAAGGGATTCATTCACTCCAGGAAGAACGATGAACCCTTCTGACTATAGCTCCTTACCACATTGGGTGAGAAACGAGAGAATATCTTTCAATTTTAGCTCCGCATACACAGACTCAACCATGTATGGAGAACCAAAAACCCGGATACGTAGCTGCGTCAATGCGGGACAGTTACATATCAGATGATATGAAGTACCATAATCTCATTCACACAAATCACACGAATAATACTCAGCACGTTGAATAGTAGCCATGTGATAATTGAGTTTGCAATGTCCAGTCAGAGCTCTGACCAGAATACTTCAATGATACTTGGAGAAATGCAGTAGACACTTTGACATTTTCAGATTTAAATCTGGTAGAAATGCTTTTGTCTGAGCGCAAGTTTGCAAGCTGCGCCAGTAGCCGGCATGTTTGGATGCAGCCCAAGAACGTATCTTGTGCTTTATCCAACTAGTTGAAAGTGGTAAAGCTGGTTCAGGACCAACGAAATCATTCGTTGCACCAGCTCTAGCCAACTCATCAGCCCATTCATTTCCAGTAATACCAGAATGGCCGGGTACCCATATGAAGTAAACAGCATTTGAAATGCTGAGGTCTTCAATTTGAGTTCGACATGCGATCACTAGATTCGACCGTGAGTCATTCGAACTGAGTGCTTTTAAGGCTGCCTGACTGTCGGAACAAAAATAAATACGTTTACCACAGATCCTCTGCTGAAGTGCCGATTGTACTCCACACAGAATTGCGTAGATTTCTGCTTGAAACACAGTACAGTATCTACCAAGTGAATGAGACTGCTCCAGCCTATTTCACGACAGTAGATACCAGCACCAGCACGACCATTCAACAGAGAACCGTCCGTAAAACAAACTATGTGTTCATCAAGTTGTCGTTCCAGACAACCAGACAATCATTCCTAACGAAGAGGATAGCTCACATTGAATGTTTTAAAAGGAAAACTGCATGTGAGAGTTAGGTCACTAGGAGCGAGTAAATACTCATCCCACGGAACCATTTGAGACCACAAGCGAGTGTGACTGGTAGCATATTCTAATGGGTTACTGTTCCAAAGCCCTGTAACCCTAAGACGGTATGCACACATGGAACGGTATGGAACACATGTAGTGGTTTAATGCACAGTAGCGCCTCTAGAGCAGCAGTAGGAGTTGTCGTGAATGCTCCTGTCATCGCCATTAGGACCATCCTTTGGAGATGATTTAGCTTTGACTGAACTGTCGCGACTTCTCCTTTCTGCCACCATACAAGACATCCATATGCTAAAATTGGTCTAACGATAGTTGTGTAGATCCAATGAATATATCTGGGTTTGAGTCCCCATGATTTTCCAAAAGCTCGTCTGCATTGGCCGAAAGCCATGCAAGCTCTTTTAATCCTGAAATCAATGTGAGCAGACCAATTCAGTTTTGAGTCAAGAATAACCCCGACGTATTTAACTTGATCGACCACAGTGACCCCTGAACCAAAGAACTGCAACGGACGAGCTCCTGTAATTATCCTACGATGAGTGAAAAGCACCATTGATGTTTTGCCCGGATTTACAGATAATCCAAACCTGACAACACCATTGTTCAACAGATCGCAGGGCTTGCTGCATTAAATCAAAGAGAGTGTTAATGCTTATACCGGTCATCAATATATGATAATCGTCGGCAAAACCATAAGTCGGAAATCCAAGGTTATTAAGTTTCCTTAACAAACTATCAGCGACTAGGTTCCATAAAAGTGGGGATAGTACACCACCTTGAGGACACCCACAGACACTCAGCTTTCTAATCTCTGGCCTGCCGAAGCGATGATCAAAGAAGTTGATTGCTAAGCATTGCGTGTATCCAGTAAGGGAAAAGCCCAAGATATTCCGTTCACGACTGCAATGTTTAACCTCCTGCAGCCATTCAGCCATCGGCACGGAAATACACCTTGACTTAGGAGTTCCTATTTTTGTGGCCTTTTACGACATGGAATAGGAAACCAGTGGATCAATTCTTGGTAAAAAATAATTCCGCCGGATGCCACACGGCTTACCTGTTTGGTGGACTTATACCACCGGTACAGGTGGACCGTAGCGTTATTCTTAGCAGTTGGGAAACCGCTACCGACACTACACGGCTATCTAGGCTGCTCAGAGAGGGAAGTTAACATTGATGGTCAACTTCCATGGATGGCCGAGCTACCCGCCTTTTTTTTCGAAGCTACGCTGTTTTATAGGCGGATTCCCGAAGTTACACGGTGCGTATTTCCCACGTAACAAAAGACCTCAGAGTATTAAAAACCAACATTGAACACGTGGACCCGGACTCTGTTTGCCTTGATTTGTGTTTATCTTGTATCTGACGAAATTACCAAAATCACTTTAATAGCCCAAATATATGCAACTATACCTACGTGCAAACTAGCGTTACGGATTTCGATATTCAAGCTTCTTCGCCAAGCTTGTATTCAAGTTTTGCATGCATGCAGTTAAATAGCGTTTTATAGCGTTCAGTTCTCTACCATTACTACCATTCTGCGATTTCGATAATAAATCGAGTTCATCTTAGTTAAATTAGAAAATTATCTTAAGCATTTAAGGGCTGAGGCCAGTGTGTTTTAGGGTGTATTAGAGGGCTATTTTCACGCCTAAAATCTGATTTTCTCAGAAACGGTGACGAATATAAAAAAAACCCAACTGACAATCTCTTAGAAAATTAGTTTAGATTATTTTGTGAAAATTTCAGAATGATTCATTGACTTTAGCGGTCGGGAAAGTCTTTTTTCTGAAGGAAGAATTGCATAGCTGAAAACGCCGTCTTTCAACTTGTTCATTGAATATCTCGCCATCAAAAGCATGAATCAAAAATCTACCCTGACAATGTCTAGATAATTTAATTTAGATGCGATTAGTACATAAAAACATATATTTTGTCGCGATAACAATGAAGTGAATGTTATTTTTGTGAAGGTAAGTCGATTTCTATGGCGGCGTCATTTTTCCTGCTCTTGTATCCTGGTAACGTAACGATACATGAGAGAGAAATAAAATCGGCTCATCAAGACTGCCAACAAGTGGTAGCATTATTGGATGCTGACACATTTTATGCAAACTTGTATCCGAAAATATCGAAACTTTTTTGATCACCCGCCCACATCGAGAGTCATTTTGCACATATGCGAGAGAGCATGGAGAGAAATGAAATACGCACAGCGAGCCACGTGGTTTTACGCGACCTACTGGCCTCAGTCCTTAAAATTTACCCTGAGATTCTTGCACAGCGACATAACAAAGCATTTCATCCAAACTCGCATGACACAAGATCAGAGCATTAAAGCTTCAAATCGTTTTATGGCACTTTTTGTCTTGCTATCTAGTAACTACCTACCTCTAGCATGCAACGTGTAGGACTGAAATGTTAGCTATAATTTTGCTTCTATTTATAGATTCGCGTGCTTCCAACACCTTCGCTTTTGCTCGATTGACCAATCAGAGCGATGCTTTCACATTGATATATCGCTTACTCCTTTAAAACCGTCGTCTATGGCAGAGAAATCCGGTATGCCGGAGATTTTTAGCAGATAAAATATGACACTGGTAGCTATTAATCAATATTTCAATCATATCTAATTGACAAAACGTTACTTGATACATTCAAATCGAAACTTAGAAATACTTCTAATCAAATGGTGAAATAATACTAATAATTGATGCAAAATTGACAGAGCAGTAAGTGTTAAAAACCTGACCACATTTTTACGTGTATTTTTAATTGAGTTTCTAATTTACACCCCTATATAGAAAAAAAAATATGTGTCCCACATCAAAAGCGTCGAATCTTAAGTAAAAGGCCATTCTATCATCACAATGCTCCTCTCACACATTGAATCAGGCCCGGAAGCACATATATGTTACGAGTTCGCATGGGAAGTATTATCCCGTGTGCGTTACTCACCAGACCTAGCCCCTTCAGATTATCAACTATTCTGCGACGATGGAACATGCACTTGAGGAGCAGCGCTTTGCTAACCTAGAAAAACTTTTCAAAGCATTAATCAGAAAGCCAGGGAAAATTTGTAGCCTGCAACGATCAATATTTTAAATTTGATCAGTATCTAAAAAATGAGATGCACTCGATCTGGCAACCCTACCTGCTCCGAACAGTAATCGAAAACTAAATGAAACAAATTGAAAAACAAGCACCCAAACATGCTACAGGTAACGGAAAAAGTTGTCGGTATCACGTCTGTCTGTCAGCAAACGTTAAGCTGTAAACTCGGTGTTTTGTTTTTCACCGGAGTTAAAAATTATGTTTCAAGGGAAATTTCTGCTTACATTCCAGTACCGAATTTTGCAGTGGTTCGGCAGCTCGAAAGTTTGTTATTGAGTGTTGTGCCAGAAAAAAAAAGTGCAATTCATAGTGGTAAATTAGTAACGTTAAATTGCAAACATTTCGTTCGTGTTCAACTGCAAACACATTACTGGGAAATTTGGTACAACAAAGTAGAAGCATTTTCGCATTAAATGGAGAAAGTATAAAAGTTTCAACTCACGTCACTGAGGTACAAGTTAGAATCAGGTATAATGAAACGTTTTCTGACTGAAATACCACAACTAGAAAAAAATCGTCAGACGGGGGCTGACAATTTTATCCAATCGACCATGTTTCGTTTTACGGTACTCGGTTCGACTTTCGATTGAGTTCTCAAGTTCAACAATCATAGCATCTTTTGGTATTAAATATGTATTTCTTTTCACCATACGGGGCCAGGTGTTAATTAAAAAATATATTTTACTATTTATATAATACAAAATTACATCAATGCAATGAACTATGTATAACAAATTATTTCTGCCTTTGAATTCAAATTAATGTAAAAAGGTACTTTACATGAGAATCAAGTTTAAAATCAACTGCAATTTAAATATTTCGATCAATTCATATGCACTTGTCTGACATTTCAACTGTAAGTGTCAAATCAATTGAATATTGAGTGTCATACAATTAAAATCAATCTTCTCTTCGATAGATGGAATAAAGGTGTATTATCTGTATGCTTCAAGGTGATTTCCATAGAAAAAAAATTTGAAGTGATTTACAAGTGTCGTATGAAATGCGGCAAAATTAAATGTAATACACTTTAGTCTAACGTGTCGATTTTTATCAGTGCATGTCTTCACGTGCCAATCACAGCACAGTCATCCTCTCGACGGTTTTGCACCGTACGTATCTCACCAAATGGAATCTAGAAATATATGCTCCGGCCAGGGTTTCTACATATACACCATAAACCTCCGTCCACGTACACTTTTTTCTAAGTTACTCCCTTTTACGTAATTCGTTTTAGGGCCAAATTCCAAAAAAAAACTTTTTGTTTTTATAAATAATTGATATTCCATGAAAACCACTACAATATGGGAACGGGTTTGAAGAGTAAGGAGTGTATCGAAAATAAGCTATCCACAAATTTTTCTTTCAAATTATGATAAAGAACGATATTTTATTCAAACTTAAAATTGATCCTTTATTGTACGAGGTTAAAGTTGAGCATAATGAAAACCGGATGAAATTTTAGTTATTTCTTCACGAATTTTCGAACTTTTGGTCGAACGCTCTTCATCAAGTTCCGGACAAGCGTTGCATCGCATTTTTTGGACGCTTGAGCCCCAATTTTTTTGAACTCCTGCATGTTCCCAGCTGCCTTACCAATCTTCTTGGAGACCCTCTTCACGATTGCCCAGAAACGTTCGATAGGTCGAAGCTGAGGCCAATTTGATGGATTGATATTTTTCTCAACGAAATTTGTACTCTTTTCCGCAAGCCAATTGCGAGTGGTTTTAGCATAGTGAGCCGACGCTGAATCCGGCCAAAACAGTGGAAGTGTACTATGCTTCTTATATAAAAGCAGTAATCTCTTTTGCAGACACTCAGATCGAAGAATTCTGCATTTATAGTTCCGGTAGTGTAAAAAATGGTTGGCTTCAAACCACAGGAACATATTGCTTGCCATACCAGTACCTTTCGACCGAATTTCTCCACTTAAATCGGCCTGTCCGCATCGCTCACATCTTCCCCAACGACGACAGTAGAGTATTGTGGATCTGGAAGGGTTTTTGAGTCCTCCTTTACATAAGTCTCATCGTCCATCAAAACTCATGAAACCGGACACTGCAAAATACGCGAATAAAATTTCCGGACTTTTGTTGCTGCTCGGTTCTTCTGTTCTACACTTTGTTTCGAGATTTTCTGCTTCTTGTAGGTCTTTAGGTGATTTCGCCTCTTGATACTCTGGACCATTCCGACACTCGTTCCTGCTGTTTCGGCAAAATCACGTATTGACATTGATTTGCTCTTCATGATTAGAGATACAACTTTCTGGTCCAGTTTTGGTTTGGAAGAACCGGATTTTCTGTCTCGTGGTAGCTCATCCAAAGAATAACGTTCCCCAAACTTATTAATGATGGTTTTAACACTGGCATGGTGAATTCCAAACCGCTTCGCCAATTTTCGCATAGTAATACCCTACTCATTCAGCCAAGTGTCCAGAACCTTAATTTTCACTTCCTTTTCTATATGCGACATTTTGAAAACGCAGAGTTTCAAACGCACAAACAAGTAAACAAACGAAAGCTGACAGCCAAACGCACAGCATGCTGTGATCTGAGCATAAAAACCTGTTTTAATCCACCTAGTGGTGTAATGATGCCTTTCTCATGTACATATAATATTGTGGTATTCTATTTGTACTTCCGGAACCGGATACCGGGAACCAGCATAGCCGGAATCGGTTTGTTTAGTTGCCTACTGATAATGACTATCGATTTGTGTAGTTTTGAGACCAGTTTAGAATTTTTTTTACGTTTTTTGTTTCGCCGGTTTAAGTGACGGTGTACAATATTGAACACACTTTACTCTATAACTCCGGAACCGGAAGTCGGATCCGGATGAAATTCAGGAATTCCGTATGGGACCACGAGACCTTTCATTTGAATCCTAGTTTGTCAAAATCGGTTCAGCCATCTCCGAGAAAACCTAGTGAGATTATTTGACACATACACACACACACACACACACACACACACAGACATTGCTCAGCTCGATGAACTGAGTCGAATGGTATATGACACTTGGCCCTCCGGGCCAATTTTCACTGGTCGGTTTTTCAAGTGATTGCATAACCTTTCTATATGAGAAAGGCAAAAACCATCACAAATACATGCGTACAACACAAATGTATGTGGATAGCTTATTTTCGATACACTCCTTAGATTCCGAAAAACCGATGTTTGATGTCATTTCGAATTCCAAGATGGCGACTGTCGGCTTATCAAATTCCTTGAAAGCTCTTAACCTTGTTAATGGACCGGAAGCCGTCATTTTGGATTTTGGAAAGACCACAAACATTGTGTTTCGGAGTCTGCTAACTCGATTTAAGTACCTCCTGTTTAGTTAGTAAATCGAGGTTTCGTTGAACAGATTGATCTTAATTTTACAGATTTTTTTGATAAACTTGTGACCAAGATTCCGTACATACAAATTTCAGATTTTTGGCCAGAAATACACTGCCCATTCTCGCTTATCAGTTCCATATGGGTTCTGGTCACTTTTGGGTTAGCCCGACGGATAACGTCTATTTTTACCTTACTTTCAGAGATTAAAAAAATAATTTGGAGTTTGTTCAGCAAAATTAAAAAAAATAATCCCTCCAGAGACAAATGTTTTTAACCGGTTTTAGCATTAAACAATTTTGAGCACGGATCTGCTTGCTAGTAACTAACAAGCTAGCCATGCTTCGTTCGCATCCACTGCACAGTGGTCCGGAACGGAAAATTAGCGTGACAAAAAAATTTTCACTATTAAATAATAGTTTTTTGTAGTTAGTTACTCCACAAAGTTGTTTGTAATTAAATGGCGCTTCTTTTGATGAAAAATATTACTAGGGTGGTCCTCATTTAGATGGAAATCTGAAATCTAACTTTCCTCATTGAACTTAAAAATGATTTTGTTGTACAAGAAAGTTGTAGGAAATTTCATTTTGAGCAACTTTGCTGAAAAACGCACCTCTCTTGCTTTTCATTTGATCGAGTTACATTAATTTTCCCGAGTTAAAGTAGGGTGGCTCCTGAAAAATCACTTTTTTTCTAACTTTTTTGTGAAACGTTCTACAGAAAAGTTTTCTTCAGAAGAGTTGTTGTACTAATTATTGCGCAGAATTTTGCTAAAACAAGCTTTTTCATATGAGCTACCAGTAAAAAGCTATGATTATTTTTTCATCAAAAACTAGTCAAGCTTCAAATATTAATATTCATTAGATGCCAGATCGATAAAAATGTATCCTATGTGGTTCCTGAAAGGTCATAGTATAAATAAAAATTTAAGAGTAAATTAGAAGGGTGTTATTGTTTCAACTTATATAAATTAGTTTTAAAAATACCTTCAAAAAACTCAAAAAACATTGCATAACAGATCGGCTGAAAAGTTCGTATCGTTTCTATGAAAGGGCGCCACTAGAATTAAATCCATACCATTTTCAGTTAGTACCAACCTTCAAAAGATACGTGTATAAATTTGACAGCTATCTGATTATTAGTTTGTGAGATATTGCATTTTGAGTGAAGCTACTTTTGTTATTGTGAAAAAAAAATGGAAAAAAAGTAATTTCGTGTGTTGATGAAACACTACTTTTTGATGAAAAAAAGTGCCGCCGATACCAAAAAATGGCTTGATGAGTGTTATCCAGACTCTGCACCGGGCGAAGCAACAATTCGTAAGTGGTTTGCAAAATTTCGTACTGGTCATATGAGCACCGAAGACGATGAACGCAGTGGACGTCCAAAAGAGGCTGTTACCGATGAAAACGTGAAAAAAATCCTCAAAATGATTTTCAATGACCGTAAAGTAAAGTTGATCGAGATAGCTGACACTCTAAAGATATCAAAGGAACGTGTTGGACATATTATTCACGAATATTTGGATATGAGAAAGCTTTGTGCAAAATGGGTGCCGCGTGAGCTCACAATCGATCAAAAACAACAACGAACTGAATTGCTGAAATTGAACGAATTGGGCTTCGAATTGCTCCCTCATCCACCGTATTCTCCAGATTTGGCCCCAAGTGACTTTTTCCTGTTCTCAGACCTCAAGAGAATGCTCGCTGGTAAAAAATTTAGAAGCAATGAAGAGGTAATCGCTGAAACTGAGGCCTATTTTGAGGCAAAGGACAAATCGTACTACAAAAATGGTATCGAAAAGTTGGAAGATCGCTATAATCGCTGTATCGCCTCTGATGGCAATTATGTTGAATAATAAAAACGAGTTTTGGCAAAAAAATGTGTGTTTCTATTAAACGATACGAACTTTTCAGCCGAACTGTTAACTCTTAAACGCCTTAACGTATCAACATACTTTCTTCAGCAAAATCATAGTATCAAATTAGTTCTACAAGTGTTCCATACATTGTCCATTCGAGAAATGAGACACACAAAACAGTTAGAACAAAAAAAGTGATTTTTCAGGAGCCACCCTACTTTAAGTCGGGAAAATTGATGTAACTCGATCAAATGAAAAGCTAGATTTTTAGCAAAGTTGCTCAAAATATAAAAGGTCGTATAGTCCTACAAACTGCTATTGAATTATAGTCAAATCTAACTTCTGGTTCCGGAGTAACGGGGTAAAATTAAAAAAGTTCACTCGTTTTTCTCGGAGTCTACTGAAGCAAGTTTCGCATTCTAAGATTCACATGTAGGATATTATGGTTACATAGTCTACCATGAATTTAATCTGGATCTGACTACCGGTTACGGAGATATAAAGTGGAGAACTTTATTCAAAATAATGATACAGAGATCGAGAAACCCTACGGGACTGTGCTAATATAGTTCTAATAAGTATGTCCTGTTTATTGAAAAGCCATGGATTGACTTTGGCTACAGACGAGTTTCGCACCAAATCGCAATAGGTTTAAATGAAACTTTCACAGATTTTAATGAAACTTTCTGAACGTGTAGGCTTTGTCACAAAAAGCCACTTTGCATAACATGTTTTTCCAAAATTTAAATAACTGTCTTTTGAAAAGGGCCAATCTTTTTTTTTCATTTCTGTCCAAATTTATTGTCGAAAAATTACCAAACTGAAAATTCTGCCGTATGTTATATTGCGAGTTGCTCAATTTTAGTATCAGTGCTGGTGTTAAAAAAAAAACTTTTTTCCTTTAAAATGCCCATCTTGCTACATATGGAAGGTTGACCGGAAGCATTTAACTAATTTTGTGAATATCGCTAACACACAATTATTTTTAAGGATTTGTCATGTTTCAACAGTACCTATTTGAACAATAAAGTTTGGCCACTCTTCAAAAGAAAGACTAGCTTAATATTGGTAAAAGAAAGTATACAATTTTGTGACAAAGTCTATCTGTTTCATTCAAACCAGAGAAAGGTGCTGCCAAAATTTGTTCGAATTGGTACGAAATTCGTCTATATCGACCACCGTTTTTCGGTTCCGAAAATACCTTAAATAATAGTACAAAGCTTCAAAGCAAAGTTCAATTCGATTTTTCAGGCATAAAGGGTATACGAACTCAAATTGCATCACTTTCAAATGGTCGTAACTTTTTATTCATTAGGCACAAAGCTGGAAAATGGTAAAATAATAGGCATCTCGTGTTTTAAATCGATACTACGAACGATTAACTGATGACCGGAATGAAAAAAGTGACCAAAATAGATCTCCGTACAGGGTGCTCCATCTTTTATGTCGGTAAGTAAAAGCTGAATAACTTTCACATATAGCAACCGAGCGATTGTTTCAGATATGTTTTGGAAACGAAAATTCAGTAATAAATATGGTTAAAATGTATTGAGTGTCTTGGTTGAGTGTCATGAGTGTCTTTGTCCGTTGTCCACTTTTCTTTGTATTTTACTTCAACGAAAACGACCAGCAGCTGGATGACGCAATCGATCTTCTTTGAAGGGAAACTGTCGCTTCAATCGTCCCGCAATTGATTCAATACGAAACTGAATTCTTGATACTGGAACTGGAACTGGAACTGAGCTCTGGACCTGAACCAACCGGAATGATAGATTTACATTGTAGGAAAACTTCGCATAGTTGTTTGGGAATAGTTCTAAAAAGAACCGATTTATAACATTCAGAAACTGAACCTGAGTTCGAGAACCAAACAGGCTCAAAATTCAGTTGTAATTAAGCTCTAAAACTGGGTTTTCAATTTGAATTCCAATGCTGAATTTAGCCTCAAAATCCAGTTTCAGATTACATTTGAAGAAATTAATCCGAAATTCAGCTCCCGAATCCCGATCCAATATTCAGCAACTGAATACGATTTGCGCCCAAATGATAGCCCGACCTGAGCGTTCGAAGTTTTGTACCACACAAAAGGTCTGCTTTTATTGCTGATAACTCCCGATGTTCGAAGTCTAAACAAGTAAAACGAACTGACCCGGGTAGATGTGAATCTTGTCTTGACGCTTATGTGCAGTCTAAGGAATCAAAAACAACATCTGTTTAGCATCAAAATTAGTTATTATATCTTATTACACTATTGTTGAGTTATTCCAATTTCATTAAGTACAATTGATGCAGTAGTTCTATCTTTAAATAGAATACTATTGAATAAAGTTCATCAGAATCAGATAAGAGATATACTTATTATTCTATTCAGAATGCTAGAGTCTTCGATAAATATTTTGTTCTTGGTTTGATCTTACAATGACAGAATTTTATATTTTGTTGCCACTTTCTCATGCAGGCTTTGTTACAATTTTTGATATTTTAACTCTTATTTCAAACTAAATAATGTTAATTCTATCATCAAAATGTACAATTTTAATAATGAAATGGTAGGGAAGAGTCGGCAGCCTTGGGCAATTTTCCCCTTGACATTTTTTTGGCATTGAAAAAGCCTTACTTTTCACTATACGGGGTCGGGTGTAAATTAAAAATTTCAAAAATAGCCGCGTAACCTTTTTCTGTCATAATTTCGAACGTTAATAACTCAGTCATTTTTTGATGGATTGATAAAATTTAACAACCAATCGATTCGGAAACCATTAACTTAAAATTTCAATAGCATACTATTGAAAAAATGGTTACAATCGACCTATGTTTTCATCCACCAATCTCAGCTGTCTAAAATGATGCCATTCTCTCGTTCGGCTTTGAGTCATGCATAAAAACATCGCATTGTTCTGCGTAGCTACATAACATTTCTTTTCCTAGTTGATGCTTGTCTGTGAATGAAACAAGTAGCTCGTCTAGTGAGGTGATGACTGGATTGTCGCTTTTGAATTGTGTGTTGGTGCAATTTCCTCCGGTCTGCGGCACACCGTGTTCGCTTGAGTATCTTATATATCATTCAGCTATTGAAGAACTGAATCAGCGTGGTTACCGGTTGTTTTGAAATATCCCATGTATTTAGTAAATTCAATTATCAATCAATTATCAATTAATCAATTAATCATTTGCTTTGCGTCATACAAGCAGTGGTTTGTAGATGAACTTGCCACATTTAACTTGATTCGAAAAATTGCGTCGAGATTGTACTCGTGTGCAAACTGGAATCTTCATTTACAAGCGATACGGTGAGTTGCAAATGGATTCAGTTCGAAGTTGTATTAGGAAGATAATCATTAGAAACTTATTTTTCATTAAATATGGGTAAACACAATCAATTATCGCTTGGCATTAGCCCATAACTACTGTTATTGAACCAAACAATAGTCATGTAATCTAATTGAATGATTAGAAACTGATATGGTCTGATCAAGTAAAATCCAGATCGGTCAGAATCTCGGCTTACCGCCAGTCATATAATAATAACATCAAGTTACAATATGATCGAAATTGTGTAACTGTGCTGCATATCCAGTGGTTAATACTAAATTCAATACAAAAACTGTGGGAAGGATTAAAAAATCAATTATTACGAAAAAAAAATCATTTGTCAGCTTTATCGTACGATGACAGAGGTTTTGTTTAGATCGATGATGATGACCACACACTTAAAATAGATTCTCGAACTCGGCACTCGACTTCATTCACCTTCTCCAACCCTTGCTTTTGTATTCATTATTTCGTATTATAATGAAGTAAAATCTTTTTAGAGTCAAAATTACAATGGAAAAATGAAGTCTTAATAAAATTCATTCAATTTTTGTTCGATTTTATAAACAAAGATTCCAGCACCCCACAAGTGATGGCGCCACCAGTCTATTTTAAACGGTAATGTTTGATTTCAACCATCCCAAGTTATTTGAAATTGTGCAGACTCAGTTTGAAATGCAGACAAATCTCATTAGTTCAGCTGAGTTTCAGTATCCAAATTGGCTGCTTACTGGCGATAAAATGTCTACAGGCTAGCCAAGAACGGTGACTTTTTTCTTTTCTAAATACGTTGATATACGTTCACAACGGCGAATTTTGAACCGTAATATGACCGAGGAATGTAATTTAACATGAAACTTAATCTTCAGTTTCAACTCCCAAGATGAGAAACAATTCTGGAAATAAGTGATGCAAAATAGACTGACTCGACAATTCGCACTGCTACTGTCGTCTAATATACGCGGTTGTACCACAAGGAAGCAATATTGAGCGTTAATTATTTCTACTTTTCATCAAAGATTTTAAGAACCTCATATTGACTTTTTGATGAATGATGACACTACACTGAACTATCTCTACCAAAAGATTCATACCTTAATTCGATTTTTAGTACGAAAAATAAATGCTTGATAAGTGGTAAAATACGGTCATATGCAGTGTTTCCACTTTGTGTTTTCATCAATAGAATCTCTTCCAATTAGTGCACCACGATTAAGCTACCTAGAGAGGTTTAAAATTATCAGTAAACCCGTACAGGAAAGTTTGTTTTCCAATTGCCCCATAATTAACCTCACTGTCCCTTCTATCTCCATCATAGCATTTGAAGGGGGATGGAATATTACACAGGACAAAAAGTCACCTGATTATATAAATAATAAATTAGAAAAATGCATGAAATATATAAAAACAATTTTAAATAAAAATTCCGGACCAAGAAGATATCAACTGTTGGCCCTCAAGCAATTTGCGAAATGACTAGAACCAGTATCAGCTACAATTTTCCATAATTAATTTCCATTGCTATACATTGCAAAAGTATTCAGGACAAATAAGCAAACACCCGCACAAACTTACCCAGTCCGCAGAGCAGCAGAGTCGTTAACAGTATTCTAATTATCCTCGCCATCTCGTAGTTCGTTGATTAAATACGTTCCATCAGCCGGGTGGTACCTGCAGCTCAGTTCATCATTGGCATCAACCGTCCTGCATCAAAATCCCCCGGAGGCGATCCAATTCAAGCGGTGAAGGTTTTTATAAGCCTTAGAATTCTAGCACCACCAGAAACCAGAAACCACCACCAACACCACGAGCACCAGCACTGGCACAATATTTCACGTAAAACACAAGCTACTTTCGAAATTGAGATGAATCAACTTTTCACCGTATGCATCCAGCATCTGGGAGATTCGCTTTCGCTGTTAATTAAACATTTCTTCTCGTTTACCATCCCATTGTGAGTCAATTCTGTGTAAAACACTCAGTCGGTCGGTCGGAAAACTTTGCACACTCTATTTGTAATAGCAGGGAATAAATGCTCAGCCGTGATTTATCTCCCTAACATATCATTCCCAAAATTACATTCACTCTGTGCATACGTGAATCCAGTAAGTGGCACTTTAAGATATGCACCCGCAGCTTAGTAGCATTTGCTAATTAGTAACACTATCCATTCCTGCAGTAATCCAGTAAAGCTACACCGCTCCGGTCTAACCGGATGGTGGCAATTATCCTTTCAAGATCACGTCCCGCATGCGACTGACGGTCGAGTAATCCTTCTGCACTTTATTTATGTTTACGTTTTATTATTTATCACCATATGAGAAGCATTCGTTTTCCGTGTCACTTCCGTTTTACTCTTTCTCTCGGTTTTTTTTTTTTTTTTTTGCTCACAGATTTTCAAATGCCGACCAGCTTCAGCGTGAATCCTTTACCGATGAGAAAGCGGCACATGGGAAAAAAAACTCTTCAAAACAAATCCCTTCTTCGGTCACCCCCTTAAGCAAAACACCTCACAAATCTCTCCTTACAGGGATGTATTTTGGTTGCCCACGCTAGGGAAATCCGCGCGATATTTCCCGATCGGACCACAAACGACGACTGACGGCAAACTGATGCTGCTGAGCTCGTATAAACGCTGTGTCCGTTTTCCCATTCATGCAACCCGAAGCTCGCTCGTGAGATGGCGCCGTTCGCTTATTTCGGAAAGTGTAGGTACGCTTCGGGAGAGAGAGCGAGAAAAAGCAGTAGGTACTACCGCACTAAACGACCCCCAATGTGGAAGAGAAAGTGCTTACGGTTGATGTTGGTCATGTTAACCACCCAACGCCACCCACTCACCAACCGAATCGTGAGGAGGGTGAAAATGATCGATCGAACATGTCAAGACGCGAACCAGTTCGTGCTTTTGCTAGCAAGATTGGGTGCAAGTGAGGGTACAAGACGTTCCAGTGGTCAGTAGGGGAACTAGAATGACAGGTAGATTTAAGGGCACTCCGCATTCAGCCGATCCGAGCTCGCCGGCGTTGACTTTTTCTCTCTTCGGCTATGGCTGAGCACGGGCGTGCGCATGTATAGGTACGCCGGACCCGACACAGTTGCTACGGTGCGAAAAGCTCGGCGAGGAATATCGTTGCCAAAGATATGAATTTTATGTCGGGTCCGGCGTACTTATACATGCGCACGCCGGCAGCACAGTCATGACCGAAGAGCGAAAAAAGATCGGCGATGGAAATGTCGGCTGAATGCGGTTTGACCTTTAACGTTCGATCAGTGGTGGTAAATTGCGAACCAAACGCCGATGCTTCTGCAAATTTACTCAAAAATGTTCACCGAGCGTAAGCATACGATAGGTTCGAAAACTGTTTCCTCGGTTAATGCCAAGGTGTTCTGTGCTCGGTGTTTGGCGAAGCAATCTGATTCGAACCGTTCGGTTGGCGGACCATCGGCGAGGGCCGAGTAAACTGCGTTCGATACGACGGTTTGTTGATTTCAATTCTCGCACCCTGGTTTTGAAATTATCAATGCACACGTGATCAGCACAAAAAAAATTGTTTTGTTCGATTGGTAAATCGATCAATAGCGACCCTTACACGAGTCATTAAAAATGTCATTACTATAAAATAATATCATTTTAATGAACGTGTAATGGTGTACTAATGACGAGATTTCTAACAAATTTGAAATACTTCATTACTTAGTTACATTAAAAATGACATTTTTAATGCTCGTGTAAGGGCCGCTAATAGTAATTCAAATGGTATTATTTTGGTCATTATCAGTGTGCGTAGGGTGGCTCGATATGTAAAATAGTAAGTTTTGCATATTTTGCAAATTTTATGGTTTTGGTTATAGAATCTGTAACAAAAAGAATTGAATATTTTGGAACATTTCAGCAATCGTAGAGTGGCTCAATATGAAAAGGGATTTTTTTTACTCTTGCAAATTCGATGTTTAATAAACTGGTGAGTCAATAGCAAAGAAAATTAAGTAATTTCAAGTATTTTCAACAAGCTTATTTAAATTTGATGTTCTATTGATTGTTGCACGGAAAGACCGAAATTAGCATTTTGGCGAAAAAATTAGTTGATTTTCTGATTTTAGTTAGTTATTTTTTGAGACAACTAAAAAAATCTTACTTTTGCTAATTTAGATTTTTTAATTCTGATTCTCTTAATAATAATAAAATATTTGTTGAAATGGCTATTTTTTTAGTTGAATTCACCAATTAATAGTGCTGTCATTTTTTAGCTAAGGCACGCTTCATATCCATTCAACTAATTTTTTAGTTGAATTAGAGAAATAAAACGTTGTTTTCAACCAACATAAATGGTTGAATTGGTTTTTGCAATTAGCAGCTATATGGCGCTCGTTAACACCGTAATGACTACTAGCCACTAGATGGCACACTACTACCGAAAAAAATTTCAGTCGCGGTTATCTTTTCTATATTTGCAGGTATAAATACGATGTTGTATTGGAGAAAAAGACATAAGCGAAACATAAACTTCTTTTTGAAAAATTTTACTTCTAAATCGCTGTTTTCTTCATTCGACTTCGCGAAATCGACTCTCTCACTGAAAACCTTGAGCACTCGGAAAACAAAAACCGAATACAAGTAGTACTTCGGACGGCGTAGCCCGGAATGAGAAGATACAAAAAAACATCATTTGACGTGTACAATTAGAGTGCAACATTCGAAACTCACTTCACTGTTTCGCGTAAAAACATTATCACCCACAATCGCTTCAACTGCGCACAAATTCTAAATAAATACACTTTCCACTAACAGTTTACGTCATTTTTACATATCGGTTTAGAAATTTATATAGGGATATATCGTAACACATGCGAAAAACATCTAAACAATTTGCGAGCAGTTTCAACAAGACTGTCCCTTTTAGTTTTTTAATGGATTGTTTTGCTTTGACACTACTGTCCTTCAGTAATGACGGTGATAGATAAATAGAATCAAAGTTTCTGATTTTAATAACGAAATTAGTTGTCAATGAGAATTTCGTGTTGGATTGAAATATTGCTGGTTTGTGTCCAGAATATTCGCCAACTTAACACATTCTCTAAAAATAAGAGTTTTTTTCAGCACAGTAAATTCTAAATTTTAACTAATTTTATAGTTATTTTGGAAATTTTGTTGTTAAAATCAACTAATTCAAAAACAGTAATACGAATTAGGCGCAGAGCTAATTTCGGTCGTTCCGTGTGAATCAATAGCAGTTCAACTTGGATAGTTTTAGACATTTTCAGAGAGCGTAGAGTGGCGAAATTTGAAAATTTGGATTTTTTTTTACTAATTCGATGATTTATTAAATAGTAAAAAATCTTTGGAAATTATCTGCCACCGTAGGGTTTTTCTATTTGAAAAATTGTAAAACTTTTGACTAATACCAATTCGATGGTTTGTTGATTGTTGGATTTAAATAATTTTGGGCATTTTCGGTGAGTGTAGGATGGCGCAATATAAAAACTTGGTATTTTGACTTTTTTTTTCATAAATACGTTTATTTCATAGGCAATATACATAAGTTTTTCTTCGCCGTGGCATCCACAATACATAGTACTTAAATCCTAATACATTTCGAATATCATATTAGTATGTTGGTATTCATTAGTTAATCTAAACACTGTTTTTATCAAGCGAGTTGCTGTTATAAATTATATTAAATGAAATACATTTATTTTCTACGTGATCTTATAACTATTTCAGGTTTGTTTGTATCAGTTCATCACTTTTACTTAATATAAGATAGCTGGCTATTGGTTGAACTCATGGAAGAGAAAACAGTCTAACATAAAATAAAATTTAAATTGGAACTCCAATGGACTTCATGAAATAATAAAGAAATTTCATGTAAGTAACGTCACGACAAGCAAGAATGTCGCGAACTGGGACATTTGATAGTCTACCTTGGGTACGCAAGGAATTTATTTTGGAGCGGTTTTATACTAAAACGTCGAAAGACAAAAGGTCGAATGACAAAACGTCGAACGACAAAAAGTCGAATGTCAAAATATCGAAAGTCACAAAACGTCGAATGTATCAAAAGGATGACTGCGACAAAAGATCGAATATAACATAAAGTCAAAGTACCAGATAGTCGAGATACCAAAACGTCGAATACAACAAAAAGTCGAATATAACAGAAGGTCGAACGCCACGCCGAGGTTTCCGCCAGCCCTAGTCGGCCGCCGACCTACAGTCGGAAGCGGGGGCCTCTTGCATACGGACCTGTGATCCACTCGTTGGCCCGGTATACTTAAACATAGTTTGTTTGCCACTTTTAGGTCCGATCGAGCGGTAGCGAAGTCGGACGGCACTCAAACCTGTGATCCACCCGTTTGCCCGGAATGTTGGCTCGTATGTTATTTTGTAACATAAAATAATGTCTTCAAAAAGTTAATAAAGACCATTCTTGAACATGTAAAGTAGGGAATCACAGAAAGAGAGACGTTCATAAAACAAAATGAATTCAATTATTGTAATTAATAGTAATGTAATAAGAAATGTTGTCTATTACTGCAAACCTTTCCACAATTTCAAACAACTTGTCATACTTTTCCACCTTTTTTCTAATCTATTAGGTTGCTCATAATAACAAATAATGCTTTACTTCACTTTCCATTGTTCTGGGCTTTTTTATGATTGCCGAGAACATATTTTCGTCGTGAATGCGACTTACTTTACTATGGGGCGCCTTTTCAAAATTTACTCTGTACAAGAATGGGCAGAACTTTATCGCGAATATCTCTTGATGTACATAATCCAACATCATATTTTTTACTACAAGCTATCGGAAATATGATCAGGAGTTTGTGATTAAATTTTCAACAGCGTGAGATAACCATATATAACTGAGAAACAAAATTTTCTAAAACTTTTGGAAATGAGTAAAATTCATTACGCTTGCTTGACTTTTTCGCACCCGGACGACGGTTTTGAGGTAGTCAGGCACATATTAGTTCCAATTATTTACCTGCTGGGTCGTTTGCATTGGAGCAAAATACAGCGAAAAAATGGACAAAGGGAACATTATGTGAAATCAGCCCTTCTTATGGCTCCAAATGTTATCTAAAGAACTACAAAGATTGTTTCTTTGCATATCGGAAATTAAAACCATTAGTGTAGTGCAAATTTAGAATAATTTGATTGGCTTTGTGCAAAATTTGCAACAGTGTTTAATATCGTTTATATCAGAACATTGTTTAATATCGTAGAATTACACAGTTTTGCCCTTCTGAATGCATAGCACCGACTCAGAATAGATTCGAACTCAACTCATCACTCTCCATCACGAATTCTTTTAAGAATTACCATTATTTTATCATAAAGAACTATACTGGTTATTTCGTTATATTTAATTGTATGTCAGAATATTTAAAGTAGCAAATCTGTACTTTAGTTTAGGTGTATTGTTTCAAATTCTAGTAGTGGAAAAGAGGAAAGCGTGCACAATTCACGCAATCGATCAACTAATTGATATTCGGAAGCATAAATAAAGAGTGTTAGTTTTATTCGTATTCACGATATCCAATTATGTCTCTGACATTAAACACCCGTACTTTTTCATCAGATTTTATGATTTGAAAAGCTTTTGGTAACAGATCGGCTGAAAAGTTCGTATCGTTTCTATAAGAGGGCGCCACTATAATTAAATCCATACCATTTTCAGTTAGTACCAACCATCAAAAGATATGTGCATAAATTTGACAGCTGTCTGATTATTAGTTTGTGAGATATTGCATTTTGAGTGAAGCTACTTTTGTTATTGTGAAAAAAATGGAAAAAAAGGAATTTCGTGTGTTGATGACACACTACTTTTTGATGAAAAAAAGTGCCGCCGATACCAAAAAATTGCTTGATAAGTGTTATCCAGACTCTGCACCGGGCGAAGCAACAATTCGTAAGTGGTTTGCAAAATTTCGTACTGGTCATATGAGCACCGAAGACGATGAACGCAGTGGGCGTCCAAAAGAGGCTGTTACCGATGAAAACGTGAAAAAAATCCACAAAATGATTTTCAATGACCGTAAAGTGAAGTTGATCGAGATAGCTGACACCCTAAAGATATCAAAGGAACGTGTTGGACATATTATTCACGAATATTTGGATATGAGAAAGCTTTGTGCAAAATGGGTGCCGCGTGAGCTCACAATCGATCAAAAACAACAACGAATTGATGATTCTGAGCAGTGTTTGGAGCTGTTATATCGAAATAAAACCGATTTTTTCGTCGATATATAACAATGGACGAAAAATGGCTCCATCACTTCACTCCGGAGTCCAATCGACAGTCAGCTGAGTGGACTGCACGCGATGAACCGAACCCAAAGCGTGGAAAGACTCAACAATCGGCCGGTAAGGTTATGGCGTCTGTATTTTGGTATTCGCATGGTATAATTTTCATCGACTACCTTGAAAAGGGAAAAACCATCAACAGTGACTATTATATAGCGTTATTAGAGCGTTTGAAGGACGAAATTTAAAAAAAACGGCCTCATTTGAAGAAGAAAAAAGTTTTGTTTCATCAAGACAATGCACCGTGTCACAAGTCGATGAAAACCATGCTGAAATTGAACGAATTGGGCTTCGAATTGCACCCTCATCCACCGTATTCTCCAGATTTGGCCCCCAGTGACTTTTTCCTGTTCTCAGACCTCAAGAGAATGCTCGCTGGTAAAAAATTTAAAAGCAATGAAGAGGTAATCGCTGAAACTGGGGCCTATTTTGAGGCAAAAGACAAATCGTACTACAAAAATGGTATCGAAAAGTTGGAAGATCGCTATAATCGCTGTATCGCCTCTGATGGCAATTATGTTGAATAATAAAAACGAATTTTAGCAAAAAAACGTGTTTAATCCACCTAGCAGTGAGATGATACCTTTTTTTACCAATCTGCATGTGTTTTTTGCATGAATATTCTTCGGTGTTTAAGTTTTCATGACATTATTTTAATGACCGTCGTTTTAAGCGACAATTTGAGATTTTAATCACTCATTACTCTGTAATGTCGAAACTGCAAATCGGATCGAATTTAAATCTAGAAGTGTGATAAACGATTAAAGATGCCATGATATGTAAGTTCCACTTTAGAGTTTACGGTAATTTAAGGTACTTCCGGAGCCGGTATTCAGGAACCAGCATAACCCAAACCGATTCGTATGGCCATATGACGAATAAATTACAACAGTTTTGAGTCCAACTTTGAAGCTCAATCCCATCTTCTATATCGGTTTGAATTTTAAAAATTCATCATCATGTAATTCGAGAACCAGAAGTCATAAGTGGATAAAATTAATTAATTTTTGTATGTATGTATAAAATTAATTAATTTTGTATATAAGTTTATTTTAATTTGAATTTTTGTTTCTGATATTTGATTACGCTTTTTTTTGAGAAAACGATTGAGCTTTGAGAAACGATTTTATACTGGAACCGGAATTCTAAAATCGGTATGGCCGAAGTCAGATAAATTCTCCTGAATAGCTGTATAGTTTACATTTGTTTCAAAATATTTGAAAATCAGTGAAATCATCTTTGAGAAATCATAGCACGAATTTAATTTATAGAGGCCTTCTGAATCGACAAAAAGTTAATTTTTTTTATCGGCTATCCAAATCTGCTAACCCGATAAATCTGATTAATTTATGTGGAATAGACATTTTTATACCAATCACCCTGTATCCCCGAAACCGGATGTTGGATCTGGTTGAAGAGCAAAATGTTTTATAAAATCTTGAAACTTTTCATTTAAATCTTAGATGATTCTTAGAATTCATTTGAATCTTAGATCGGTTCAGCCATCTACGAGTAGAATGAGTTACACAATTTTGATTTCGTTTCATATATCATCCTGTAGTTCCGGAACCAGAGGTCGGAACCAAACATAATTCAGGAACTTTGTTTGCTCCCACATACGACTTTTCGTGTGAATCTGAATTTGTAGAAAAGAAATTTTCCGAGAAAATTGAGTGAAATTATTTGTCACACACGCATTTGCTGATCTCGACGAACTGATTCGAATGGTATATGGATATTATGTTCTTCCAGCATTTATTGCTGTAAGTAGTTTAAAACAATATAATTAAAAAAAATCTGCCATCATCTGGTTTATATATGTCATATTCGAACGATTATGTTGCCAAAAACGAGCCGTGCTAAAATCGGTCCGAGGCTAAATGTCATGGAAAAGGATGCTGTACACAGTCTTTTTGGTACTTGGAAACAATTGTATGTAACAGAATAAAAAAAAACGTGTTTTCCGTTGCTCCCAAGCATTGCTTTGTCATACAGCGCTCAAAACTCCTACTGCTGGAATAGGGGGAAAAGTTGTTTACACAAAAATTTCGATATCTCCGTTAAAAATGGACGGATTTTAACAATCTATGGCTTGTTGGATAGGTATTATCGTGCGGAATCTAAGTCTGAAAACATATTCTGTTTTCAAGGTCAATTGTGACAGATACTGTCAAAAAACTGAAAATTCTGACATAAAACTTCGTATAACTCAAAAAGTTAACATCCGATCTCAAAACCATTCAATAGCGTTTTGGGTGACGGGGAGACCTTTCATTTGCAACTAGTTTGATCAAAATCGGCCCAGCCATCTCTGAGATCTCGACCTCTTAGTTGACAACACACATACAGACACACACACATACACACACACACACACACACACACACACACAGACATTTGCTCAGTTCGTCGAGCTGAATCGATTGGTATATGTTATTCGGCCCTCCGGGCCTCGGAAAAATTTTCGAAAGTTTGAGCGAATTCTATACCTATTTTTTATATATATAAAAAAAGGTAAAAATGTGTGTTTCTATTAAACGATACGAACTTTTCAGCCGAACTGTTACGTACACTTGTGGTACAAAAGCCTATACTTCAACTTTCTTGAATGTCATCTTTGTTCTCTATGTATAGTGAACGAAATCCAGTGACTGTTTTCTTTTGAAAAAAAAATTGTGAGAGATGAAAAACCAAATTTTTGCTGCGAATCGGATTCGCAAATTTTGACAAACTATTGATTGTTGCCGATTCAAAATCTGTGAGTGCTGTGAAGTGCAATTACGTAAAGTGAGAGTAATTACCAACAACAATTTAAAATTTGGGAATAAACACTTTGCATCATTTTGCTACTTTATTCCATTATCGACTTTTAGAGCCGCAAACTTTGCCTCTGGCGAATAATTAGGTTTAACAGTTGATGTTCAGTGGATATATGTCATTCAACACACCCAGAATTCACCCTTACATTGTATTCGAATTACTGTTGTAATCTATCTTCCGTTATGTTCGACTTTTTGTCCCTTTCGACTTTATGGTGTATTCGACCATTTGACGCATTCGGCCTTTTGTTCCTTCGACCTTTTGGTGTTTCGACCTTTTGTTCATCGACGTTTTGTCATTCGACCTTCTGTCATTCGACACTGTAGTATATATTCTTTGGAGCAGACAATTAAACATAAAATTAATCTGTACGTTTCAATGTAATTTAATCGCAAAACTAAGCGTTAATTGAAAGATACAGTTCTATTCATTGAAACTTCAACGTAATCCAATTTAGTTTTGCATCGATGATGGTTTTCAATCAAACTTTCGATTCAAACCATGTCTATTCCATGTTCAGAATCAGAACTAATTGTCTCAACGTTCCCCTAGTTGTTTGGAGATTTGTGACTAGTTTCTAAGCAATTTGATACTTAATTATAAAAACACACTTCACCCACACTATTTTTCCATAGTGGATTAGTTTGTTTTAATTGATATTTTGATGAAAATAACAAATAATTCTCTCGTGAGTTCTTGTCTATTTTCTGACAAACGATTTCACAGTTTATTTTTCTTTGAACAATCAGCCTAAAATGAACGAACTTTAGATACAGTTAATATTTATAATGCTTTAATTTTACAAACTTTTTAGTTGAAATAAATAATTAGATATCAATTGAAAATGATTAGTTATTTGAAGTTACGCTTTTGTTTCCTGAGATCATTCAGTTGGGTTTGTTTTTAAGAACAAAATGATATCTTTCATTTGCTTTCAATTATCGAGAATTATCGGATGGATTTTCAATTTGACGCTTAACTCTTTGCAGTGGCGTACCGAAGAAATTTGACGCCCGGTACAAAATAAGAGATTTGTTGCCCCCATCGTCGTTGATTAAGCAAAAAAAAAAAACAAAGCTGAATTCCATCTCCGGAAAGATGATTTGGGCGAGCAAAAAAAGGTGCCAAGGATTAGTTTGCGCCCCCCTTAAAACGCCCCTCCTAGATATGCCCCCTTCACCTCCCCCCTACCCCATAGATACGCCACTGACTCTGCATAACCTGCTAAAGCTTTTGATTAAAATAAAATCTTTGAAGAAATTTCTATTCTGACACCCTATATCTCTACAAACTTAAAAAAAACCCTGTGATTTTACATCTTATTAGGTGCACATAAATGTAGCGTCGCAGCTCACGCAAATTTACGTGGAAGAACATTTAATATTGCGTCTAAAACTCCATGTATGAAATTCGTTGAAATAAAAAAGGTATACTGATAGCAATCGCCGCGACTTGAACCAAGAATCATTGGATCGCAAGTACATCTGTTAATCGACCGAGCCACAGAAGCATGCATCTGCTTGGCTGGTAAAAGGTACATTTGAATTCATACAGTCGCACCTGCTAGCAGAATGCAAATTACAGTCGAAACCAGTAAAATTCAAGCTCATCTAACATTAAGTCATTACAAATGACATTTTCCGTCATTTGACAAATTAGCTCTTTATGAGTTACATCGTATGAGGGATTAAGTTACCTGTAAAATTCAATTTTATTTGGTGTGTATATTCGACTTGATGATTCTCATACTAGGTTGCAATATTTTAAAACCTTTGTGTGGAATATTCACATACATTTTCATAGACACAACTTATACAAAGGTTATATGCACATAGTTAGAATAAGCGGCAATAGTAAAATGATTCTATCGCAATTATCCACTGCCCATACAGAATCGGATCGCGAAACGAGAATAAGCGACCGTTGGTTGCTTCAAAGAGAATCCCCACAGCAGCCAGCTAACCTTTGATTCTCAGACAGATCATCGAGAGAAATTCGCTCTCACACTGGTGTCAATTCTGTGTTAAATTAACCATGCCGGTTATTTGTTGCTGTGATGATATCCGTCTCTCTTTGATGACACTGATCGAATCGTGTGAAGAGTTGCGAGTGAGCGTTCTTTGACACGATAAAAGCCATCCTTGGTTTTAACAATAGAATTTCTATTGGTTTGTAAATTATTTCTACCCGGGGTACCGTGATGTATAACAGCCAACTGATACTGGAAAACTGAAAAGGTTATCGAAATGTCAGATGCTGACAACTTTAAAGACTGATTAGATGGCTAATAAACTGATTTCGTGCAACCACCAACCGGCAACAACCAGTTACTGAACATGAATAAATTAATTCACTATAAGATGCATGCATGCATGATAGAGCAATCTTTAGCCTGTTATCATCCATTCAGTATTTCACTGCCTCGAGTACCGCGAGTTCCCGCAATCGATAATCGAGTTTGGTTAGGTGTAGGCAGCAGAACATCTCGGACTGCGAAGGTGGTTGCAAAGGAGTAAGCGCACTCTCCACGCGATAAGATTTATTTGTAAACTTTCTTATTCTGAAACTGATTTTGAATGAAATAAAATAATGCTGTGATTACTTGCACTAATCACTAGCACTTCTAATTTCTTGTAAGTATTTTTTTAGTGGTATTAAGGTTCAATGCAAGTCAAGGTATTGAAGATACTAGAATTAAACAGAACTGGAACCAAAAAGCGATCGTTAATCTTATGACTTAGTTTCAATTAGAGCTGTGCGCCGATCCGGAACATGATAATCTGCATCACAAAACCATTTTTTACCAGTGCCGGTAGCACATCGGCATGTGTTATTGTTACTAATTGTTGTAACTTTCTCAAGAAAATGTGATTTTCTGAATCTTATGGTAGATAGGAATGCTGCTTACTATCCGACGTTTCGGTCTTCGGTGTAAACCTTTTCCAAGGAAAATGAAAGCTATCGTTTACAGTCAAATAGCCGATGTTTGACACGACATTGTCTGATTAGTTTTAGAACATTAAAAATTGATCAAACAACGTAGCATTAGACCTCTACTTTTTACTCTAGAATGTAGTTTATAGAAGATAGAATTCATTTGGGTTGTGAACCATGCAGTGAATTATTCGAAACGTTTAGTCAGCCTCCTGGCAGCCATGCGTATGCGGGGAGAATAAAATACAAATGCAATCTTTTGAAACCGAATGGTCCTTTTCTGTACTACAAATCTTAAACGGTCAAACGGTATCAAATTAATTGTTATTTATACACATCTCGAATGCAGTCCTACGTCAATCTCGCGGTTATGCCTCTGGACCCAAGTAGCAAACATTGTTCTTGTATTGTATTTCTTAACTCTTCCCGCAACGAGTGTGCAACAAGTTTCTTGCTTGATATGTTTCACAGCAGTAATATTGGTGGAGAGAAAAGTGGATATAAAACTGCTCAAATAAACATATTGTACAGTTAGTGAATAAAACCGATCTGGAACACAATCCTTTCAGGTTTTTGAGTTGATTTCACAAGCAGTAATATGAATGATTTTTACATTTGTTACAAAAACACGTGGTATTACTGTAGCAATTGTTGATCATGCCAATTTTAACAAGTTCTAATTGCTACTGGGGTAATTACCTACTCCAAGTTTTCTCTAAAGTTATTTTTAGATGCCGAAAATTCGACAGCAAACGAGCGAAAATTGTGTCCGATAGTAATTCACATTTTCTGAACACTCTTCTCTATGAATGGATTGAAAAGAGGAAATAATATGCAATAAAAAATCGAAGCATTATTGGTTATCTAGTTCTCTTAATTAAAGAGCCTTTCAGCCGAAAGCCTCTGAAAGAAAAAAAAAGTATTATTGACACTAATGATAGTGACATCGGCTCTGTCAAATGAATCCGGCGATGCGGTGCAGACATAGTAGACTGGTCGTTTTTTCTTCATATCGGTAGCGCAACAAAACGGTCAGCGGTGGCGAGTTGGCACGGCGGCACACAGTTCTAGTTTCCATCCGTTTATTTAGCTTGCTAATCGAAAATTCAACCAGAATTACGTCGTTTTCGCTTGAGAAAACTGATCCTGACCTAGGGTAGTTTTATCAAACAAACACTTTTCACGGAACTGTATTGGGTTCGCACTTAGCTAACCTGATATAAAAACCAGGTTAGTAACTGACTCGATTCTCCGTTCAACAACATTGAAACTAGGTTAAAAACTAGCTTCTAACAAACGGTTTGACTGCAGTTAGGGTGGAAACTGGGTTAGGTTAAGCATCAAGCAAAAACGACATTAATAACCAATGCCAGTAAACATTTATTGGTAGAGTTGAAACCAAAATGTGTTCTTGTTGAAGGTTACTTTTGTTAAGAAAACAAAATCCTAAACACTACTTTCTTCATTTCCCCATTGAATATTCGTTCAGTGCATTGCAAAACAGAACCGTCACGGGAATGACATCTTAGCTAACGAACTTCAATGTGCAATCCGGGTCAAAAATTAATCGGGTTTTTTAATAATCGAACAATCCGCGAAGCCAACATAGTGCCAGTGTATTTTATAATATGTGCCTGTTGGCAAATCTGTGATATTAGATTAGCAAATTAACAAAACAGGTACGTTCAAAGTCAACATCAAAACGATAGTATTTTCTCTCAAACAAATGCCAAACAACGCGGTATTCTATGGTGAACCAACTTTGATACGCTAACAAATATAATTGTAGATTTCAGCAAAGATTATTCGAATATTAAAAAAAAAATATTCCCATGATTAATGTTTATCGACTGAAACATATACAAAAAGAGCGATAGTAAACAATTTAGATTTAATTTTTATTTGTTGATACTAGAGTTATATAAATTCTCACACTGGTTGCTCACTCTGATTGCGGCTGTAGGAGATGAAAGGACAGTATCGGCACCCGAAACGTTGTTTTAGTTAAAGTGCAAGCAATTCTATTATTGGCTAGAAATTCAAAAAGCATGTTTTAATTAATTTCTCCGTTTAAACAATCATTTTATATTTTGTTTATAACATTCGCCATTTCTTCCAAGCAAACGTTCGCATGAGCCGCTATTCCCCCGTATCGCCATAACTCTGGCACTCGTTATCAGCAAATCCATTAGGACTGACAGAGCAATAGGGAACGCGGTAAGGTCGCAAACAGCACCGATCTAAATTGGTCTTGGTGATAGGAGTGATAGATTCCAAGTTACTTAAACGATCACCCAGAACCGAATCCGATCAGTGTCCGGCTGGATTCGATCGTGATCGCGTTGTAACAAGTATCCTGAACTTCAACTTTGAAGTTGTTGTAGTGAAATAACTAGTTCATTTGCGGATAACTATAAGAGTGCTATTTTACCATTGTCTACAGTAAATAAAGTTGTGATTGTAGGTGTCTTATAATATGTACGGAAAACAAGAAACGAACGGAGTAAGTTGCTGTGTGGTTGAACAATGATCAGTATTTATAAATAAAACCGGTCAAGTATTATCAAGACCGCAATTTAACTGACTGACTGGGTTTGCTCGCATAGACAGCAGAGTGAATATTGTTAAGTTGATAGTTCAGTAAAGTCCTGTTGGGTTAAAAGTCAACAAACTTTAAATATGCTTGCACGTTCAAACTACGTTCACAAAATAAGTTTCTTAGATTTTGCTGATGATTTAGTTTATACCGGCTTTGCTGCTGCATTCAAAATTATTCCTATCTGATTAGGCATATTTTCATCCACGTTTGTAATATTTATACATAACCTAACCAAATCAAAACATGAATAAAAGTTTTCGTTTTGCTTGCGTGACTGGATTCAAACAGAGATCAATTACAAACATAAACATTGATGCGAAATTGACAGTTGTTTTTATATTTGTAATTCAAAGTTTTGTTCATCTAAAACATTAACTTTCTTCCGACACCGATAAAAACTCGCATCTGTTGAACTCAAGATAAAGTAAAGTTATTTTTCGAATCCTCGGCTGAACAACTAGAAGTCAGATGATTATTATTTTTACGTTTCGTCTTTGACTCATCAGTGCAGAGCAGTTCAAATTGAACTGCTTAGTGCTAAACTCGGAAGTTCAATTTGAACCGCTAAGCAGACGTAAAATTTCTGCTACTTACAGAACACTTTTTGTTTTGCAACGAAGTGCAATGTCTTTTCTGACGTGCCGAACGAAAACGTGTTTTCGACTATTTCTGGCCGATGCAGGTATGGTCATTTAGGGGTTAGCCAAATTTTGTGCTAGGGCACATAACCGTTTTTATTATTTTTACGTTTCGTCTTTGACTCATCAGTGCTTAGCGGTTCAAATTGAACTGCCGAGTTTAGCACTAAGCAGTTCAATTTGAACTGCTCTGCACTGATGAGTCAAAGACGAAACGTAAAAATAATAAAAACGGTTATGTGCCCTAGCACAAAATTTGGCTAACCCCTAAATGAGTCAGATGATGCCAAATTTAGATTATGAAACGGATGACATCAAACTTCCCATTCGCTTTTATCCACAATATTTTGAGAATCTTTTTTCTGTAGAGAATTACTTTAGCTACGTCAATCCATAGAGACTTAAACGCTTAGAATTATTATAATGAATCAATTTTGTTGCAATGAATGATGTAATGATGTCTTTCTCATATTTTCAAAAACATCACTAGAACATTCTGTAAAGAAATTTAATTTCCAAACTTGTCCAAAATCAAAACATAATAATGGGTACAAACTACCGAAACCATTTAAATTTGTAAACAGTTATGTCAAGTTAATATAGATTAGAACATAGCAACCCTGCACGCTGTGTGCTAGGCGGTGGTGTTTTCTCCTTCCGTACCAACACTTAGCGATTTTGCATCGTATGTATGACGATTTGAATGTTTTGACATTCATCACCATATAGTTTCGAAACCGGAAGTCGGATAGAAATGAAGGCCCTTATTTATGTTCTCACTCCCACTTTCACATTCACTTGATTTTGCCTATTACCGGTATCACGCATAGTGAAGTGATCACTGTGGTAGAAAAAACTATTTTTTTTCAACAAAATGTTGGTGGCGTGATGTTCATAATGACATCAAGTTCATTCAAGTAATAACTTTTTTCTCTGAAGCGACTTTCGTGGTAAGGACCTACATTCACTTCAGTTGGTTTTCACCGTGTAGTGATTCCCGTAATAAGGGCCATAGCCTTTTTATACGAAGACGACAAAACCTATTCCTAATCCTCCTAGCGGTGTGATAATGCTTTTCTCCTGTCATCGACACAGTCACATCGACACATTTTTGTCTTTTCTTGGTAAAAGAATTCCTTACACGAATTTGGGCTCAATTTTTGATACAAATTCATTCCGATTGCTTCGGTTAGTTCACAAAAGCATGCTTCAGTGCCTACGTCAAACTCGGCAGCTTGATCGTAGGTCACTTTCTGAAATTATTGTGCGGATAGAAAAAAAAACCCTTCTTAATCCATCTAGTGGTGTGATAATGCCGAAAAAAAATTGTTAGATGCTAAAAGTCTTAGAATTGCATGAAACGTCGAGATTTAGTGTCATCTCAAAAGAAAAAAAATTTTTTTTTTCGAAAATCTAAACCTCATCCCATAGGGGGGAGGGTGCTTTTTCAAGATCGAAAATTTTCAAACTTTAACCGTTGGACAGCACCCCATACCCATGTCCGATTTACCTCAAATTTTGCATGAGGACTTTTTTCGAGGTGCTTAAACTTTTGAACAATAGCGCTTTACGAAATTAGAAGTGATCCAAAAGTATTGGCACTCTTATATACATTAGAGCGGTAAAAAACAACGTGTTTTATCTGTTACGTCACTTATACCATTATATCTCCGGAACCAAAAGTCACAGCCATTTGGTCTTCAAACATGAACAATGGCCTAACAATAGCTTCGAAACGTGCCTAAGCTTGTTAAAATCTGTTTGGTCATCTCCGAGAAACTTGCACGGTAAAAATACAACGGGTTTTGTCGGTTACGTCACTTATATACTCATATCTCCTGAACCAAAAGTCACAGCTATTTGATCTTTGAACTTGATCAATGTCCCAACAATAGCTTTTAAACGAGCATAAGTTTGTTACAATCGGCTCAGCCATCTCTGAGAAAATTGAGCGCGTAAAAATATAACGCGTTTTGTCGGTTACGTCACTTGTACGATTATGCCTCCGAAAGCGTCAGCCATAGTATCTTCGAGCTCGTTCCACAACTCATTATCAATCACGAACGAGTTGACGTAAGAAGTGATAGCCATTTGATTTTCAAATTTTATCAATGATTCAATGGTAGCTTTCAAATGAGTGTCCACCATGATCAATTTAAACTTGAACCCTGGTTACATTGTGGCTAACAGAAAAGTCTAATATGAGCCATCGTTGGACCATGGGTTGTGCCGGTTACGTCACCTATACAGATGAGCTCGCCATAATCCATTATTTCTCCGGAATCGGAATTGACAGCGAAGATCTGGGTTTGTGGCACAATAAAGTATCTACAACATGAATGAGAATGTTCGAATCTCATTTCACGACAGTAGACACAGGTACCATAATATACAACGGTTCCATCCAAATGAAGAGAAAAATCGGGAATTAAATGAATAAAAGACTTTTTTAAGTTTTTTACACGATTCGTAAATTTATTTCATTTTTAAGTATTGCTACATAATGGTTCAAAGTGTATGTAAATTAATATTTCGATGAATGCTTATCAAACGAGCGCCGCAATTTACTTAAACTAACATTTGACATCAAAACGAACATTGAATTCAGTTTTACATGCTAGTAGATGTAACATCCTGGCGTCATACCGCAATAAACGGCTTGCTTGGATTTACGTCATTGGCAAATTGATTTTTAAACTGAGATGCGAAGAGCCGAGTGTCACTTACCATTCGAATCGGCTCGTCGAGATTGCAAAATGTATGTATGTGTTTGCATTGCGGGTGTGTATTTAAAGGGTGATTTTTTTGCTGCTATCTTTTTGGCAGCACTGTTTTTTTCTACAGATCGCGCTTGAATCGTGTCTTGTGTTATAGTCATACTTGTTCAGTTTAGTCTACAATTCAATCATGAATCATCGTTTGGCCTGTAATTTAATCATGAATGTGCACTGGCAAAGTTAGAGGAAGAATTGATCGAAAAATTGTGTTCAGTGACAATGCTCATTTCTGGTTGAATGGATACGTCAACAAGCAAAATTGACGCATCTGAGGTGAAGAGCAGCCAGAAGCATTGCAAGTTCTACTAATGCACCAATGCATTCTACCCAAAACGTTACTGTTTGGTGTGGATTATGGACCGATGGCATTCGTGAAATACCGACCGATATGTTGAAGAGAGTGTGCCAAAATTGGGCCTTGCGCTTGGGTCATCTAAAGCGGAGTCACGGCCAACATTTGCATGAAATCATCTTTAAACATTAAATTATATAAATCGTTCTATCAACCCCAATAAAGATTTTATTAATATTCTCAATTTTTTTTGTGTTTATATTTTTTAAATCAAAGCCTATACCTCTTAAAATCACCCTTTATGAAATACCCTTGATATTCTCTGAGCCGATCTTAACAAACATGTCGTTGTAAAACCTCAATTCCAGATGTATCGGTTTTCAGTACCCAATCCCGGAAGTACCGGGAATAGTTTGTTTTAAAAAAGCAATCACCAAGTAGCAATTCTCCTATAGAGGCGGCTGGCTGCGTCCTGTTGTTTACACTCTTCTTTAACCACTTGTGCAGTTGTTTATTCCTTTTCATTAGTTTGTTTCGAAATGCTTGGACTTTCAGCAGAACAACGTCGAAAAATTGTGTACAAATGGTGCACAGAACGCGGACTGTCACTGAGAAAAATAGCAAAAATGGAAGGAGTAAGTGAAAAAACCGTGCGAAATGCAATCAGGAAGTTCGGTGAGGATAACACCTTTGAGGATAAACCGAAAACGGGTCGAAAAAAAGGTCCTGCTAACCCTCAGTTGAATAAACGTATAGTGAAGGCGTTCGAGCAAAAGAAGGAGGTTTCAGTTCGGGATGTGGCCAAAAAAGTGGGTACGTCGAAGTAAAATGTTCAAACGTAGTCCGAAACAAGAAGCATCGAGGGTTCGAAAGCTGAACAATACGATTCTTGCTGGAAATTTGAACTGCATAATCATGAACGACGAAACTTACGTGAAACTCGATTACAAATCCTTGCCGGGACCACAATATTGTACGGTGCGAGAAGGGCAAGTGTTAAACCAGTCCGAGACATCGATTGAAGTCGAAAAATTTGGTAAGAAAGCTATGGTCTGGCAAGCAATTTGTAGCTGCGTTAAGATTTCGAAACCCTTCATCACCACTGCTTCAATGAACAGCGAAATATGCATCAAGGAATGTTTACAAAAACGACTTCTACCCATAATTCGAAGCCACAAGGATCCTGTTGTCTTCTCGTCAGATCTTGCTTCTTGCCACTACTCGAAATCAACGGTAAAATGGTATACTACCAAAAATGTCACTTTCGTCCCAAAAGACATGAACCCACCAAATTGCCCACAACTTCGACTAATTGAGGAATTTTGGGCATTAACGAAGACACATCTTAGAAAACATGTCTCGGCAGCCGAAACCATTCAACAGTTCGACAAGTATTGGAAAAAAGTGTCAAAACTTGTCGCCAAGAAGTCTGTGCGGAATTTAATGAGGAATGTTCGCAAGAAGGTGCGCCAGCTAGTCTAAAATGGCTAAGTAGCTAATGTTGAGAATAATATTCTGTTGTCTAAGTCTAATATTATCAGTATATCGAATAAAATTTGTATATTATCAGTATATCAGTATATCGAATAAAATTTGAATATCTAACACTTGTGAATTATCTACAGCGAAATCAAAGTGCGTCCATACTTTCTGGGACAGTCTGGCACAACCAATTTTAATATATTTAAAGATCTTTCTGAACATATCTAACATAAATAACAATTGTAAAACAATTGTAGAACATCTTTAAATTTCGACAAGTTACATTTATTACTTGGGTAGACTCACGGGGAGGCATGGAACAGGAACTTGTGTGCACTTAGTTATCTCTCCTTTTGACGATCATACGAATAGCGGCAGCATCATTCTATTTGATTTACGCTGAATGCAAAAAATATTAATATTATTATCAATTCACTTTAACAGAACTAAACATCAATCGATTGTAGTCTTAAATTATTAAAAATAAACACAATACTTACGCCTAAATGCTGTGAACTGCACTCACAACTTTTTAGGTTCCACAGTTTTTTTTTCGTTTTAGACGTTTGGACTAGAAGCGTTAATGGTTCGTTTAATTTGATTCTTTTATCCTGTTTTTATTTTAATTCTTGTTTGTTGTTTTCATTCTGAAAAACAATAATTGACATCATTCGAAAACAACAACTCAATTTATCTGTTCGTCTGTAAGAAAATCAACAGAAACGTAAGTTCAATCAACAACGTAGAAAATGATGCGAAACTGACAAAGCATTTCATAGCAATCATATCAAAAACAATAAACAAAATGTCACTTCATGCAGTATTTGCGCTTCCCCTTCGCCTACTTTGACAGGATTACGAGGTTCTACACGGCTCGAGCCTATTCACGTCGTTTAGTACAAGTGCCACACTTTCCGTGTACGTAGGGCATTGACATAAACTAATCCGTCATCCAATCATAGTTGAAAGTAGGTTCGTAGCAAAATGACCTGCTACGTAACAACTGTTGTACTGATAAAAAACCAGTACGCTGATCATAATTACAGCATTGCGCTGTGAATGTCAACTGCGCGTCAAGTTTCTTCTATAGAGTACATGATTAATGCAGTCGGTCAGAAACTGGTTTACTCGCCGGAGAACCCCCCCCCCCCCCCCCCCCCCTCCCATTAAAGAAATTCTGTTTTACAATTGTTGCTTCTTGCCGTTGCTGTTTTAACTAAAGGTTGTAAATTCAGTCATCGTTTTTTGTTGTTTTTCTTTACAATCAGATGGGAAATATTGTTGTTTTCGAATGCTGTCAATTGCATCAAAATGAACTCCGAAACTCGGAAAACAAAAGTTTTGTTACTTAAGCCTATAATTTCGAATTGCAACAACATGATATGAACAGAAATTTTAGATAAAATTTTCAACAGCGTGAGATAACTGTAAATATTTCAAAAATTCAGTTTTCTTAAACTTTTGGGTACAATGAGTAAAATTCAATACGCTTGCCTGCCTTCACACTCGGACGACGATTTTGAACAAGCACATACTCAGAGGGGTCTTAAGGGGCCCTGGTCTCTTCCGAAGTCAGACACCTTTTCAGATTGCTTTTTACATACTATTTACACATTTATTTTTTATACATTATACATATTTTATACAGGATTAAAGATGTTGGCTTTAATAAAAGACATTTTTGGGAGGCAAAACAGTCAAGTAAACCAAACAGAAGTTAAGATGAAATTCTGGTTTCGAGAGTTTTGTGAAGCCGGCAGTGGTAGGCCCTTCGAAGCGCCTACAAAGGACAATATCAAAACTACACGAAATCGCGTTGGAAGACTGGAAATAGAAGGTGCGTGAGCTAACAGATGCCACAAGGATTTGTACTCAGCGCACTTACCATAGTTTGAGTAAGATTCTGAGATGCCGCAGATGGACCAAAAAGACGAACGCGAGCGCACTTTGGAAACATGTTTGGTTGGACTTTTTGTGTAAGTTGGTAACTGTGGACGAAACATGGATCCATCAATTCATGCCAGGAAACAAAATGATTATCCAACAATGTACTGAAGCCGGAACGAGTGTTTCGATGCAGTCTAGGGAGGCTCAATGGGTTATCTGAGATTGTCATGGTATACTTTTCATGAACTATGTTGAAAAACGAAAATTTAACCATCGACAGTGAGTATTAGTGTGCATTATTGAAGCGATTGAATACCGAAAAAATCGACAATGTGCCTGTACATAAGAGCAACGCTACCATCAATTGTTTCCCCTTCCACATTTTTTACCAAAATTGGCTTCATCGAACTACCACGATATTCTTGCGCTTATTATCCAAAATATCAAAAAATCGATGTAAGTTTCATTTTGGAGTTTTCGATTGCCACTTCCGAAACCTAAAATCGGGAATCGCCGAAGTAAGGTTGTAATGGCTATCAACCAATTTGGCTCACAAATTGGAGCAGTTTTGAGGAGCGTTAAGAAGACTTTTTCTTTTCCTCAGGAGTCGAAACAAGAGAGCCACCTCGGACCACTCATTTTCATGCTATTCATGAATGTTATTTGCAGCACATTATCATTATGATTCATTATGCTGTTCATTTTCGGAACCAGAAGTCAGATGCGGCCGAAATTCAATACTAATCTATAGATTTTTGCGAAAATCGTCTACGAAATCTACGAGTTTTTGACCGTTAATAAGAAGATTGTTTAGGAAAACGATGTGAGTTATATATCAAAATTCTTGAAGTCTCTCTCCCACGCTTCCGAAACCGCTATATTCGAATTGAAACCAGCAAAATTTCCAAACTAGAAGAAACACTTTTTTCATTTCAACTTATAAAAAACACACTTCTGAAAATGAAGGTTGAAGCTCCTCCCGAAACTAAATTTTACAGAGTACGGGCCTGGTTAGAGATAACCTCAGGCGAGACGAGCAGTCACCTTCAATCAGTATTTAGCACCAACGACAGACCTTCTGCGTGGAATAAAACGAAATCTAAAAATGGATGGAAAATTTTGGAACAGAACTCAGATCCTGGATTTTGGTCCACCTGAATTCTGAACTTAATTTTAGGATTAGAATGTAGTTTCAGCATTTAGCTCCAGAATACCGGCTTAAAGCTTACATACCAAGACTGAAAATTAATCCCACTTTTGATTTTGGAACTGAATTTAGTGCCTTAATTCAAGTTCGGAACACGAATCTAGAATTCTCATTCTGGAACAAAATACTAAAACAGAATATGAATTCTAGACCTGGATTCTGGAACAAAATTTAAGATCTGAACTCCGAAGCAGGTTTTTCGAACTGACTTCTGAACCTGAATCTAATTCCTGAATTCAGTTTCAGAATTTTCTTCCTGAATTCAGTCTCAGAATCTATTCCCTAAATAGTAATGTGATTGAGTAATATAATGATCGGTTGATGGATGTTATGAGCATCCCATAAATGAACATTCGAGGAACGCACATTTTTAAATATTTTATCGATGATTGATTACAATTTTGTCTTTCTCATATAGAATGGTTATGCAATCACTGTGGAAACCGACTTTTAAAAACCTGTTTTAATCCACCTAGTGGTGTAATGATGCCTTTCTCATGTATATAATATTGTGATATTCTATTCAAAAATTTTCTCTTCGATTTTTAAAAGAAACCAAGAGATTGTTTGTGCATAACATACAGAATAAAAACAGAGCTTTGATTGCGTAGGTCATCCTTAAGAAAACGAAGGGGGTTCACTATTAAAGCTTGCTTCAAATAGAATTGGAACAAAGACAATTGCCTGTATTTCAGTTATTTATTATTGTATTCAAGATCTTTTTTTATACAAATGTAGCGTTTTCTTCATACTTTTAAGAAAAAATACGGATACAATTATTCGTCACGGTTTTGAAGGAATTCTCGAATTTTTCCTGTAACACGGCTCAGTAGGCGGCGCACACCTTCTTCGTCCATCGTTTAAGCTATCTTATTCCACCAGGTCGTCATCTGAATATATGTCTTTGACAACGTTTCCCTTTGCCTTGAGTCTCCTCTTCATGATTGCCCAGTATTTCTCAATAGGGCGGAACTGGGGGCAGTTTAGTGGGTTAAGGTTTTTCGGAACAAACTGGACCACTTTCTCTGCATACCATTCTTAAACGGCTTTGCTGTAATGACAGCTTGGCAAATCTGGCCAAAACATTGCAGGATGGTCGTGGGATCGAATGAACGGCAAAATTCGTTTTTGGAGACACTCTTTTTGGTATAGTTCCGATGTCATTTGTCTTATTTGTAACGAAAACATTCGTTTTTTTGCCGCAGCTGCAAATGCCCGGCCAAATCATAAATTTTCTTGCAAATTTGTCGGCAAAAACAAATTTAAATTTGGCTGGAACATCCCCCCGAGCCGTTGCCAAGTAAAATTTTTGACCTGGGATTTGACCGAAGTCAGCCTTGACACAGGTTTCATCGTCCATCAGAAGACACCCGTTGAACTTGGTCAGCACCTGGTCATATAGTTTCCGAGCACGAATTTTGACCACACTATTCTGTTTCATGGTCCGATTTGGCTGTTTGCTAGCTCGATACGACTTGATTCCTTCCCGGAGTCGAGTTCTCCTCACGGTACTATGGGCAGCACCGAATTTTCTGACCAAATCACGGTCCGACAGATTAGGATTCCTCTTAATCGTCTTCAAAATCTTACCACGCAATTTCCGGTCGTCAGTTCGACTCCGACGATCGGCTTGAGGCTTCCGAATCGTCGTCAATGTTTTCTTATACCGTTTGATAACGCGCCATACGGTATTTCTGGGCAATTTCAGCTGTTTAGCTAGCCTAGATGCACCACCACAATGGATTTTCCAAATAACTGTGCACAATTTTTTTTCCTTCTTTCGGCTTCCATGTTGATTGTTTACAAAGTACAGTCGATTTTCGGAATGTCAAAAATCATACGTGAAGCTGACAAAATTCCCGACACGTGGGCGCCAAGAGCTTCCAAATCCGTCCACCAGGAGCGCCACAATATGAGCAAAAGTTTGTTCCAATTCTAAATGAACCAACTAACATGACATACAAACTTTTCTAGTACGCACTCTAAATTACGATTTAAATGTTTGTTGCATCCGAAAATATGCAGTAATTTTTGGTAGAACCATAAGACCTTTCAATTGACCCTAAGATTGGGAATAACGATTTGGAGTCCAGTTTATAATTTTTTTACGGTTTTTGTTCCGCCAGTTTAAGAGAAGGTGTACAATATGTAACGCACTTTACCCTATAACTCCGGAACCGGAAGTCGGATCCGGATGAAATTCAGGAATTCCGTATGGGACCACGAGACCTTTCATCTGAATCTAAGTTTGTTAAAATCGGTTCTGCCATCTCCGAGAAAACTTAGTGAGATTATTTGACACACACACACACACACACACACACACACACACACACACACACACACACACACACACACACACACACACACACACACACACACACACACACACACACACACACACACACACACACACACACACACACACACACACACACACACACACACACACACACACACACACACACACACACATACATTGCTCAGCTCGATGAACTGAGTCGAATGGTATAAGACACTAGGCCCTCTGGGCCAATTTTCACTAGTCGGTTTTTCTAGTGATTGCATAACTTTTCTATATGAGAAAGGCAAAACGCAAAATTTCAATTTTAATAAATTTCTTTATTATCGCCTTCAAAGTACTCTCTTCCTGCGGCAATACATGCATGCCAACGCTTGATCCAATTTTCCTTACAAGTTTTATAGGCCGCCGAATTATTATTATTATATCGTTTATTTATCCCCGGTTTTAACCTAATTCTGGTCGTTCACCGGGTTTGTAACAGTTTGGGGTCGGGATTTGGGGGTGGTTGGGAAGTATAAGGTGAGGGATTTATAGGGAAGGAGGAGTTTTTACATCGAGTCAGTAAATTACACGTTATACATTTCATAGATTTGCTAAGCTTAAGGCAAAATATCTATTTTTATCTGTGTTGGTCTGGGTTTGATGTAACAGCTTCGGGCTGCGGGTAACATCCCCGGGGGCAGCACCCCCGGCGGATGGCCGCTTAGGAGGCCGCCGAAGGTACGGCCTTTAGTTCACGCAGCGAATTCTATTTTATGGTCTCTATGGTCTCAAAACGCGTTCCCCGCAATGGCAATTTGAGTCCGGGGAAGAGGAAAAAGTCACACGGAGCCATATCTGGAGAGTACGGTGCTTGGTTGATGATATTGGTTGAGTTTTTGGTCAGAAAATCGTCTCTTTGGTCACATCAACACGACGCTGTTTTTGAATGAAATTCGGCTTTTTTTGGCACCAGCCAAAAACATCAGTTAAAATGTGTTCGGCTGATCCATAAGAGATGCCCAACAACACAGCAATCTCTCTAATCGGTACAGAACGATTTTGCAACACGATTTGCTTCGCCGATTCAACGTTTTCTTCAGTAACAGATGTTGTTGGGCGGCCTGGGATCTCATCATGATCCAAGCTTGTACGACCACCTTTGAAGCGTTTATACCACTCGTATGCCTGTCTTTTTCCTAGACACGATTAACAAAAGGCCTTTTCTAACATTTTCAACGTTTCGGAACACTTAAATCTATTTGCAACGCTAAATTTGATGCACGCACGTTGTTCTAAATTTTCATCCATTATAAAAATCGCCACCCGAAAATTTTTCAATTTCTTTGTATAGACGCCAAACAAAAACTAATCGTTCGATATGCGTCAAAATTTAACAGAATGTGTATAAAAGTGTTGCCAACGTTGAGAGAATAAAAGTTTACCGATTGGACAAGCGCGGGAATTTTAAAATGAAAATTCCGGTTCTTTTTTTATCATAAGGTATGTAAAGGAGGACTCAAAACCCGTTCATTTACTGTTATCTTCGGGGAGGATGTGAGCGATGCGGACAGATCGATTCAAGTGGAGAAATGAGCTCGAAAGGTACTGGTATGGCACGCAATAGGTTCCTGTGGTTTGAAGTCAACAATTCTTTACACTACCGGAACTATAAACGCAGAAATCTATCGATCTGAGTGTCTCCAGAAGAGATTGCCGCATTTATGTAAGAAGCATAGTACACCTCCACTGTTTTGGCCGGATTTAGCGTCGGCTCACTATGCCAAAACCACTCTCAATTGGTATAAATTTCGTTGAGAAAATTGCCCTCAGCTTCGACCCATCGAACGTTATTGGGCAATCGTGAAGAGGGTCTTAACGAAGACTGATAAGGCAGTTGGGAACACGCAGGAGTTCAAAAAATTCAGGTTCAAGCGTGCAACAAATGCGAACTTGTCCGGAATATATCATCCGTATACGACTCCCATTTTCAGAGTTGCAGGCTGATAAGTATAACAAAAATTATATTCGGGAACGTGTTTTTGAACATGACACGGAAAAATCTAGCCAAATACATTCAAATAACCGTTTAATTCTTTAGTTGAACAGGTATGGCTTGTTGATGAACAAATACATTGATTTTTGGTATGCCGAATCTTCGTTCCCGGTTCAGGAAGTATCGAAAAAAGGAATCGTCTGCTTTAAACCGGGGATCACTGCAATTTCTCAGAAACGGCAGGACTGTTTCTTACAAACTAAGATTCAAATGAAAAGCATTCTGTACCCGTAAGTTGATGTAGAATTTTATCAAGATCGGATTTCCGGAAGGGGATACACAGGGTAAAGAGCTTATGAAATTCCACCCGTCATTTAGAGCGATAATGCAAAAAAAATTTTTTTTTTGTTTATTGGAACACTTTTACTGTGTACAGACCGACAATCGTGCAGATTTTGACTGTTCGCAGATAACTGCACACCGATTACACTATATGACAATCAAATTGCACAGAGTTCGCTTTTACATCTCATCCAAGTCAGTCGATAAAACAAAATCGCTTACGTTCGGGACAGAAGAAACCAAGTACAGTATTGTGTAGTGAACAATAGAACGACCTCGACATGAGTGAACCAAACGAACAAAAGCTACCGCCGACACGAAAGAATACAATTATTGTTGACTTCAGGCAGTGCAAAATTCGACCTTCGATACGAGAACTTGAAGGTTTGCTTAAGGAGCAAATGCATCTTGACATTAAACGTGTGCATTTACTTCAATGCAATAAGACGAATAATGTTGTTTACATCCAGTTTTATAGCGAGTTGGATGCAATTCAATTCGCAAAAAGACAAAAACAATGTGCACTATGTGGAGCACGAGAACATTAAGTACAACATTCCAGTATATATGGAAGATAGTGCCGTAGAAGTGCGTGTGCACGAGCTTTCCTCAAGCGTCATCGATCCTTATATTCACAAAGCTATGTCCCAATACGGAGAGATTTTCTCTATCGAAAAAGAAAAGTGGAAGAAATTTTTCCCCGGTATTCTAAATGGCGTACGTTTATTACGCATACACTTGAAGAGGCCTATACCTTCTTATGTGATTTTCGGTCAAGATACAAGAATTCCGTGCAAATCACTTGTTACCTGTGACAATCAGATGGCCACATGTCAATATTGCCAAAAAGCTGTTCACTACGGTAAACCATGTGATAAACTGGACAAGGAGACAACTACACCAAAGGACAACGGTGCTTCCTTCACACCAACCCCAAGCAACCCCAGTACACCAGTGACAGCCACCAACAACAATGAAGCATCCCCTTCAACGAAACCATCATCATGAGATAAGCCGCGGACGAAGCGACCCCCGGTCCTCGTTGGATGGAAATGGAAACTCATCTCCCCCTAGAAAAAGGGTGACAACGAGATCCAATAGCAAAAAAATAATGGAGTAACAAAAATGTAAGCCAATCGGCCACGTAAAGATTTTACGCAAAAAGGCCAGAATAAAAATTTTATTATAAAAAAAATCAGATTGCACATGTTTCTGTAGAGAAACTGGTTAATCTAATCGTAGCTTAAGACGTATTCATGTAAAAAAATGTAAGAATATCACTTCCAAACCAATTCGCACCCTCTCATTTTGCTACTATCGCAGAAGATCATAGCACCCAGTCGACACTGTTCCATAGTTCAAATGTTATCCTAGACACACGGGGATGGGTGAGACTGGATCTTACGAGCACTTCGTTATCTTAACAGATCGGCTGAAAAGTTCGTATCGTTTCTATGAGAGGGCGCCACTAGAATTAAATCCATACCATTTTCAGTTAGTATCAACCTTCAAAAGATACGTGTATAAATTTGACAGCTGTCTGATTATCAGTTTGTGAGATATTGCATTTTGAGTGAAGCTACTTTTGTTATTGTGAAAAAAATGGAAAAAAAGGAATTTCGTGTGTCGATGAAACACTACTTTTTGATGAAAAAAAGTGCCGCCGATACCAAAAAAAGGCTTGATGAGCGTTATCCAGACTCTGCACCGGGCAAAGCAACAATTCGTAAGTGGTTTGCAAATTTCGTACTGGTCATATGAGCACCGAAGACGATGAACGCAGTGGGCGTCCAAAAGAGGCTGTTACCGATGAAAACGTGAAAAAAATCCACAAAATGATTTTCAATGACCGTAAAGTGAAGTTGATCGAGATAGCTGACACCCTAAAGATATCAAAGGAACGTGTTGGACATATTATTCACGAATATTTGGATATGAGAAAGCTTTGTGCAAAATGGGTGCCGCGTGAGCTCACAATCGATCAAAAACAACAACGAATTGATGATTCTGAGCAGTGTTTGGAGCTGTTATATCGAAATAAAACCGATTTTTTTCGTCGATATATAACAATGAACGAAACATGGCTCCACCACTTCACTCCGGAGTCCAATCGACAGTCAGCTGAGTGGACTGCACGCGATGAACCGAACCCAAAGCGTGGAAAGACTCAACAATCGGCCGGTAAGGTTATGGCGTCTGTATTTTGGGATTCGCATGGTATAATTTTCATCGACTTCCTTGAAAAGGGAAAAACCATCAACAGTGACTATTATATAGCGTTATTAGAGCGTTTGAAGGACGAAATTTTAAAAAACGGCCTCATTTGAAGAAGAAAAAAGTTTCGTTTCATCAAGATAATGCACCGTGTCACAAGTCGATGAAAACCATGCTGAAATTGAACGAATTGGGCTTCGAATTGCTCCCTCATCCACCGTATTCTCCAGATTTGGCCCCCAGTGACTTTTTCCTGTTCTCAGACCTCAAGAGAATGCTCGCTGGTAAAAAATTTAGAAACAATGAAGAGGTAATCGCTAAAACTGAGGCCTATTTTGAGGCAAAGGACAAATCGTACTACAAAAATGGTATCGAAAAGTTGGAAGATCGCTATAATCGCTGTATCGCCTCTGATGGCAATTATGTTGAATAATAAAAACGAATTTTGGCAAATAAATGTGTGTTTCTATTAAACGATACGAACTTTTCAGCCGAACTGTTACCTAGCATCTATCAATTATTCGAAATTCACAAACAACTCAAATATAGCGGATTTGGAAGATTCATTTTCTATCTCAACTTTTCATACATAATTCATCGATAACCAGAATCTCGATTTCTAGAATATCAACTCCCAGAATCTCACCATCAAGACATCAAATGAATCAAAATCGAACTCAGAACTCAGTTTTCAAAAGTCCAACGATTCGCAACTACCACCACTGTGATAACCTCCTTCCGGTAGATATCCTCTACATCCTCTATCCCGTTTCTGGTACTCCAACTCACTACTCTACCAGAACTAGTCCACACATTTACACACTCACTGTATCATACTCAAACTCATAGTAGCTAACACTTAACTCAGGATACCACAACCACGACTTTCTTTCTCAACAGAAAAATGGATTAGAACTGTTTGTTTTTCATCATTTCCCGATGGGCTTTTGAGCAAGATTTTAATATATAGTTTTACAATTTATATCTATCGGATATTTTGAAACTTCTTTTGATATTCCCTCTGCTGATATGCGCACTTAAAGGGAAATCGCAAGAAGTTACCTAGGGTAGATTAAAAATAAATTATTTTTCTTGATAGAATGATAATGATCTGTTCAGCTAAAGAAATTACATCAGAGATCTAGCTATTTCAGAAAGCAAGCAAAACAAGCAAAATACCGTTACGGATAGGACTCCAGTAATGGCGATCAGCTCGTAACGAATCAGTCCGTACAATATGATACTGTAGAGTTCCGGCTGTATTCCATTATCGCCAGCACGAATCGAACCGACCCTCTCCGGCAGCATCCACGTCCGACTAATCCCGGTTATCAATTCGCCGCTACGGGGTAACCCCAAAATTCCAAACTTTCTACTGTAATCTAGTGAACAATTTCATCACTATCTCAGTTTAAGACAGTTTTGTGCCTGTGTCTGGGAAATAACAAACAAAGCTAAGCAACAAAGCGTCAGTCATATTTAATTGCGACGTTTTTTTTTGCTTTGCTCCTTTTGCTTCTCTCGCTCGGCGGCTCCGTGTTCCGCGAATCCGAAGCGAAGGGGGCTTGTATAAAACTACCGCTTTGAAAGTAACGTCGAATCAGTTCCACTCGATTGATCGACAAGAGCGGGAAACTTTAAAAAAACGAACTTCTGCAGTGCCTTGGACCGTTTCGTAACTCGGAATCATTTATTTCGCTTGCAGCCAACCCTGAAAAAAGGTGGATCCTACATCATGGAAGGACAAAAAACGGCGGAAGCGAAAAATGTCAGCATCATTTTTTCGCCCCTACAAGAAGAAACCGGAGCACTGGCCAAGATGTTGAAAATCTTCGACGAACACCGAGTCAATCTGTTGCATATCGAGTCACGTTCGTCAACCCGTGGGCCAGGATATGAATTTATGGTGGAATGCGATAGCAAGAGTAAAAACCTAGGGGCGGCGATCGAAACGGTACGAGATCAAAGCGACTACTTCAACATCATCTCGCGTGACTACAAAGATAATGAAGGTAATTTTCATTTTTTCTGCTTGAGTTAACGAAATTTGAAAATAAAGTGACATAAACGTATCTGATTTTAGCAACGGTTCCCTGGTTTCCTCGGCGTATTCGTGATCTCGATCGATTCGCAAACCAGATCCTGTCGTACGGCTCGGAACTTGACTCGGACCATCCAGGATTCACCGATGCCACTTATCGCGAACGTCGCAAGTACTTCGCTGACATTGCCTTCAACTACAAACACGGTCAGCCACTGCCGCACGTCGATTATACCGAAGCGGAAATCAACACCTGGAAGGTGGTGTTCAACAACCTGACGAAGCTTTACCCAACGCACGCCTGCCGGGAGCACAATCACGTCTTTCCGCTGTTGATCGAAAATTGTGGCTACAGAGAGGACAACATTCCCCAGTTGGAGGATGTGTCCAACTTCCTGAAGGACTGTACGGGTTTCACGTTGCGACCGGTGGCCGGTCTTCTTTCGTCACGTGACTTCCTAGCGGGACTCGCCTTCCGTGTGTTTCATTCGACGCAGTATATTCGTCATCCAAGCAAGCCACTTTACACTCCCGAACCAGACGTTTGTCACGAACTGCTTGGCCATGCGCCGCTGTTTGCCGATCCGTCATTCGCACAGTTTTCCCAGGAAATTGGATTGGCTTCGCTCGGTGCTCCTGATGAGTTCATCGAAAAACTGGCAACGGTAAGAAAAACTTTTAACCTTTTTGTTAGGCGCTAAAAATACTGATTCCGGTTTTTTCACAGTGCTTCTGGTTTACCGTCGAGTACGGTCTGTGCCGTCAGAATGGACAACTCAAGGCCTACGGTGCCGGTTTGCTGTCGTCGTTCGGTGAACTGCAGTACTGTTTAACGGACAAACCGGAACTGCGTGAGTTCGAACCGATTAAAACCGGTGAACAGAAGTATCCGATCACCGAGTATCAGCCCGTGTACTTCGTGTCGAATAGTTTCGATGATGCGATCCAGAAAATGGTCAATTTCGCCAACACCATCCCTCGTCCCTTCGGTGTACGGTACAATGCCTACACCCAAAGTGTGGAGATTCTCGATTCGAAACCACAGATCGCCAATATGCTGCGCAACATTCACGGCGAGTTTGAGATCTTGCAGAATGCATTCAAGAAGTTGTAGGTTAAGAAGTTGATACCTAGATTTTATGGCATAGATTTTATACAATTACGACTAATACTCAAACGCACTAGTTAAGGCTCTGATAAGAAAACAAATTGACGTACAAGACTGTATTTTTAAGAGTACCCAAATAAAAAATAACAATTAACAATTTATGCGATAACGTGTTTACAAAGCATGCCATGCGACTTTTTGTGTTCGAACGTCAAACGATGCACCACCAGCAGCTACCATTCATCGAAGCATGCTGCGCAAATTGGCAGGCGCCAGAGGTCAAAGTAATTAATCTGTTTTGTTTTCAGTACCATGATATGGAATTTTGCCAAAAGTTATAAAATTGATAACGGAGTCCCGTCAATGATTGATGTTTCAAGGATGGGTGAAGGATTTATTTCGCTGTTCGCAATCCATTCATTGATTTTACAGCAGTGGGTGCTAAATTCGGAGCGGAAATAATAAAATTAAATTTGATGGTTCAGTGAATAATTTCATTGCATTCATTCACTCGAGGACATCGCTTTTTTGGTGTTTTGTACATCATTCCATCGAACAGTAGAATTATATTAGATTATCATTGATACTATAGCTGATGGGCCTATTTCCTAAGGCTTGTTCACGACAAAATCTGGACTCTACCAAATACGTCTCTGGAAATGCTTCATCAAAGGGATGATATATTTATATTTCTGATATTACATCTTTTAAGATTTTATCTGATCAACAATTCTTCTCCATGTAACTCGATCCATGGCTGCTTGCCTCCAACCACGTCGGCGCCCGATACTATCCAGGTTTCGCTCCACTTGGTCCAGCCACCGTGAACGCTGCGCTCCTCTTTGTCTTGTACCTGCCGGATTAGAGGTGAACACCAACTTGGTGGGGCTGTTGTCCGGCATTCTCACGACATGCCCCGCCCACCGTACCCTTCCAGCCTGGGCTACTTTCCAGATACTTGGCTCACCGTAGAGTTGCGCTAGTTCGTGGTTCATTCTTCTCCTCCACACTCCAATCTCCTGCACACCACCGAAGATCGTTCTCAGCACCCTCCTTTCGAAGACTTCGAGTGCTTGCAGGTCCTCCTCGAGCATTGTCCACGTTTCGTGCCCGTAGAGAACCACCGGTCTTATCAGTGATTTGTACATGGTGCACTTCGTGCGGGGGTGAAGTTTCCTGGATCTCAATGTTTTGTGGAGTCCATAGTAGGCACGACTTCCGGATATAATGCACCTCCTGATCTCCCGGCTGGTGCCGTTGTCCGCAGTCACCATTGAGCCAAGATAGATGAACTCGTCAACCACCTCCAACTCGTCGCCGTCGATCGTAATACTGCTGCCCAGACGTTGCCTATCGCGTTCAGTTCCGCCAGCCAGCATGTACTTTGTCTTAGACACATTTATCCTCAGTCCTACTCGTGCCGCTTCGCGCTTTAGTCGGGTATACAGATCTGCTACCGTCTCCTTGTTTCTACCGATTATATCCACGTCATCAGCGAAGCACACGAATTGTCCGGACCTCGTGAAAATCGTGCCCCGCATGTTGAACCGCGCTCTTCGCATAACTCCTTCAAGTGCGATGTTGAACAGCAGGCAGGACAACCCATCACCTTGTCTTAATCCCCTACGTGATTCGAACGGTTCAGAGAAACCGCCCGCAATCTTGACACAACACTGTACACCATCCATCGTAGCCTTAATCAGTCTTGTCAGCTTCCCAGGGAAGCCATTCTCGTCCATAATTTTCCATAGCTCTACACGGTCTACCGTGTCGTATGCGGCTTTGAAGTCGATGAACAGATGATGCGTCGGGACCCGGTATTCACGGCATTTTTGGAGGATTTGCCGTATAGTGAAGATTTGGTCGTTTGTTGATCTGCCGTTGATGAACCCGGCCTGATAACTCCCGACAAATCCATTTACCAGTGGTGATAGGCGCCGGAACAGGATCTGGGATAACACTTTGTAGGCGGCATTTGACACTGTGATTGCCCTGTAGTTTGCACAGTCCAATTTGTCACCTTTCTTGTATATCGGGGTGATGACTCCTTCCTTCCACTCCTCCGGTAGCTGTTCTCTGTCCCAGATCTCTTCGATTATTCGGTGCATGCATTCCGTCAGTTTCTCCGGTCCCCTTTTGAAGAGTTCTGCTCCTAGACCATCCTTACCAGCTGCTTTGTTGTTCTTGAGCTGTTGGATAGCCTCCTTAACCTCGTTCATAGTGGGCACTGGTACATCTCCGTCGGCTGCAACACTGACATAATCTTCCTCCTCCAACGCCTGATTGTCCGCCTGTGCACTATTCAGATGTTCATCGTAGTGCTGCCTCCACCTTTCGATCACCTCACGTTCGTCCGTCAGGATGCCACCTTCCTTGTCTCTACACATTTCGGCTCGCGGCATGAAGCCGTTGCGAGAGTCATTCAGCTTCCTGTAGAACGCCTGTGTATCCTGAGAACGATACAGCATCTCCATCTCCTCTCTCTCCGACTCTTCCAGGCGGCGCTTTTTGTCCCGGAAAAGGCGAGTTTGCTGCTTTCGTCTCTGTCGATACGATTCCACGTTCTGACGGGTGGCTTGACGCAACATCGCTGCGCGTGCTGCATTCTTCTCGTCCAATATCTCCTGGCATTCGCCGTCGAACCATTCGTTCCGTCGACTCCTTGGCACGTATCCCAGGACGCTCTCCGCAGCATTGCTGATGGCTGCTTTAGTTCTGGTCCAGCAGTCCTCCAGGGGAGCATCATTGAACTCCTCCTCCGCTAGCAACGCTGCTTCGACCATCACAAGGTAGTGGTCCGAGTCGATGTTAGCGCCCCGATAGGTTCGTACGTCGATAATGTCCGAGAAATGCCGTCCATCAATCAGGACGTGATCGATTTGTGTCTCCGTTTGCATGGGTGATCTCCAGGTGTATCGGTGCAGGAGGCGGTGCTGGAAAAAGGTGCTTTTTATGGCCATGTTCTTGGAGGTGGCAAAGTCGATGAGTCTTAGGCCGTTCTCGTTCGTTTGCTGGTGGGCGCTGAGCCTTCCAACTACCGGTCTGAACTCCACCTCCTGGCCAACCTGAGCATTGAAATCGCCGATGACGATCTTGATGTCATGTCTTGGGCAGCGATCGTATTCACGTTCCAGCTGCGCGTAGAATTCGTCTTTGTCGTCATCGCTACTTCCGAGGTGGGGACTATGCACGTTAATTATGCTGATATTAAAGAAACGGCCCTTGATCCTCAACCTGCACATTCTGTCGCTGACCGGCCACCATCCGATCACACGCTTTTGCATCTCCCCCACCACCATAAAAGCTGTTCCCAGCTCGTGTGTGTTGCCGCAGCTCTGGTATATGGTGTGGTTCCCGCGAAAGACCCGCACCGTAGACCCCTTCCAACACACCTCCTGCAGCGCTACGATGTCGAACTTGCGGTCTTTCACTATATCGGATAGTATACGCGTGCTTCCGATGAAGTTGAGAGACTTACAGTTCCACGTACCGAGTTTCCAATCTCTTGTCCGTTTTCGTCGCAAAGGTCTGAGCCGATTAGATCCATCCGAATTTTCTTGTTGAACTTCCTGAGCAAGCCCTTTTTATGGGCGGCTAGCTAGGCCTGCGCCAACCTTGCAGTAACGCTGAAGGACCGCGAGAAGAGAGAGATTTGGGCCAGGTGCATATTGAAAGGCGGCGCCAACTCGCCTTGTCAGGGCCAACTGCTTTAGGTCTTGTGGTTTTTAGGCCTAGAACGTGTAGGGCCCACTACCTCGTCTTACCCACACCTGCAGTCAGCCCCCGCTACATAGTTCGGGTCGCGAGTCACAACGAGTTGCTATCGCGACTAAGCATTATCCACCACCTATGACCCGCCCGGTTGCTTGCAGCTCAGCTTCCCTCATAGTGCTCCTCCTCCACCACAGGGCCCGGGAAAGGGATGATATATTTCGCAGAGTGGTAAGCGTATGTCTGTTCATTGAGTAAAATCAATTTTTGATTATACTACAAGCAAATACAAATAATAATACCCCTAGGTCCCATACAAAACGATCGTCATTGTTTGGTTCACGAGATGATCAATTTACCTTGGCCCATTATTCTACTCCATTCTGACAGGGAAGACTTGACGAAAAAACTTTTAACTGGCAACTTTTCTGAATGTAACTATGGTTATTTTAGTGTTGTTATTTATTTTTATTGTTTACAAATCTGACAGAAACCATTTTTGAATATTTAAATATAATTGTAGTGAAAAAGATAGTATTCAATTATTTGTAAACTGAGGTACTTATAAATCTATTCTTTATGCAAATATATGTATTTTTCGGAAGTATTGCATCTTACAGATACTGGCTAAGACCCAAATTCGAACTGTATGTATCGGACAGAAGGACAATGTTCTGTTCTGAACAAAGAGATAATCAATCTAGCGGTCTTAGCTGGGATTTAGACACCGGTATATACAGTCAAAATCACAGAAAAAGCGAGATATTGCGGATTGTGCAACTCAACGCACCTTAATATCTACAGGAAATATTGAACCGGCATGTAGGAGCTTTACATGCCATGTAACAAATATTGAGCCGTTTTGGAGAAACATATCTGTCATTGTGAACTATAACATTGAAATATAACGGCAGCCAGCTTGAGTTCAAATCTATCGCTCCAGATTTACATAAAAACCTGTTTTAATCCACCTAGTAGTGTAATGATGCCTTTCTCATATCAATCATACTATCATATATAATACTGTGGTATTTTTCAAAATATTTTTTTTCGATTCCTAAAAACAATAACCGAAATCGGTTTGTTCGACCGTCTGCTGATAAAAAACTATTAATTGGAGAAGATTTGAGGTCGATTTAGAAAACTTTTTATGGTTTTTCGTCCATTTCAGTGATGGTATACAATTTTTAACACACTTTACCCTATATTTCTGGATCCGGAAGTCGGATCCAGATGAAATTCAGGAATTACGTATGGGACCACAGGACCTTTCATTTATACCTAAGTTTATGAAAATCGGTAGCGCCAACTATGAGAAAAGCTAAAAAACATATTTTCATTTTTTTGCACATTTTACCCCATAACTCCGGAACCGGAAGTCGGATCCAAACAATATTCAGGAATTTTGTATGGGACTATAAGACCTTTCATTTCAATCTGAGTTTGTGAAAATCGGTTTAGCCATCTCTGAGAAAAGTTAGTGCACTTATTTTCACAATTTTTTGCACATTTTACCTCATATTTCCGGAACCGGAAGTCGGATTCAAATAATATTCAGGAATTTTGTATGGGACCACAAGACCTTTCATTTGAATCTGAGTTTGTAAAAATCGGTTCAGCCATCTCCGAGAAAAGTTAGTGCAAAAAAACGTTACATACACACATACGCACATACACGCACACACACAGACATTTTGCGTACTCGACGAACTGAGTAGAATGGTATATGGCACTCGGCTCGTTTGGCCTCGGTTCAAAAGTCGGTTTTCACAGTGATTGCATAACCTTTCTATATGAGAAAGGCAAAAACTAAAATTTTTACTGCCAAATTATCGAATAAACTTTAAATTTTAAATTATCTTTCAAATGTATTTTTGCTGTTTTCGAAAAAGTGCAACCGTTCATAATAATGTGTATTATTTTCGTGGACCACTCGTAAACGATGACATTCGATACCTGGAAAGAGCCTTGAGACGATGAGCTGACTGAAAATCTACCACGTCTTCAAAGAAATAGGCATCGAATGTCACTAAATAGATAAAGTTCATCCTTCCTCAGAAACAATGAAATGTATCTTTTTTCATTAACTAAATGATGGAATGATTAAATACAGAGTGTTTTTCAATAACAAACAATAACAATATTTAAGCTGTTCAATGGATTTGTGCATTTTTTGGTTTCAGAGATTTTCGTTTATCTCACGACGGTTGACGATCGTTCCAGGCTAAGGAATTCGGTTTGATGGAATTCTGATGAATACCCTGGATAATAAGATCTTCGTGACAATGACAAACCACCGTGTTAATGATTTTAATTCTGTTGTACCCGTAAGCGAAGCTTGTCGTAGGGAGGGAACTATTTAGTACACGGAACGACCGAAATTAGCTCTGTGCCTAATTCGTATTACTGTTTTTGAATTAGTTGATTTTAACAACAAAATTTCCAAAATAACTATGAAATTAGTTAAAATTGAGAATTTACTTTACTGGAAAAAACTCTTATTTTTAGAGAATTTGTTTAGTTGGCGAATATCCTGGACAAAAACCAGCAATATTTCAATCCAACACGAAATTCTCATTAACAACTAATTTGTTATTAAAATCAGAAAATTTGTTTCTATTTTCTATCACCATCAATACTGAAGGACAGCACAAAGAACACAAAAATGAAATTGGTTTAATTAACAAGTTTATTAGTCAAAAACCCATGAGAAGTGTCAAAGCAAAACAATCTATTAAAAGGCTAAAAAGGACAGTCTTGTTGAAATTGCTTGCACATTGTTTTGATGTTTTCCGCATGTGTTACGATATATCCATATATAAATTTCTGATACGATTTGTAAAAATGACGTAAACACTTAGTGGAAAGTGTATTTATTCAGAGTTTGTGCGCATTTGAAGCGATTGTGCGAAATAATGTTTTTATGCGGAACAGTGAAGTGAGTTTCGAATGTTGCACTCTAATTGTATATGTCAAATGCTGTTTTTTGTATCTTCCAAGCTTCCGGGCTACGCCGTCCAGTGTATTACTTGTATTCGGTTTTTGTTTTCCGAGTGCTCAAAGTTTTCAGTGAGAGAGTCGATTTTGCGAAGTCGAATGAAGAAAGCAGCGATTTAGAAGAAAAATTTTCAAAAAGCAGTTTATGTTTCGCTTATGTCTTTTTCTCCAATACAACATCGTACTTATACCTGCCTATATAGAAAACTACCGCGACTGAAATATTTTTCGGTAGTAGAGTGCCATCTAGTGGCTAGTAGTCATTACGATGTTACCGTTTTTTTCGGTGACAGTGCGCCACATAGCTGCAAATTGCCGAAGCCAATTCAACCATTTATGTTGGTTGAAAACAACGTTTTATTTCTCTAATTCAACTAAAAAATTAGTTGAATGGAAATCAAGTGTGCCTTAGCTAAGAAATGACAGTACGTTGAATTGGTGAATTCAACTAAAAAATAGCTATTTCAACAAATATTTTATTATTATTGAGGGAATCAGAAATAAAAAATCGAAATTACCAAAAGTAAGATTTTTTTAGTTGTCTCAAAAAATAACTAACTAAAATCAGAAAATCAACTAATTTTTTCGCTAAAATGCTGATTTCGGTCTTTCCGTGTAGTAATTTCTTTAGAAAGAGAGAAAACGTCGACAATTTCAAAATATAACAATCGACAACTCTTATTGTGTTACCTAAAAACGGTTTCAAACCACGATGAACTCTGTGCGGATTTTATGAGCAGTTTTTCTTCATCCGACTGTCTCGATGATTCAACCATTTTCTGTTATGAAGGTAAATTAGACAGCGCTGGAAACACAGAAAGTTATACTTTATCAGCAAAGTAATTTTTAATATTAGAATACAAAATCCATCTTAATTTACTGCCTTGTTCGTAACAGCATTTTTTTCTTATTCAACCGCAAAAAATAATAAACAGTATCTATGGTGAATTGAATCGTACCCTTCAGCATTGCCAGTTCCCGCATGAGTATGGCTGCTAGACGGCTGACTAAACGCTACCAGCGAACAAAATATGGCTGGCAGCCATTCTGGTGATTATTTATTTTATTCAGCCCATTCAAGTTATTATCAATCTATCGCTATATCTCCAGTAGGCATAAAACCTCCTCATTATTTGTACCAACAGATTGCAGAATATCCAAATAATACATGACTCGTTGTGGCCATAGTTGGTTCTAGCGAAAGGTTGAGGTTCTAGGAAAAAAGTACGGGTGTGTAATGTCAGAGACATAACTGCACGGAACGACCGAAATTAGCTCTGCGCCTAATTCGTATTACTGTTTTTGAATTAGTTGATTTTAACAACAAAATTTCCAAAATAACTATAAAATTAGTTAAAATTGAGAATTTATTTGCTGAAAAAAACTCTTATTTTTATAGAATGTGTTTAGTTGGCGAATATTCTGGACACAAACCAGCAATATCTCAATCCAACACGAAATTCTCATTGACAACTAATTTTGTTTTTAAAATCAGAAAATTTGTTTCTATTTATCTATCACCAGTTTATTAGCCACAAAATTCATGAGAAGTGTCAAAACAAAACAATCCAATAAAAAGCTAAAAGGGACAGTCTTGTTGAAACTGCTTGCAAATTGTTTAGATGTTTTACGCATGTGTTACGATATATCCATATATAAATTTCTAAACCGGTATGTAAAAATGACGTAAACTGTTAGTGGAAAGTGTATTTATTCAGAGTTTGTGCGCATTTGAAGCGATTGCCAATATAGAAAACACAACCGCGACTGACATTTTTTTCGGTAGTAGTGTGCCATCTAGTGGCTAGTAGTCATTACGGTGCGTTATTTCGGCGACAGAGCGCCATATAGCTGCAAATTGCAGGAACCAATTCAACCATTTATGTTGGTTGAAAACAACGTTTTATTTCTCTAATTCAACTAAAAAATTAGTTGAATGGATATGAAGTGTGCCTTAGCTAAGAAATGACAATTGGTGAATTCAACTAAAAAAATAGCCATTTCAATAAATATTTTATTATTATCAAGGAAATTAGAATTAAAAACTCTAAATTAGCAAAAGTAAGATTTTTTTAGTTGTCTCAAAAAATAACTAACTAAAATCAGAAAATCAACTAATTTTTTCGCCAAAATGCTGATATCGGTCTTTCCGTGTGGATGTCGTGAATACGAATATGACACGCTTTATTTATGCTTCCGAATTCGAATTGGTAGTTGATCGATTGTGTGAATTGTGCAACTTTCCCCTCTTTCATAACTAGAATTTTAAACGATGCGCCTAGACTAAATTACAGATTAGTTACGTTAAACATTCTGAAACGCAATTAAATATTATGAAATAAGAGGTATAGTTATTTATAATAAAATAATGGTGACTCTCAAAAGAACCTTTTATGAAAGCGTTCGTGATGGAGAGTGACGAGTTGAGTTAGTTCAGCACGTAGACTCTGCATTCTAAGCCCATATTCCGGAACTAAGCTCTGAAACTTGAAGACAATTTTTCGCCATAACTACCAAAATGGGTTGTATAGAGTACAGTAAAGTAAAATCCCGCATAATTCTTTAGGAGTATTATTATGGTTCTAAAAGGAACCGAATAGAAGAATTCTGGAATAATGAATTGGACCCTGAGATCAAGAACTAAATTTAGAACCAATAACAGACTCAGAATCCAGTTTCAATTCTAGAACTACAATTCCGAAACTGAAATCAGTTCCGGAATATAGTTCCAGAATCCAGTTTCAGCACGCAGGCTCTGAATTCTAAACCTATATTTCGGAACTAAAATCTGAAACTTGAACTTCTCGTTACGACTACCGAAAAGCGAATGAGAGTTGCGACCTGAGCGTTTGAGGTTTCAACCACGCAGAAAGTGCACTCACCGTCGCTGCTGGTTGAAGGTTTAACCCCCGCGACGTCATAAATATCTGTTTATTAATCTTATATTTGTGTATTACATCAACATTTTACAGTACAAGTGTTTTAACCCTTTGGCCTTTCATCTTTGTTGTTCATACGATTCGTTATTAATAATAGGTGTTTTAGTTACTCTTGTTTTACATACTAATGTTTAATCATAATATTTATTTATGATCGATTTTCGACCACGGTTACCCTTTTATACGCATTCAGTTGAAGATATGTGCCTGACTACCTCAAAATTGTCGTCCTTGCGCGAAAAAGCAAAGCAAAAGTAAAGAGTTTTCCGCGTTGTTTTCAAAGTTTTAGAAAACTTATTTTTTGAGTTGTTTGTGGTTATCTCACACTGTTCAAAATATTATCCTAAATTCCTAAATTGATCATATTTTTGATGAAATGGTGAAACAATTATGTTGCTACCATTAATACAAGTCGAGATATTCACGATTAAGTTCTGCCCATTCTTCCATATGGCTAATTTTGAAAAGGCATCCCATAGTAAAGTAAGTCGTATTCACGACAAAATGAGCTCGAAGACAACGACGACGAATATCAAAATCTAACTAACAGAACAGCTCCTAGCAATGAACTCGTGATTGGAGAAGATCAACAATGGAAACTGCCTTGAACAACTTCCTTCGAACGGACAGTAGATCAAGATCTATGAGCTTGAAACGATCTTGGTAGCTCGGAAGATTTAGGGAGTCTCTCCATGGTAGTTGGCGAAACGCAAAACGAATAAATTTATGTTGAACAGCTTCTATGCGTTAAAAGGCGTTTTGATAGTAGGGTGACCAAACAACGGCTGCATATTCCAGTGTAGAACGGACCAAAGCACAATATAATGATTTATTAACTTTAGTTGGTTTGAGGTAAAGTCACCATAACTGAGGTTCAGTTTTTGCAATGACTGGGTGAAAACGTTTATTGGAGAAGCCTAAGTAATTGAAAAAATTTACAGAAAAGATTATTTTTTTGGAAAAAGATACGCTCAGAGACAGGACTTGAACCTGCGTTCTTATGCATTCCGTGCATACGCGCTACCATTTCGCCACCGTGAACCTTGTGATAGACACAGCTCTAAAACACGATTAGGCATGATAGAACGTACATCGAACATGGTCTACATTCTGGTCGTCTTCCGACCGGTACCATGAGGAGTGTATCGAAAATTAGCTATCCGTATTTTTTTCTTTCAAATTATGCTAAAGAACGATATTTTATTCAAACTAAAAATTGATCCTTCATTGTAAGAGGTTAAACTTGAGCATAAGGAAAACCGGATGAAATTCAAGTTATGCCTTCACGAATTTTCGAACTTTTGATCGAACGCTCTTCATCAAGTTCCGGACAAGTGTTGCATCGCATTTTTTGGACGCTTGAGACCAAATTTTGTTGAATTCCTGCATGTTCCCAGCTGCCTAACCAGTCTTCTTGAAGACTCTCTTCACGATTCGATGGGTCAAAGCGTAGGATAATTTGGTGGATTGATATTTTTTCATCAAAATTTATACACTTTTCCGCAAGCCAATTGGGAGTGGTTTTGGCATAGTGAGCCGACGCTAAATCCTCCCAAAACAGTGGAGGTGTACTATGCTTTTTATATAAAGGCAGCAATCTGTTCTGGAGACACTCAGATCGATAGATTTCTGCATTTATAGTTCCGGTAGTGTAAAAAATGATGCACTTCAAACCACAGGAACATATTGCTTGTCATATCAGTACCTTTTGACCGAATTTCTCCACTTGAATCGACCTGTCCGCATAGCTCACATCCTCCCCAACGACGACAGTAAAGTATTGTAGACCTGGAAGCGTTTTTGAGTCCTTCTTTACATAAGTCTCATCGTCTATCGAAACGCAAGCATCCGTACACTGCAAAAGACGCCAATACAATTTCCAGGCCCTTGTTGATGCTTGCTTCTTCTGTTCTACACTTTGTTTCAAGATTTTCTGCTTCTTGTAGGTCTTCAGGTGATTTCGCCTCTTGATACACTGGATCATTCCGACACTCGTTCCTGCTTTTTTGGTCAAATCACGTGTTGACATTGATTTGTTCTTCTTGATTAGAGATACCACTTTCTGGTCCAGTTTCGGGTTGGAAGAACAGGGTTTTCTGCCTCTTCTTGGTAGCTCATCCAAAAATGGTGTTCCCCAAACTTTTTAATGATGGTTTTAACACTGGCATGATGAATTCCAAATCGCTTTACCAGTTTTCGCATAGTAATTCCCTTCTCACTTAGCAATGTGTCCAGAACCTTAGTTTTCAATTCCTTTTCAATACGCGACATTTTGAAAACGTAGAATTTCAGTGGCGTAGTGGCGAAATGGTGCACGAAATACATATGAACGCAGGTTCGAGTCCTGTCTCTGAGCGTATCTTTTTCCAAAAAATCATCTTTTCTGCAAAATTTTTCATTCATATGACTTCTCCAATATATGTTTCCACTCAGTCATTGCACAATGTAATGCTTTTAGGCAATATATGTTTTTGAAGTCTTTCATCACACGAAAGACGAACTCTTGCAGCTTAGAGACCTTATTGATAGTATATTCAATGGGCTATTTGTAATTCATTTTTGAATCCAAGGTAACTAAAAAAAATTTAAATTGTTTAGGTAAAGTAGAAATATGAATGGTTCAAGATGACTACCTAATGAAGTGTCACCTGTAAAATTCATAATTTTTTTCTGCGCAGTTAACAATTTCGGATAGGGTAAATGCTCCCTATTTCATCTGAGCTCCTATTTCCATCTTATCCCATCACCTGAATAATATCTTACAACGTACCTGAACCAAACTGTGAAATGTTTAAAAAAGAATATTTAAGCTATTGTCACACTTTTCCATTGGACGAAATGGTTTTAAATTCTTCGGTGATCGTTTTTTTTATTTAAAACAAACTCACTTTTCGATTTAGGACACATTTTCGTCTTAAGATTTACAGTTCGTCATGTTTCTGAAGATCTACTAAACGATTCGTCTCAAAACATGGTCACTGTTTCGCACAATTACACTACTTTTGAATGCTGGATGACTTCATAATTGGTAATGTTTACTTGCCACTTGATTCATTAACGATTAAAAATTTCAAAAACTACCCGACAAGCAATAAAAGTCTTCAAAAGTTTGAGATGAAAGTTTTTCACTTAGTTCACATGATTGCGCTTTGTTTTCATCTCATTTGGTTTCGCAAAGTTGCCAGGTTTTCTCATAATGTTACAAAACAAATTTTTTTTTCTTCTTCAAATTATCATCAACAAGTATTTTTTTTATGGTATCCGTGACATTATATTATTGATATTTCTATTTCAATAAAACTATTTCGGCTTCGAATATAACCAGAATTACTAATGAAAAAGCCATTGTGGCAAGTTTAGTAGCACTGGTTTCCTTCCGCTGTATGTCAACATAACGCTGTTAAGTACGTGTGTTTCATCGGCTGTGCACAGAGATGCCAAATATTTTCATAGAAAATATTTATTGCTTTGCATAAAAAGTCTATATCTGCTCTATCTGTTTTCACTAGTAAAATGATGTTGAAAGATAATTCTTCATATCTGCGAAGATTTCCATTTTAACATGTGATTTGTCCGTTGATAAATAAACTTTTAAAGAATTACTGCAATCAAATACTAATAGATACTCAGAGAGGAAAGTCTAATTTTTTACTTCTCACTTTTTATGAACCTGTACAAATCTGTATTACATTTAGGAAATCTGTATACCTAAAATCTGTACTCTGATTTAAATCAGTATGCGAACGCAAAAATCTATACAGTACAGATAAATCTGTATAAATGGCATCTCTGGCTCTGCATTTTGTTTTTAGAAGGGCTAGTGCCTAAATAAAAACAATTCCTGTTTTGTTTTGTTGTTAAGTTTACCAAATTAACTGCACTGTAAAATTGCAAACATCGAAATGATTCCAAACTAGTTCCAAAAATACCGTGTGTTGTCTTATAGTTGGCATTAGGCCATTTTTAAGAATAATTCGGACATTTTGAGCCTAAGAGTGTAATAGTGCAATATTTTGGTTTTGATTGCTATCGCCATTGCTAATTTATGGGATGAATAAAGGACCAACGATAGGATGAATATAAAACCTTTGAGGTGGAATTAGGAGCACAGTAATGAACATATCAGAAGTGTTTTAGCTGATTTTTTAATATTAATTTAATTTCCAAAGAATGTGAATCAATTCTCCATGTGGAGCAAGGCGAATTAAGCAAAAATATGAAAAAATCGTTGTGATTGGCTAAATCAGGTTTTTAAGGTCGTCCTTACAAATGAGATGAAATAAGGAGCCCTTACCCTATAGAACTTAGCTCCGAAACTCAGTTCTAGAGTTGGATTTTAGTTCAACAATCTTCTGAATCTAGTTATTGAATTCAGTTACACTTCTAGAATTATGAACCTAAATTTTGCTATCAAATTGTAGACCTGCATCCCGGAACTGAATTCTGATCCTTAATTCTGGAATGCATTTTAGAACTGAATTCGGGAAATACAACAAAGTTTTGGATCTGAGTTCTGGTGCTGTATTTCAGTCTGTGGTTCCAGATCTTCAGGTTTAGAGCTCAGTTTCAGCGTTCTCAACTTAAATTCTGAAACTGAATTTCAACCTCAATTCCAGTTCCTGAATTTTGTTTTTAAGGGCTGAGGCCAGTGTGTTTTAGGGCTATTTTCACGCTTCAAATCTGATTTTCTCAGAAACGGTGACGAATATCAAAAAACCCAACTGACAATCTCTTAGAAAATTAGTTTAAATTATTCTGTAAAAATTTCAGAATGATTCATTGACATTAGCGGTCGGGAAAGTCTTTTTTTTTAAGGATGAATTGCATATCTGAAAACGCCGTCTTTCAACTTATTCATTGAATATCTCACCTTCAAAAGCATGCATCAAAAATCTATCCTGACAATGTCTAGATAATTTAATTTTAAAGCGATTAGTGCATAAAAACATAGGTGTTGTCGCGATAAAAATGAAGTGATTGTTATTTTTGTGAAGGTAAGTCGATTTCTATGCACGCGTCATTTTTTCTGTTTCAATTTCTTGGTAACGTAACGAAACATGAGAGAGAAATAAAATCGGCTCAGCAAGGTTGCCAAACAAGCGGTGGCTTTATTGAATTTAATGTGATGTAGTCACACTTGTAACCGAAAATTTCAAAACTTTCTTGGCCACCCGGCCACATCGAGAGTCATTTTGCACATTTGCGAGAGAGCATGGAGAGAAATGTAATACGCACAGCGAGCCACGTGGTTTCACGCGACCTACTGGCCATTTCATTTCTGAGATTAAGTTCCAGAGTCCAGGTCTAGAACAAAGATCCTGATCTCAGTTCCTGATTTAGTTTCCAAAATTCAGGCACAGAATCAAGTTTTTAAATTTGGTTGAAGTTCTAGAATTCTGAAAGTCGATGCTGGCCCTGAATTCTGGATATGGAACTGAATTCTATATCTGGATTCCAAACCTAAACCTTACAATTGGATGCTGGTCTGAACTGAACGAGTCAACTATGAAGACTAGAATGAATGAAGCATCATATTTTTACCATCTTTAATTATCAAACATTTTAGGAAACTAAAATTTTGATTTAGGGAGTAGCCTTGTTAGTGCTAGGGAATATAACCAATTTCACTAGCTTTGCGTTTCGTCTTAGACTCGTCAGTGCATAACAGTTTCTGTTGAACTGTTCAATCACTTCATTAATTTCTCTAGATGTCAATATTTTGCTACGATTTGTTTAATCACTTTAAAATTCATATTTTACAATCAGCAAAGAATAAAAGATTATATATAAAAAAAACGACGGTGTTGTTTCTTTATGGTGTTTATTATTTAAAATTCTGGAGCGAGAAAAATCGTTCAAACCCCTACTATTTTGACAGATACTGTGAGAGATATTACATAACAAACTAGAAAAAAATTTGACATACAAGTTTGTATAACTCGGCAATTAATCATCAGATCCAAAAACAACAATAATAACTTACATACTTCTAGCGAATCTCGGAGATCCACGCCTCTTTATTTTACACACACGCACATACAGACACACAGATGTTTACTGAGTTCGTCAAGCAAAGTCGATTGATGTATGACACTTGTTTCGGAAAAGTTTTCCAAAGTTTGAACGAATTCTGTTTCTATTTTTTACACATTCCAACCAATAAAACAAACCGTTCTCTTTCAACATTCCTTTATTGTTACTGTCTATTATTTGTCTCACACATAAATACATCTCTTTTATCTAAAAATGCCTGATGTTTGTTTTCACAATTATGGGTTAGAATAAATACATTACACTTACCATCCATCTTCACGCCGCCATCTGACGCTGTTTCTCGGTTTTTCTCTCTCTCGTAAATGATCTGTTTCAAGCAGGACCAAAGGAAAAACCGTGGTCACTGGAATGCCCTTAATATCACACTTTTTTTTGTTGTTTACTATTCAGCTCAAAATATCTACTCGAATCTTTCTCTTATCTTATCGTCACTATTATTACTAACAGTTTGTATGTACAAAAATCCCTGTAGAGTTTGGTCGATGAGTTTTTCTGTGTTTATTGTTACATTGTTTAACACTAAATGTTCTATATCTAGGTATAAACGACAACAACAGCTGGGACATGAACCGGTGAAATCTAACCCCCGAAATCTTGTACTGTTTACTTCGCCAACGAACTGCATACACACACATATATGGGTACATATCAATATTTAAAAATTTTTGTCGTTGTTTTTTTTCGTTTTTGTTTGTTCTTGATGTTGTTTCTGTTGTCGTCGTGTTTTGGCACATGCTTTCATGTCTACGGATATGTTGGCATACGTCGGCTAATCATCCACCTGCTATCGTTTACCAAAGCAAGCCATGAGAAATTTTTGTTTTTTTTTCTCGAGGGAATTTTATTTTATGGTCATTCTGAGAAGTGAGAGGCTGAAGGAAATTGAATGCCTTACAACGTGTACAGCAATTGTCAGAAATACATTCGTTTGTACTGGATGGTAATCTGGCAATTTCTATTAATCAATTAGATTCAAATTAAAGCTTCAATTAAAGCAGAAACACGAAAGATAAGTTAAAAAAATGTTTTTTGCTTATTCAACTAGCATTTAAAATGTTACGTTTAGCCTGCATGCCGCATCGAATAACAACGGCCAACGATGTGTCAACTTTGCGGCCTCCCGAGGAATGGTAGTCAGAAGCACCTTCATTCCCCGCAAGGATATCCACAAAGCTACCTGGAGATCACCGGACCAACAGACCGAAAACTAAATCGACCACGTTTTAATCGACGGAAAATTTTTCTCGGACATCAACAATGTTCGCACCTAGTGCGAATATAGATTCGGACCACTACTTGGCTGCTGTATGCATGCGCTCAAAACTTTCGACGGTGGCTATCCAACATCGAAACCGAACGTCGCGGATTAACATCGCGCGGCTCCGGGATGCTGGAGTAGCCCAAGATTACGCGCAGCAGTTGGCAGTGGCACTACCAACGTAAGAGCAGCTTGGTGCAGCTACTCTTGAAGATGGCTGGAGAGACATCCGTTCTGCCATAGGTAGCACTGCATCAGCAACGTAAGGAACGACTGGTTCGACGACGAATGTGAACAGTTAGTGGCCGAGAAGAATGCAGCTTGGGCGAGCAAGCTGCAACACCAGACGAGAGCAAACGAGGAGCGATACAGACAGGCGCGGAACAGACTAAACTCGGTATCCCGTAGAAAAAAGCGCCAACAGGAAGACCGAGATCGCGAAGCGATGGAACAGCTGTTCCGTGCTAATGACACAAGGAAGTTCTACGAGAAGGTGAACCGTTCGCGCAGAGGCCATGTGCCACAGGCCGATATGTGCAAGGACACCAACGGGGATCTTCTCACGAACGACTGTGAGGTGATCGAGAGGTGGCGGCAGTATTTCGACGAGCACCTCAGTGGCGATGTGGCGGAATACGAAAGTAGCGGCGCGGTAACGAACTTGGAAACGCGTGCGGAGGACGATAGACTGCCGGTCCCAGACCTCCAAGAAGTGGAGGAGGTGGTAAGCCGGTTGAAAAATAATAAGGCCGCTGGCGTTGACCAACTACCAAGCGAGCTACTAAAACACGGTGGTAATGCACTAGTGAAAGCACTGCACTGGGTCGTTACCAAGATCTGGGAGGACGAGATATTACCGGAGGAATGGATGGAAGGAATCGTGTGTCCCATCTACAAAAAGGGCGATAAGCTGGATTGCTGCAATTACCGCGCGATAACTCTTCTGAACGCCGCCTACAAGGTACTCTCCCAAATCTTATGCCGTCGACTTTCACCGATTGCAAACGAATTCGTGGGACAATATCAGGCAGGATTTATGGGCGAACGCGCTACCACGGACCAAGTGTTCGCCATCCGCCAGGTGTTGCAAAAGTGCCGCGAATACAATGTGCCCACACATCACTTATTCATCGATTTCAAATCAGCCTACGACACAATCGATCGAGAACAGCTATGGAAAATCATGCACGACTACGGATTCCCGGACAAACTGATACGATTGGTCAAGGCTACGATGGATCGAGTGATGTGCGTTGTTCGAGTACCGGGGATAAACTCGAGTCCCTTCGAAACTCGCAGAGGGCTACGGCAAGGTGATGGCCTTTCGTGTCTGCTATTCAACATTGCTTTGGAGGGTGTGATAAGAAGAGCGAGGATAGACACGAGTGGCACGATTTTCAGAAAGTCCGTCCAGCTACTTGGTTTCGCTGATGATATTGATATTATAGCACGCAACTTTGAGAAGAAGGAAAATACGTACATCGGACTAAAAGCTAAGGCCAACCGGATCGGACTAGACATCAATGTGTCAAAGACAAAGTACATGAAAGGCAGAGGCTCGAGAGAAGATAACGTCTGCCACCCATTACGAGTTCTGATTGGTGGTGATGAAATCGAAATGGTCGACGAGTTCGTGTACTTGGGCTCACTGACACCAGCAGAGAAATTCAGAGACGCATACTGTCAGGAAATCGTGCTTACTTTGGACTGCGCAGGACGCTTCGATCGAGCTAAATTCGCCGTTGTACGAAGTTAACTATCTACAAAACGCTGATTAGACCGGTTATCCTCTACGGGCACGAGTCCTGGACAATGCTTGCGCAGGATCAACGCGTACTAGGTGTTTTTGAACGGAAGGTGTTGCGAACCATCTTCGGCGGAGTGCGGATGGAAGACGGTACGTGGAGAAGGCGAATGAACCATGAACTGCACCAGTTGCTGGGAGGACCAACCCTCGTCCAAACGGCCAAGGTCGGGCGATTACGGTGGGCCGGGCACGTTGTTAGAATGTTGGAGAACAACGCGGTTAAAATGATTCTCGATAATGATCTGACCGGTATAAGAAGAAGAGGCGCGCAGCGGGCAAGATGGATCGATCAAATTGAGGACGACCTGCGGACCCTTCGCAGCTACCGAGGCTGGCGGCGAACAGCCATGAACCGAGTTGAATGGAGACGCCTCCTGCATACAGCAGAGACCCGCGTGGGCTACGACTGAAAGAGTAAGAGTAAGTTAAAATATTACCAAGTTAGCTTGCTTTTTTCCTTCAGCTTTGTAACACTTGAATCAAGTGATTGACGTGAATTCAAAAGCGCTATAGCAGAAATCTTATCTGGAATTCTCTTTCGTCTCGTGTTTTACCCCAAAACAAATTTTAGTAAATTGAGAAGTAGAATTTTCCTTTCATTCGAGAAACCCAACATTTGTTTTCTACTCTAATGAAAATTACTACTGACTTGTTTTTCATGGCATGCCTCGAAATTTAATTCGGAACTAGAATTCAAGTTTTGAATTCAATTCTAGCATGCAACTTCTGAACCTGAATTCAAAAAATAAATTCAGGGAATAAATTCTGGTTCAGAAGTCAGCTCCAAAGTTTCGACTCGATCCACACAAGAAAATCAAATTTTATTGAAAATTTATTTGAAATTGAATTTTTTACAAAACTATTCTAAAATTATTTCATTTTACTAACTTCGGTAAAACATTCACCGGTTTCTGGTAATTCACACGATAACTTTGCTGAAAAGTTGTTTCTTTTTCACTAGCGTATTTGGAAACATTGTAACGTTCACCGATTTTCAGTAATAAGTAAATCAACATGGAAAAATATGTAAACTGTGCTGAGCTTGAGTGATTTTTGTGAACGTCCAGTTCGATCAACGATAACCCTTCAGGGTATCTTGAAGAGGTGTCAGGTAATATAGAATATGTATAAAATTTCATCGAAAATCTATAAATATCCTAAGATGACATTCTTCCTCAAACCTATGATGTTCCTACATTGCATTTTAAAGGGGACTTGTTAGCAGACAACTTGTGAAACTTATGTTATTTGAAAAAAACTGGAGCATAACTGCGTCGTCTGCCATGATTCAATACAGTCTTAGATCACATATAAACACTATTAATAAATTGTTCACTGACTGTTCAGCTGTTTAAAAGTCTGTAAAATTTTCACCGTCTGCAGAAAAAAAAACATAGTGTGTGTAATAAGGTGGGACAAGGTTGTATGGGAAAAATTATTTTCTCGCTCCACCAAACTTTTCGTGTTCCTTTTGGGTCCCATAGAAACTATGCAAAATTTTAGCTCGATAGGAGAAACTATATTTTCGCGCCCGCGGTTCAAAGTTTGTATGGGATTTAGTATGGGAAAACTAACTTTTAACAAAAAAATCATCTGGAGGTCACCCTATACACTCAAAAAATCAGCGGGCATGTAATTTTTGTAGGAAATTTAATGAGGAAGAAAACCTTCGAAGACTGTAACATAATCCGACATCGGTAAAAAATGTTATTAAAGAAAAGCCGACACAAGGTCCGAACGATGGCTCATTCGTTAATGTATCTAGCACCACTGCTGCTAGTGGTGGTAATATGAGTTTGCTTTCTTTTATTGTGCTACAACGGTTGATCTGAGTTGTTTGATGTCTTCACAATAGTTGCTCGGTGTAGTTTGAAGATTTTTTTAAACTTAAAAACCATGTTCCAAAACTCACTGTAAAGACACACAAAAAACTAACTTTTTTATTTGAAGAAATACAATTTTGAAGTCTTCCACAATATTGTTAATAAACTCAAATACTATAACTTTGTCGAAGACATAAACCATCTGCCTAATATGGTTTAGAAGATATGGATGATTTCATTTAATATTATGAAAAAAACATTGATTCCAAGTTTTTCTTTTTCTTATTTTTCTATCGTTCCAGAATTCAGAAGTTGATTTCCTGAATCAGAATGCTGGAATCAGATTCTGAACTTAGATAAAAGCACTAAATTCAGTTCCAAAATCTAGTCCAGAAACCAGCACCAAAAATCGAGCTCCAAAATCCAGAATTCGGGAAGCAGAATAAGAATCTTCGTTTTAATTTTTAAACCTGCGCTCTGAATCTAAATTCTAAACCAGAATATAGGAAGACCAAAATCTAGGTTCCGAATTTAGTTTTGGAATTCATTATCAGAATCCAATGCAAGTTAGGCTCGTACAGTTGAAAAACGGGACTGATATGTGCCCCAAAACTTTCCTCATTGTTTTCAAACGTTTGATAAAACCTTATTTTTAAGTTTTTTATTGTTATTTCACACAGTTGAAAATTTAATCATAAATTGCTGATCATATTTCTGATGGCATGGAGAGAGTATCATGTTGCTACATTTCGAGGTATTCACGATTGAGTCATACCCATTCTTTCACAGAGCGAATTTCTAAAAGGCGTTCCATAGACGTAGTCCTACGTCAAAAAATCACTTCTTAACAGACCTTAGGGGACCGACTGACTGACGGCTGCATGCATGGAAAGCTATAGCAAACTTCTACAGGAATCATGAATAGCCAACTTCGAAGCCAACTTGAGGTTGCGTTACAAACCCCCTAAATAGATGTCAATAGTTTTAAGCAGTTCTCTTACTCGAACCGTCACTAGATGTAGGCTGATTATGTTGTGGATTAAGATGCGGTTGATGGTGATGGGATAGAATCTGCTGCTGCTGTTGTTGTTGCTGATGCTGAGGCTTATGTTGGTACTGCTGTTGCTGTTGCTGCTGCTGCTGCTGTTCCATACCAGAGGCAAACAAGATCTGCACCTGATCCTGTCCCATTTGGTATTGCAGCAAATCCATACTGTTACTGGCGGATGTTCGGGAAGCCGCTTCCGTCGTGTTGCTGCCGGTCACGTTGGAAGACATCGGCATCGGTTGCTGCTGATGATGATGATGATGATGATGCGAGGGTTGTTGCGATTGCTGCGAAGATTGTGGTTGCTGCTGCAGTTGATTGATCGATACGGGCGTCAACGGCATGTAGGAAATCATGTCACCTTCCGGTTCCACCAGCAGTTTCGGTTGACCGGTATCGACGAAGTTGTGTTGCTGATTGGGATGGAAGATTGGTTTTTGGTCCGGAGTTATGCTAATTTGTTGCTGCTGCGAATGATGATGGTGGTGGTGGTGTTGTGGTTGTTGTTGCTGTTGTTGTTGTTGCTGTTGTTGCTGTTGTTGCTGTTGCTGTTGTTGTTGGTGATGTTGATGAGGATGCGGGTTTGGTGGTGGATTGGTCAGACTAGGATGCGCTTGGTACTGCTGACTAGCATGTGGCGGTTGATGATGCTGAAGGTATGGAGCACTGTTATTACACCTACTGAGACTTTCGTCGGTACTAGTGGGTTCGGCGGTGAAGGGTAGGGTGACGATCGACGGAAGCAATCCATATCGAGCCATCAACAGCTGTTCCTGTACCCGTCTCAGTTCTTCCTGTTGTTGTATGATCAGATGCTGAAGTTCCTCGTGCTTTCGCTGTAGGTGACCTTGAACCTGATTCTGGGCAGGAGTCAACACAACACCACCCGCTTCCGTCGGTACCGTCGGAGGAATGGGTGACAAAATTCCGCCACTGGCTTCCGGTAGAAACCCGGTATCCGGTTGAATAGGAACCGCTGCCAAATACTGCTGATGTTCGATGAAAGGAGCCGATAGTTTAATTGCTGTAGCCGTCGGTGGTGCTCGCAATTGCTGGAAAGAATCTACTGGCTGCTGAGAATTGACGGTCGAATGCTGGTGGTGAAGTAACAGCTGAGGGGCCGTATTCGGCACCTCATGTTGCGTGTGCTGAGTTGTCGTACTGGTCGTCTTTGAACTGTAGGTGTTAGATCGTATCCGTGATTTCTGAAACGCGGAAATATTTGTAATCATGAAACCTTCAAACACGATGTGGCATTACTTACAGAACTAGATTGAGTTTGCATTGACTGTCGACTGCCATGAGAACCGACGGACACGGAGTGTTCCGAATCGGGTCCCGGTCCGTGGTAGCTGCCATAACGATGTCTTCCCCGGGAAGACAAATCAGTTGGGGATCCACCAGGTGTCGGTGCCATTCGCACCGATCGGTTACTCTTTGTACTCCAGAGAGAAGTTGCCATCCGACTTTGACTGGAGTTCAGTTGGAATTTTCGATCCACATTTTCTGCATCGTCGGAAAACTTATTCTCGCCACCAGTTTGGTTTCTCAACTGTTTCATCACGTCGGTATAGCTAACCACTCGATGGGTACAAACTACGAATTCGGGTTTGGAGTTCCACTGGTGATACGTGATGTAAAAACGAGTCTGAAGCCAGATCCACTGTTGTCCCTTCGTCAGAAATCGATAGTAACAGGAGGTACCTTCACCGTTTTGCATTACTAAAACCATACAATAATCAATCAACTGAACACAAAACAAAAGGAAACTTCAAATACGTACAAGCTTCGTGCGATGCCACGACCTTTTCCAAATCATCGAAATGATAATAATCGTAACCGGAAGTACCCAGCACTTCGAACGGTAGGTACCCGATAATAGGAGGCGCCCGATGATCAAGAAACAGAAACTTCCACTCCATACTATGTCGGGAAGTGAACTCACTTTTCGAACTGTCCACCACGGACATCTCCCTGATCAGCTGTGGCGTCTGAAGCCTTCCGGTTCCAACGAAAATTAGTCTCGTGTCAGCATCAGTCATGTAACTGCTGAACCTGGATGCGGTCATCAAAGAATCAGCATCAACATCACTTCCTAGAAAAGAAAGATTCCACATTCGAATTTTTCAACTCAAACAAAATATCTTCTACTCACTGAAGTATCCTGTAAACTGGACTAACTCGTAGGAAACCTCCAACCGATAGTCGGTCGTACCGCGCTTAATGTAGCAGGAGAAGGTAATCTGGTTTTCCCGGGATATCCCGGCTTGCAGAGGATCCACGATTGCCGAAGGATTCAGCAGTATATTGTACAGGTCGTTTTGGTCATCCTCGTAAACCATATCGTAAACCGTCATGTTGAGTAAGTCACTCTGGAAAAAATGAAATTATTTTTTTTTGCATGGGATCCAAAACAAAGCATGTACCGGTAAATGCCCCAGCAGGGAAGTGATGGACTCCGAAGCATAGAAAACACGTCCCGTGGAGGAAAACACGAATATGAATCCATCCAGCGCTTCCAGAATCAGGTGGGTGAACTCCTCGTTGGACAGAAACGACGGTTTCCAGTCGGTTTGAATTTCGTGCACCCGCGAGCGGACGGCAATTTCGTTGTGACTTTTCAGGAATGCTATCGTGGACTTCAGCACCGTACTTTTGTCCATCTTTCGCGTGTTGGAAGAAACCATCGAGTTCAGTTCGTTGACCAGCAGATTGAACTGGTCACGACGTTTCTTCTCACTGAGGTTCCGGGATTTTCTGCCGAAAAAAAAAATGTTTTTCACGTGATTCCGTCGAACAATCAGGTTCAGTACCCAATTACCTTTTAGTGTCATCCTTATCGTCCGGATCATCGTCCATCATGGCTAACGTTTTGATAGTTTGTCTCTTGAAATCTTTCTCCTTAGAAGTTCGTCGATGTCAGATCACTGTGTATTTCTAATACAATCCCTAAATAATATCACAAAAATATACACTAATAGAATTTCAATGGATTTTCTTGGGTCACAGTAAGAAACACAAGCTCCGTTGCATTATTCTGCTGACCATCATCGGACAAGGTTTTCCCAGCTCCCAATCAAATTATTCCACAGTCTTTATAAAGTTGCGCTGAAAATAGAAAATAGAATATCCTCTCAATACAATTGGAAACTGTTATCTCAAATACATAACATGTATATCAATAAAACAAAGTCCATACTATATATTATTATGCAACAAGTCAAACGACTTGTTGGATTCACACCCATACACTCATCCGTCTCATCCGTCTCTACCTGCCGCATAAACATCAACCGGGTTGCGGGAAGCAAATACGAACAAAACTACGGTCCGGTTCCAGTATGTACATAGAATACCTACACCGTAACTTAGGCAACCGGATTTTCCACCCCATCAAACACAGTGGGGTGACTTAAACACACACACACACACAGTCACAGTTTTTCCACAACCATCATCGTCATCAGTTTCAGATTTGCTAGTGTTTAAGACGATACGTGAAAAGCAGTGTTTGCACCTCAGACAGCCTGAAATGAAGGGATCAGGATGCCTTCATTGAGATGATTACTATGGTGATCCCTTTTACTATTTAAATATTTATTGGAATCATCTCAAACGGCATTAGTTTAAATAAACAGTGTTCCGGTGCGAACAAGAAATCGAAAATTTCAGTGAGTGATGTGAGCCATACGAGTTGAACCTGAGGGGGGAGAAGGGTACGGGGTGATATAATAATTGATGCTGAAATAACAAAAGTGTGACCGGAGAAAAAAAAAACGAGAGAGAGAGAGAGAGAGAGAGAGAAAGAAAGAGAGCATATTTGCCATTCCAATTAACCGGTGAACAATAAAATTTCTTTAAAGGCGATTTGCAAAATCTCACAAGATATCGACCTAAATTTTTCGTAACAGGAAACTTAAATGCAAAGCATGTCCAGTGGAATTGTAGGCAAAATAACCGTAATGGAAGAATAATTCATAATCAACTCTGCTGCTGGTTACTTTACAGTTCTCTATCCCAGTAATCCGACTTGTTTCTCTTCCGTGAGAAACCTTTCTACAATTGAGCTGGTTCTAACAGATCAAAGACACATTTGTAGTGAACTGATTACTCATACTGACTGACTACTCAATCGGTTGAAGAATGTTCGTCGATGACAACATTAACGTTCTCGTGATCCTGCTATGAAAACCATAGTTAAGGATTTACAAAAAAAAAATCATTTGCGAAATAAAAATTTCGCTAAATAAGTTAACCCATCGTCCACGTACCATGCGCGTGGGTAGTTTTAGGAAATTTTCGATGGAAAATTTGAAACATTTGCCAAAACCAAAAACATACAGACCTTTGAAAAACTTTTATCTATCTGCAGGCAGAAAATGGCTGTGAAATTCGGAGTATTTTCCGAGTGTTATCAAAAAATAGCTCTGAAAAATGAGTGTTTTTGTGATCTTTCAAAATTATTTGGAAAAATAATACGATGACATAAAAAACTTTTTCAAATAAACCTTATGCTAGCTACATGAATTACATTCAGACACATTTTATAAAAAAAAGATTTTCATGCTTTTCATTGAAAACCAACGAATTTCATATAACCAATTTCATTGTATTTTGACGATTTGGAAATATCAGGTGTACAACTTTGCTTCCGCCGTTTTCCGATAGGTGGCTGTACCGGCTGAGGCTGGTCAAAATACATAGATGATAATGCCTTTCAAGTGAGTGTGTACAGTGCCTAACGAATTGTCATCGCCGTTTCAGTGACAGTTGTTCTTGTTTTCGTATTATTCACGCTCGAAAATGTCTGTTTATGTGCCCAATTCTCGCCATTTGCGGGAAGTTTTACTTTTCTTTTACAATTCGAAAAAAATGCAGCTAAAGCGCATCGAATGCTCTCAGAAACTTACGGTGATGCTGCTCTGAGTAAAAGAACGTGTCGGGAGTGGTTTCAACGTTTTAAAAATGGTGATTTCGATGTCGAAGACAAACATGATGTTGGAAGAGAAAAAACCTTCAAAGATGAATAACAATTTACTACGAGCTCTTTAACCCGGGTGAAACCATCACAGGAGATCGCTACCGAACGCAACTGATGCGCCTTAGTCGCGCGCTAAAAGAAAAGCGGCCACAATATCAAGAGCGACATGACAAAGTCATCTTCCAACACGACAATGCTCGGCCTCACGTCGCAAAAGTGGTCAAAAAGTACCTGGAAACGCTGAAATGGGAAGTCTTGCCCCACACGCCGTATTCCCCAGATGTCGCCCCATCCGACTTCCACTTATCCCGTTCGATGGCACACGGCCTGACAGATCAACATTTTCAATCCTTCGAAGAGTTGGAAAAATGGATTGCTTCATGGATAGCGTCAAAAGAGGACTCCTTTTTTCGAGCCGGGATCCGAAAATTGCCGGAAAGATGGGAGAAAGTTGTCGCCAGCGATGGACAATGCTTTGAATAATACATCTGTAAGCATCTGTATCTTTTTCGCAATAAAGCTTTTAATTTTGGAAAAAAACGGCGGAAGTAAAGTTGTACACCTGATACTAAATGAAATACAATTTTTTTGCAACTATTGTTATGAGTAATCCTTGTAGTCAGAACAAGGTTTATTTCTAATGGTACTGTTGTTGTACCGTTGAATTCCAGTGTGTCACGTTATTACACTCTCACAAAGTCACTATTTTCACTGTCACTATTTTTCCGAAAGTGTATCAAACGTTATAATACAGATACGTATTTCGGAATGTTATTTACATCCTTCTTCAGTGTATCGGTTTTATAAGGTTTATAAGATCTAGTGTCTTGAATTTTGTTTTTTTTTAATTCGGCTGGGACTCGAATTAAAAAAAATTATGACAAAAGCCTTACAATTGCTTGAAACGTCAAGATTTGGTGTCATATTGAAAAATTTTTTTTTCACGAATAGACTACCTGGACTGAAATTTTTTGAAATTTCCGACTTCGAAATTTTCAGTATCGTTCCGGGGATACAGAACGATTTGTTTGGCTGGGTACCCGTAAGTAATAAACAGCATTTGTAACTAAACCGTTCACCACAAATTTCTGGTTGAAGTGCTGATATTGTAGAGCAAATTTTACATCAACCCTCCGTCTGACAGAATGTCCAGTCCGATCTTTTTCGGTTTCTAACAACTTGAAGCTCCATCCAGCTGGGCTTACAATGTTGGGAAATTCACAATCAGAAAAAGTTCATTACATTATCACTCGTGAAAAAAAAATCAGTTCAAAAGTTTTTCTTGAAAAACTCAGTGGCTGAGAAAATCACTTCCGAGATTCTCATTCATGAAACAAGCATTCACAAAACTCTGAACCTCTAAGTTCACAAGTGATTTTTTGAATCAGCTAAACTTGATGACGAATTTTCAACCATAGAAATATCGGTAAAGAAATAATCGAAAGGGAGAAAAGTCTCCGATGATACTTCGAAAGCTGAATTTCCACTGCGCTTCAGCTCGACGCCGAAATGATTCGTGCAAGATTCAAATACTGAGTAAATACCCAACTGAGAAATACTTACTGCGATATTTTCAATGCACGTAGGGTTAATATGAACAACAGTAACTTTTCCTCATTCCAAATAGTAATTATAGCAACGAGAGGCTGTTTTAATTCCAGCTGATGAATTACATTGTATTTTAATTAAACCCAATAGAACGCTATTTAGCATTAATTTAATTTATATAAGTAAAAAAGGAACGCAGCATTTTGCATGTCTCATACACACAGCAGACGCAGCGTTGGTATGATGCAGTGTTAGAATGGGCGTAGCGATGGCCTGCGCTCCTGTTACTTCTGCGTAAGATATTCAAGCTAAATTGGGTAATATTTTTTAATTAGCTTCATGATATGCTTCGTGATTGTTTTTTCATTAGTGTTTTTATGCTGCTTTGATGCTTTCATCGATGGTATTATCAACACGGTATTGCAGAATAAATTTCAAATGCATCATCATCATTAGTTTCAAATGAAAGGTCTTATGATTCCATACGGAATTCCTGAATTTCATCCCGATTCGAGGTTCCGGTTCCGACACCGAAGCTCGAGGTTGAAAACAAAAGCGAGCCCATCGGCACCGAACACACATGAATGCAAGCTGTCAACACGGTCGACTGAAATTAAGACAAATGAAAGCCACTATACAGGAAGTGTGGCTGATGCTTAGCAGATTTTTGGATGCATCACAGAAGATTGAGGTTTATTTGGAAAGACATGCGTCGAACTTCCATGTTGTGTTGTGTATAGAAAATTTTTGTAGCCGGTATAATTATAATGACACTCGGAATTAAGCCCGTCATAATTAAAAAAAAATTAAACCGATCATTTTAAATGTCATGAAGTCATTATGATTTTTCTTGATTTTGATCTTCTCCCGTTAAAATTGATCATGATCTGAAAATGCATTACTTGAGGAATGTATTTCATTCAAAATTTGTAACGCCAATTTTCTACCCGGATATCACGTTGAACTTTCAGCCTCAAGTGATTCTCAATAGATTAATGGGAAGACAAAAAGCAGACATTGAAAACCAACATCCTCTTAGAATATATTTGAATTTCTTAATGTAGTAAGCGTGAAAAATAAATCCGACGGGAAATTTGGTACACCACGCAATGAAACTTAGAAAAACTATTCTGTTTAACCACTTTGTTTAATTTGTTCCATAGAGCTTTCTATACCCTCCCAGAATTCATCACCAGTTGAATAATCGTACCTAGTCATTTGAAGTTTTGCTTGCTCAGTTTCAAGAGCCAAATAGTCTAGCTGCTTCATTGCCTTCGCTCTTGGTAGTGAGCAAGTTCGAAAGAATAGATTTTTTTGTTTATATCATTTATTTTACCCCGGCTTTAACCATTTTTGTCGTTCACCGGGTAAAAGAATAGAATTATAAATGGTGTAAAGTATTAAAAATGAAAACTAAAGGAGGAACCAATTAATTTATGTGTATTCTGTAAACGATATTTCAGCTTCTAATTTGTCTTTCATCTTGAATCAAGTCAAATGTTTACATAAACCTCATGTGAAGGCCGCTCTCACACTATTGAAAGAGATATTTTGTTACTTCAAAAGATCAACTAACGGTGGTTAAACTGAGCCTCGATTGGAAGAGAAACGAATGTTGAAATTAACTGCAGTAGAGAGATCGTCAATATTTATTTATTTATTTATTTATTTATTTATTTATTTATTTCTTATTCCTTCATCTGACCTGTTATAGTCTCCATGAAGCATTGGAAGGGGAAAAGCCCAATTGAAAATAATTCAATCGTCCAATTGGGCGTAAAAACCCCTTCATCTTTTCTGACGGTTGACAATAATACAGTTCTACATACATTTTCATATTACATTGTGGGCTTACACTTATACATTACAATAATCTTCTTAGTCTATTTTTAAAAACATCACATGAAATGGAAAAATCAAAACATTCATAAGCACTATTAAAACTATTACACATTCCCCTAATGGGTTCGTTTTGTCCATAGTCAGTACGTTGATAGTCAAGTCTTAAAAAGTTCCGCGATCTTAAAGTTCTAGGTGGTACATTGATATTTACTTGAGAAAGGATATTAGGAGCGTCAATTTGTCCCATCAATAGTTTTCCTATAAATACAGCTCTGGAAATATTTCTCCTTTTTGAAAGTGTGTCCATACCCAGTAATCGACAACGATCAGTATAAGGTGGTAATTCTGTCGGGTTGCGCCAAGGTAAAGATCTGAGGGCGTAGCGGAGGAATTTAGCTTGTATTGATTCAATTCGGTTAATCCAAACGTCCGCGTAAGGACACCATATTACCGATGAAGCTTCAAGAACAGATCGGACAAGGGTGAAATACAATGATCTGAGACAGTAAGGGTCACTGAATTCTTTTGCTATTTTAAAGATAAATCCAAGATTCCGGTTAGCTTGTGCAATGATATGGGAGTAGTGGTCTCTGAACGACAGCTGAGAATCAAGTACTACACCTAAGTCCCTTACAATTGATACTCTCTCAAGGAATTCTCCAAAAATAGTGTATCTCCAGAGAATAGGTTCTTTCTTGCGTGTGAATGAAATAACGGAGCATTTCGATATACTAAGCGTCAATCGGTTACGCGTACACCAGTCGCTGAAGACATCAACTTGTCGTTGTAAGGCCATGCAGTCTTCTTCAGATCTAATGATATGAAATAGCTTGAGATCGTCTGCATAAACAAGCCTACACCCTGGTGGCAAGGCAAAACAGATGTCGTTGTAGAACAAAGAAAATAGTATAGGTCCGAGATTGCTACCTTGAGGCACACCCGACAGATTCGAGAAGCTATTTGATTCACAATTCCCAAGCTTAACAGAAAGTGAACGGCCAACAAGATACGATTTGAGCCAATCTGTGAATGTTTCCGATGCACCTAGTAAGCTTTCTTACCAAATAAGTAGAGAGATCGTCAATATGTTCCACATTCAGTTTCAATTGCATTGAATGAAGTTTTACTGCACTGGCTGTGGGTAATACTTATTAATGACTGTCCCAGAAAGTATGGACGCACTTTGATTTCGCTATAAATAATTCACAAGTGTTAGATATTCAAATTTTATTCGATATACTACGACAACAGAATGTTATTCTCAACATTTGCTACTTAGTCATTGTAGACTAGCTGGCGCACCTTCTTGCGAACGTTCCTCATTAAATTCCGTACAGACTTCTTGGCGACAAGTTTTGACACTTTTTCCAATCTTTTTCGAACTGTTGAATGGTTTCGGCGGCCGAGACATGTTTCCTAAGATGTGCCTTCGTTAATGCCCAAAATTCCTCAATTAGTCGTAATTGTGGGCAATTTGGTGGATTCATGTCTTTTGGGACGAAAGTGACATTTTTGCTGGTATACCATTCAACTGTTGATTTCGAGTAGTGGGAAGAAGCAAGATCTGGCCAGAAGACAACAGGATCCTTGTGGCTTCGAATCATGGGTAGAAGTCGTTTTTGTAAACAATCCTTGATGTATATTTCGCTGTTCATTGAAGCAGTGGTGATGAAGGGTTTCGAAATCTTACCGCAGCTACAAATTGCTTGCCAGACCATAGCTTTCTTACCAAATTTTTCGACTTCAATCGATGTCTCGGACTGGTTTAACACTTGCCCTTCTCGCACCGTATAATATTGTGGTCCCGGCAAGGATATGTAATCGAGTTTCACGTAGGTTTCGTCGTCCATGATTATGCAGCTCAAATTCCCAGCAAGAATCGTATTGTAAAGCTTTCGAACCCTCGGCCTGATCGATGCTTCTTGTTTCGGACTACGTTTTGGTTGTTTCTGCTTTTTATAGGTTCGAAGATTCAATCGTTCTTCAGCACGAAGAACATTTGACTTCGAAGTGCCCACTTTTTTGGCCACATCCCGAACTGAAACCTCCTTCTTTTGCTCGAACGCCTTCAGTATACGTTTATCCAACTGAGAGTTAGCAGGACCTTTTCTTCGACCCGTTTTCGGTTTATCCTCAAAAGTGTTATCCTCATCGAACTTCCTGATTGCATTTCGCACGGCTTTTTCTCTTACTCCTTCCATTTTTGCTATCTTTCTCAGTGACAGCCCGCGTTCTGGGCACCATTTGTACACAATTTTTCGAAGTTGTTCTGCTGAAAGTCCACGCATTTCGAAACAAACTAATGAAATCGAATAAACAACTGCACAAGTGGTTAGAGAAGAGTGTAAACAACAGGACGCAGCCATAAAAATTGACAGATTCTGCGACCATTGCGAAATGGCAGCGGTTTTTGGTTGCGTCCATACTTTCTGGGACAGTCTTTAACACGCTATGTCAACCTCAAGGGAAGTTTTTAAGTTCAGAATGCGTGTACATTTCAATAATGAAAGCTTTAAACTAATCTTAACTACCGGCGAAGCCCCGTCAGCGTTGACGGAAGTTGACTAGCGGTCTGAATCGTATTAAAAACTGTAGGGGTATTGTGATGAAAACTAATTTCAAAATGGCGAATCAGCATTTGTGGTTGTAAGTGAGCTGTCAGAAAGGTTAATAGGTACAACCTCACAGGCTATATTGATCGAACTAAATATTTTTAATCATTCCGCAGTTTATAACAAAAGAATATGCGAGATTTTCGTATGAAGTTTGATATTTATTCACACATTTTTTTCGCACGGAAAGAAATCCGTTACTGCTGTAATGATTGAAAAATCACGAAACCAATCAATTTGATTTCTCATAAAGTCATACTAATTGTTCATCATTTTAAGATTAAGAGATTAAGAGGTCACAAAACGATTGTCCTGCCTATCGAAATACTTCACTAGTATTACTCCATTCAGATGTAGTGAAACACGGTCAGAACAATACTCCGAACATGTTCAGATTGCGCACGGCCAATGCCCCATCTCAGATTCACGCATTCTCGCCAAATCGAGTAAGTTTTATGTTTCTCGTAAAATCTGATCAATTTTATCTTATACTTCCCATGTTTGGGCACTTGCCATACTCCCTCTCCCCTAAAACAACCTTATAATTTCCATTGATATAAAAGTAGTATCTGTATTTGTCAACAGAGATGGCATTTCACCAGAGAGATACACGCTAGAGTCAGATTTTTGCCACACCGAGGATGAAAAAAACGAAGCACCGCACAAAGAGGAAAGCGCACTTCTTCTCAGTGTCGAATAGACAGCATTTGAGTGTGTGCTTGTGGTTAAAGCAGCTGGCGCGAGTGAAACACATTCTCTTCGCATGAATCGCTCACACGCGCTCTCGTCTAAATACACCCAAGTGACCACTGGCGCGTGATGTTGAGCGAACACTTCTGTGAACTTCAATTAATAGAGAGTAGATCTGGCCTTGCTATGAAAAATTTGCAAGGAAAACCGAAAATTTTACGATAAATTGTTTTATTTTGCTGATTTTGCGTGTCCACGCTTCATCTACGAAAACCATACAGCAGAGTGCTCACCGGCGTGTACAACTCTGTGAAAGTATCTGCATCCACCTCAGAGAATTTATTAGCTAATGCTCTAGCACTTTGGTGCGATTCAGTGGAAGAGGTAAAAGGAAATAAACAAACGCACTCATGATGCGTGTACACTTTACACAACAGTGGTGTATAAATGTGAAAGAGAAGAGCTCTCGTTGAAGTTGTCAGTGCGAGGGGAGAAATTTTGCTTGCTCTTCGTCACACAGAGGAGATAGACATCTCTGTTTGTCAAGAAGTATCGTTTCTCAATTTTATGCTAAACTCTTCTTTTTTTAGTGAACTTACTACAGCTCTCTTTCATGATTATTCTTATAACCAGTTGTGAGTAGTGTAGAAAGTATATGTGCTCTGCTCGTCATAAAGTATCGATTCCCACCTTTAATACATGTGCCAACATTTTGCGTTGCATTCAAATTTACAATAGCATCATTATCTAGCACGACCTTGAAATTCTCGTCCCTCTCGTGTTTTACAAAAAATGGCAGATGAAAGTTGGTTTCAAATTCCCCCTGTTAGCAAATGCTTACTACATCCCCCCCCCCCCCCTTAAATATCGCTATAGCAACATATCAGCAGTAATGATAGCTTGAGCCAAGTTTGGTGTGAGGTGTGGTAATCTATTCAGTTTTTTTTCTATTTTTATAACTATTTATTGGAATATGAGTGAAAATTAAATTATTAAGATTTAAATTGGGTGTTCAGCCACAAGTGGTGACTTTTCAGCCCTATTGAATACATGTTTTGGTTATTACCATGAGGACATCATTTGCTTCCGCAATTCTGGGATTTTCGTGTAGGGAAAATTCTAAACCTACTTGTATTGTGTAATGGGGAAAAGGAACTTATATACTAACTTACTAACTAATACAGAGAGCGAATCGATTCAATTGAAGATTGCATCGATTTTTGTCGGAATTTGCTTATAATATTATGTGACATTACATCTAATGGTTCTAGATTTGTGAGTCTGTGTAACTCATTTGTACTAAACCAGGGAGGACGCTTCAAAATCATTTTCAGAATTTTATTCTGAATCCTTTGAAGCGTTTTCTTCCTGGTGGAACAACAGCTTGACCAAATTGGTACCGCATAAAGCATGGCTGGTCTGAAAATTTGTTTATAAATTAACAATTTGTTTTTTAGACAGAGCTTAGAATTTCTGTTTATATGAGGATATAAACATTTATTATATTTATTACACTTTGCCTGGATTCCTTCAATGTGATCCTTGAAAGTGAGTTTTTTGTCATACGTTAAACCTAAGTATTTAGCTTGATCAGACCATGTCAATTCCAAGCCATTCAATTTGAGAATGTGATTATTGTTTGGTTTAAGAAAAGAAGCTCTTGGCTTATGAGGAAAGATAATTAATTGCGTTTTTGCTGCATTTGGTTTAATTTTCCATTTTGACAGATAATCACTGAAAATATTTAAACTTCTTTGTAGGCGACTGCAGATCACTCTTAGATTTCTACCCGTGGCTAACAGACTTGTGTCGTCACAGAATAACGATTTCTGACCACCAACGGGTAGATTTGGAAGATCAGAAGTGAAAATATTATACAAGATTGGAGCTACGCTCGAACCCTGCGGAACACCGGCTCGTACGGGTAGCAATTCAGATTTACAATTCTGATAGCTAACCTGAAGAGTACGATCAGTTAAATAATTTTGAATTATTTTGATCAAATAAATAGGAAACTGGAAATCAGACATTTTTGCTATTAAACCTTTGTGCCAAACACTTCCGAATGCTTTTTCTATGTTTAGAAGAGCAACTCCAGTGGATAATCCAGAAGATTTATTTGCTTTTATCATGTTCGTAACTCTTACAAGTTGGTGAGTAGTTGAATGTTCATGACGAAATCTAAACTGCTCTGGTAAAAAAATTGAATTCTCATTTATATGAGACATCATTCTCAACAAGATAATTTTTTCAAAAAGTTTACTGATAGAAGAAAGTAACCTAATTGGCTTGATGTTTCTGCTGGGTTTTCATCAGGTTTGAGGATAGGAATTACTTTAGCGTTTTTCCATCTTTTTGGGAAGTAAGCTAATGAAAAACACTTGTTGAAGATTTTAACCAGGAGTCTCAAGGCAACATCGGAAAAATTTTTAATAAGAATATTAAAAACTCCATCATTACCAGGAGCCTCATGTTTTTAGGTTTCCTAATAATTGACTTAATTTCATCAAAATTCGTCCGAATAATGTCATCTTATAACAACACATGAGTTGAAATATAATCATATTTCAGTGAGACTTCATTTTCAATAGGACTCACAACGTTCAAATTAAAATTGTGTACACTCTCAAACTGCTGAGCAAGTTTTTGAGCTTTTTCGCCATTTGTAAGAAGTATTTGATTTCCTTCCTTGAGAGCAGGAATTGGTTTCTGAGGTTTCTTAAGAACCTTAGAAAGTTTCCAGAAAGGTTTAGAATAAGGTTTAATTTGTTCAACTTCTTTAGCGAAATTTTCATTTCGCAAAAAATAGTGAATCTATGTTTAATTTCTTTTTGTAAATCCTTAACTATGTTTTTTCATAGCAGGATCACGAGAACGTTGATATTGTCGTCGACGAACATTCTTCAACCGAATGAGCAGTTGAAGATTGTCATCGATGATAGGAGAATTTAATTTAGTTTGAGCTTTGGGAACTGAAAGATTTCTAGCTTCAATAATATAATGATTCAAATTATCAATTGCTGCTTCGATGTCCGCAGAATTTTCTAAAATAGTTTCATAATCAACATGATTTTCAATGTGAGATCTGTAATCCAACCAATTAGCTCTATGATAGCTGAAAATAGAACTAATTGGATTAATTATAGCTTCCTTGGAAAGTCTGAATGTTACAGGAAGATGATATGAGTCAAAGTCAGCATGAGTAATCGGTTCACTACAAACGTGACTTTGATCTGTTAGAACCAGATCAATTGTAGACGGGTTTTTCACGGAAGAGAAACAAGTCGGATTACTGGGATGAAGAACTGTGAAGTAACCAGCTGAGAGTTGATTATGAAGTATTTTACCATTACTGTTATTTTGCCTACAATTCCACTGGACATGCTTAGCATTTAAGTCCCGTATTACGAAAAATTTCGATCGATATCTTGTATGTTTTTGCAAATCGCCTTTAAAGAAATTTAATTGTTCGCCGGTGCATTGGAACGGCAAATATGCTCCAGCGATGAAATAAATTCCATGAATGGTTTCAACTTCGATTCCCAAGCTTTCAATAACTTTAGTATTGAAAGAAGGTAAAATTCGATGTTTAATTTGCCGTTGGACAAAAATGGCAACTCCACCACCCATTCCAGTAAACCTGTCAAATCGATGAACCACATAATGTGGATTACTTTTCAATTTTACATTTGGTTTAAGAAAAGTTTCTGTCACAATCAGTCCGGTAAAATTTCATTTTCAATCGAATAATATAAGATGAAAACGAAATTTATGGCCGCTGACCGTCAGCATATCCCTACTAATTCATTTGACTTTTGCTGCCATTTTCAAGTGAAGCTCCCGGAATTCATCGTCAGTTGAATAATCGTTGATAGTCATTTGAAGTTTTGCTTGCTCAGTTTCAAGTGCGGAGTAGTGTAGCTCCTTCATTGCCTTCGCTCTTGGTAGTAAGCAAATTCGAACGAATAGAATTATAAATGGAGTAAAGTATTAAATATGAAAACTGAAGGAGGAAACAATTAATTTATGTGTATTCTGTGATTGATATTTCAGCAATCTGGTTTGTCTTTCATCTATTATCTTGAACCAATTGGAATGTTTACATGAACCTCATTTGAAGGCCGCTCTCACACTATTGAAAGAGATATTTTGTTACTTCAAGAGATCAACTGACGGTGGTTAAACTGAGCCTCGATTGAAGAGAAACGATTGATGACTGAATGCTGCCCGTTCGGGCCGTCAGCAAACATTGTGTGTGTCAGAGAGTGAAGTTTACTGCATTCGAGAGATCGTCAATGTGTTCCACATTCAGTTTCAATTGAATTGAATGAAGTCTTACAGCACTGGTCACAATGGCAATATGGATTTTGTGAACTTTGAGAAAATTATAAAATTCATCTTCACTCGATTTCAAAGATCGAGCATTCCAATTTTAAATATACAGATAATTATTTAACATCACAAATTTTAAATTCATTATAATATTATTTGCAAATTGCCATCCGATTTGAAATGCTTCAAAAAGTGATGAAGTCGAATTCATTCGGATGATCATTTGAAAAAGTTGATCTTGTAGGTAGATCATTTTATTTTCAGCTATATCGCCTAAACCAACTTCGTTTAAAGAAGCGAATGGTAGTGAAGGAATATTCGTACTGCCATTAGAAGAAGATGATATGGCCGATCTACCTACTAATAAATTGTGATCGTTAGAAGATGAACTGGAAGGAATTCCTGTGTTTTGATTATTTACATTAGAAGAATTAAGTGGTAGTTTTCCATCTGTTACCAAAGCGTAACTGTCATTAGAAGAAGCTGCTAACGAGGTCGATCTATCTGTCAATAAATTGTTTTCGTTAGAAGACGAATTGGAAGGCGTGCCTGTTTTTTGTTTTTAATTCGAAGAAATAAGTGCCTTAGAAAAATTAAGCTTGGCATTTGTAACGGTTTTTTGATTTTCAGGTATATTCTGTAAATTTAGGGTCGTTGGTTTGACTTGTTGTCTATGCGAACGAGCGTTTAATTTTTTTCCCTGACAGGACATTTCAAATAATTGGATTTATGATTTCCATCGCAATTTGAACATGAAAATTTATCAGTGGTTTCATTCATTGGACAAACGTCTTTCGAATGAGATTTACCACAACTCAATCACCGTATATCCATATGACAATGTTTGGTTCCATGGCCGAAGCCTTGGCAACGACGACATTGCGTTAAGTTTGCAATACGATTATGCCGTTTATAAAATTCCCAATGAATTTTAATGTGGGAAATGAAACGTACTTTTTCTAAAGTTTTCAAATTGTTTACATCACTTCGATTGAAGTGTAATAGGTAAAGTTCATAGGAAATTCCAGAGCGTGGTTTAGAAGTACCATTCGCTCTTTTTTTCATAAGTATTACTTGGGAAGGGGGAAAACCAAGCAATTCTTTAAGTTCATTTTCAATTTCATCAGTACTTTGATCATTTGATAAGCCTTTCAAGACAGCCTTGAAGGATCTGTCTGATTTTATATCCTATGAATAAAATTTATGAAGTTTCTCGGACAAATATCGGATAAGACGTTCATAATCTTCCAATCCATCAACCAAGACTCGACATTCTCCTCTTCGTCCGATTTGAAATGAGACTTTTACTTCCGGGAGAAAAGTAGAAAGCTCAGTACGGAATGCTTTGAAGTCGGAATTGATCACCGTCACTGGTGGCATAGATTGATGTTTCTTCCCAGAACGACAAGTGTCCATTTTGGGAATTTTTGAAGAATTTTCTTCTATGTCGCTACAATCGGATTCAGGAAGAATCTCGTAAATATTGTTAGACGGCATAGGATCAACGGAAGGGAAATCCGTCCGAAGTCTTTTTTTTACATTCAAATTCTATAAGATCGTGAATGTTATCAGAAAAATGTTGAATAACGGATTGTGATTTATTCCGTATTGAATTATTTTTAGCCTTAGGCTTGTTGCCTTTCCGGTTGGATGCAGGCATTTTTGAAATGAATGATTTTTTTTAAATTAAATGAGCTAGGCTAAATTAGTCTTCGATTAGACTCCTAGTTTGGAAAAGTCTTGATAAAGACTGATTTTGTGGTAGTCTTAACAAAGCCTGATTAGTTCGAAGAATAGTTCTTTGTATAGCAAGCCTTAAAAAAGGCTGATTAATTTCTTAATCACTCTAATATCACTCTTTGTATAGCCTTGAGAAAGGCTGACTAATGGTTAGTCTTTTAAAAGACTGTTAGTGATTCAGGTAGCCTTAAAAAGGCTGAAGCCTTGAATCAATGAAACTCTAGGTAGCCAGACAAAATTTCCAGGAGCCAAGAGCTATACGCGTGTGGTGCGAACGATTGTTCAACACCGACTGTAATCTATTGAGTTGTTTCGGAGTTATGGTCGATCATAAAAACAACCACTTTCCTTAAAAATGCTTTTAGGATCATCGGAAGTGCAAATAATATCTGTACTTAATATCGCTTGTTTGGAAAATTCTATCGACTTCACATTAAACCATTTTTTTCTAGAGGCACTCATTATATCAACCCCCCTCAAATAGCCTTAAGGCTATACAGGCCCGTGCGCAGGGGGGGGTTTTGGGGGTTTTAACCCCCCCCATGAAGATTTTTTTTTTTAAATTAAGTTTCATGAACAATGGAGTACTTATTATATTAAAGTGCAAATAACTTGACAAATTCATATTTTTTATCAATTTTTTATCAATTTATAAACTGACATAATTCGAAGTGGATGAGGCGCCTTTTCGCCTTTTCGCCTTTTGGACACCCCCCTCTCTTCTTGAAACCCCCCCCCCCCCCCCATGGATGATTCCTGCGCACGGGCCTGAGGCTATATATGAGTTTTTCAAAAATTATCGATTCTTCTTAAATTATCAAAATTTCTTCATTGCCCCTGCCATGTTGAAGACATTTACTACACACTCTCCTCCCAGAAAATGTCCTAATGATCATTTTTGAGCAAGAAGTTTTAGTGGCAAGTTTGATAGCAATCCGTTCAGTAGTTTCGGAATTATACCGTAACAAATATTATACCCCCCTTTTTAAAGGCACTTGCTTCATCGAGGACGCCGAGAGTAATAAAAAACGGGCCCGGGGGGATTTCACAACGGACCTCCTTTGTTGAGCGAACAAAAAATCTCTATCTCTATCTCGGGTTGATTTAACGAGCAAAAAGGCGGATGGGTAATGTCAGATACATAACTGGATGTCGTGAATACGAAAACAACTGACATGTTCCTTAACACTTCCAAATATTAATTAGTTGATCAATTGTATGAATTATGCAAGCATTCCCCTTTTAAACATTTTTCGCAGAACAAAGAAGGCTTCACTTGATCTCGATTACTGTGAAATTCACACAGCGAAAAGTGCACAAATTTAATCAAACTGTTCTAGATTTACACTAAATTGAAGATTTTTACCATTGATTTGCGAGCAAGAAATCCTAATAGTTCTTTAGAAAACTTTTAGAGCCATGAGAACGGTTGATTTTATGTGATGCTCTACACCGTTGTCCTCTTTCCGGTATTTTTCACCAATGCAAAGAACTGGCGGCTGTGACGTAATCGCTCTTGTCGGCAGCGAAACTAGCTTTGCAAACGACACAATACATCTGCTCGCATTGGCGATAAAATCCAAACTGATCCAATTTTTGTTAGCAGGTTTCTTTTTACGTGATTTTGTTTGTAGCTTTCTCATTAATGGGCGGTCCTAACGGCAATAAAAATAGCCGCATACAGAATTTTAATGTCGATTATTTCATATCGAATTTGAATTTCATTGAACGAAACTATCAGGATGCTGTACGGGTTTCATTCCTGCCTTTCAGAAGGACCAAAGTGTGGAACTCACTACGATATTAAGCACTCTTCGGAGCATTTTTCTCGAACGATTTGTTGTACAGCAGCAGATATTTTGTTCTCTTCCTCAGAACGCGTTCTGATTCGCTGGTGTTGACATGGGTCAAATGAGACAGGTTTTTCAATAGTGTACTATTGAAATACTTCATTGCTTTTGCTATACACGTTTAAGTTGAAAAATTTCGATTCTATTGGTAGAGCTATGAGCTTTAAAAATACGAGCAAGGCGAACGCGCCTTATGGATTATCCCCTTTGATACTCGTTGATACCAAACATTTCAGAAAAGTTTAATTTTGAATTATTTATGATTATGTCACACAACTGAAAATTATATCATAAAATTGTGATCATATTTCCGATGGCATGTAGCAAAAATTATGTTGATTCGTTGGATACAACAAGAGATATTCACGATCAAAAACTTATCACTCTCTCAGAGGGTAAATTTTGAAAAGGCACCCCATAGTAAAGTAAGTCGTATTCACGACAAAAAGAAGTTCCATTTTTTGATTATGAGCAATAAAAACAAATTTTAAATCTTCGAATTTCCAGGCCTGCTAAAAAAGTTCGGTCCCGGGGGTAATTTAATGTTGATGGTAAAGTATTTCGAGAAAGATTTAACGCAGGTTTATTCTAATTCTTCACTCTGCTTTATAAACCTTATGAAGAATGGTTCACTTGTCAGGAATATGCTCTTATAGTGGTTTTCAATAGGCTTTCGTGGAGTTAAAACTTTTAATGCAAAATTTATGATGTAGCATTGAATACAGCTACAAGTATTTATTAATACTAAAAATGTTTCTTGGGCTGACTTGTAAAAGTAGTGTCCTAACAGTTCGGCTGAAAAGTTCGTATCGTTTAATAGAAACATACATTTTTTTGCCAAAATTCGTTTTTATTATTCAACATAATTGCCATCAGAGGCGATACAGCGATTATAGCGATCTTCCAACTTTTCGATACCATTTTTGTAGTACGATTTGTCCTTTGCCTCGAAATAGGCCTCAGTTTCAGCGATTACCTCTTCATTGCTTCTAAATTTTTTACCAGCGAGCATTCTCTTGAGGTCTGAGAACAGGAAAAAGTCACTGGGGGCCAAATCTGGAGAATACGGTGGATGAGGGAGCAATTCGAAGCCCAATTCGTTCAATTCCAGCATGGTTTTCATCGACTTGTGACACGGTGCATTGTCTTGATGAAATAAAACTTTTTTCTTCTTCAAATGAGGCCGTGTTTTTGAAATTTCGTCCTTCAAACGCTCTAATAACGCTATATAATAGTCACTGTTGATGGTTTTTCCCTTTTCAAGGTAGTCGATGAAAATTATACCATGCGAATCCCAAAATACAGACGCCATAATCTTACCGGCCGATTGTTGAGTCTTTCCACGCTTTGGGTTCGGTTCATCGCGTGTAGTCCACTCAGCTGACTGTCGATTGGACTCCGGAGTGAAGTGATGGAGCCATGTTTCGTCCATTGTTATATATCGACGAAAAAATCGGTTTGATTTCGATATAACAGCTCCAAACACTGCTCAGAATCATCAATTCGTTGTTGTTTTTGATCGATTGTGAGCTCACGCGGCACCCATTTTGCACAAAGCTTTCTCATATCCAAATATTCGTGAATAATATGACCAATACGTTCCTTTGATATCTTTAGGGTGTCACCTATCTCGATCAACTTCACTTTACGGTCATTGAAAATCATTTTGTGGATTTTTTTCACGTTTTCATCGGTAACAGCCTCTTTTGGACGTCCACTGCGTTCATCGTCTTCGGTGCTCATATGACCAGTACGAAATTTGCAAACCACTTACGAATTGTTGCTTTGCCCGGTGCAGAGTCTGGATAACACTCATCAAGCCTTTTTTTGGTATCGGCGGCACTTTTTTTCATCAAAAAGTAGTGTTTCATCGACACACGAAATTCCTTTTTTTCCATTTTTTTCTCAATAACAAAAGTAGCTTCACTCAAAATGCAATATCTCACAAACTAATAATCAGACAGCTGTCAAATTTATACACTTATCTTTTAAAGGTTGGTACTAACTGAAAATGGTATGGATTTAATTCTAGGGGTGCCCTCTCATAGAAACGATACGAACTTTTCAGCCGATCTGTTATGCATTGACTGAGCTACCGTTAATTTAAGATTCCTTTTTTATCTGTAGTAGCAGAATCCGAACTCAGAGTGTAAGTTTATAGTACTGAGACCATTAGAATAAGATTAAAAAATCGTGTCCGGGAATTAATCGGTAATTAAATACTGAAAGAACGTTCAGTCGCCGCGTCGAAATGGCGTTTTTAACTGAATTAAAATGCAACAAAAATGCATTTCTTCATGTACAATAGCGTTGCAATGGAGATGTGAATGGATGGAAATACTCATTTATTGCATGGCAACCAACCAACATTTCAAGTATCAATCGGTGGAAAGGTTCAGCATGGTATTGTCCTTCCTCACTTGTTTCATAATGAGAATAGCGAGAGTAGAACGAGAATAAATACAGTGGTTTCAGTATCACAAAACATAAACGGTTTCCGTTTTCAATTCCTATCCTGTTCGGGAAAGGTAGCACCTTCCCTCCCCCACCCCGGTAGCAAAAATATCAATTGCACCTATACAAATATTACCGGCAGTTACAACACAAACACAAACTTCCCCTCCCTTCGACGAAACCGATATCGACAGTCCGATGACGATGCCATATTACTTCACCGATCGGAACAAATTATGATATCCGCTTCCGATTACGCGTATCTAAAATCAATACCAGCATTTTTTTTCTGTTTGATTCTGCTTTGTTTGAGAATATAATTATTGATAAAAATTCTTCAAATGAAAATTTTAAACATAAAAAGACAACCAGTCACTCACCAGGAAAAATTTCACAACGGCAATGAATATACTTTGGGCGAATCCTTACGCACCAGGTCTGGTTAAAATTTTTGAATACTCGAACAACAATAATATGGCCTAAGCTTCCGAAAAACTCCAACAGTGAAATTGATAGCTTCCAATCAGAGTTCACCGTTCACATTGTGAGCACGAACCTGTCAACACTCATCATTCAATTTACTACCACAAAACTGATCCACGATCCACGTATCCACAAATCATAATCCAAAATTTTCCTTCGATAACCATTTATTTGCGTCAAACAGCAGGAGCAGAAGAAACTTGTTGAACTCATGCGCGGTTGCTGTTTTTTTTGGTTTTTTTTATCGCAAACTCGTACTGTGTTTCGACAATTGTGTTTCGATTAGACTACATAAATATAGTTTCGCCAATGTCACGCATACCAGCTAAAGGAATAATTTCTCCTCACCGCTTTCCGTTTCGATGCACTTCCCGTAATTTTCTGCACAGTATGTTCGCACAGAATTCCATTTCCTCTGTTTGTTAACAACAGAAAATTCGCTTCACGCACAATTCCTTTCCGTTTTCACAAACGGTGTTCTAAGAAAACAGAGAAAAAAAATTAAACGAACCTCTCGAACGACGTTGTTTCGTCGATTAACCTAATTACACAGTCTAGCCGCACCAATCCCGCTGACATGCATACCACAGTTTGGCGATGCCACCTCAGCAACAGGATCCCGTTTCACTTGGTGCTGATTTTTTCGCCGAACATGCGTGAAAATGCTTCTATTGGAACGAATTTCAACCGGGTAGGAAACTAATTTTATCACTTGTCAATTGACGGACACTCGAGCCACTATTTCAATCCTCTTTTGTCGTTGGGTGACATTTTTTTCGGGTGGAAACTTTAGGCAAAAACATTAGCCGACCTGAGAATTACACAACGACTTCCGCCATCATGGTTCCGAGAGTTAGGCACTCATACTAGCATGCGTGAAAATATCTTCTTCGCCGTCTACTACGATCACATCCGTCATACCGATAGTTTAGTAACAACGTAACAACGTCTTTTCAATGTGTTTTGTTTACTGCATACGGGACTGAGTGGAGTGCAGTTAGTTGCAATTGCAGTTTCAACGGTCGCCAAGACAAGCACAGTTATGCACTACTATTATTCTTTGCACACTGATTCAGTAGACACACTTTTTTTAGTACGCGTGCAGTTAGCTGCTTTCCCAATAGTACGAAGGTAGAACTAAAAGCCCGCACACAAACGGCAGTCACTTCGCACTGCAAAACAACTCGAACAGACCGCGTCGTCATATTATGCAGTTCGGTCGCAGTTTCCACCCCCTGTCACCAGCCCCTAGGCAGTTGCATTCACTGTTTGTACGCGACCTCTACACTCAACACAAATCAACGTTCGATGCACTAGACCTTGTTTGATCAACTCATTCACTCACAGTTCGTAGCACTGACTGGAAATGTAGCGTTTGCAGTACCGTGTGTCAAGTCAACTCCCACACGAACTACAATTGTATGTACCTTCCTAGTTTGCGTTAATTATGAGCTTCGTTTCCTGAAAAGCGGCTGGTTCCACCTCCCCCTCCCCACACCTATGTAGCTCGGAGTTTTCACTCATCACAACCACACTTACTTCTGGAGGCAGGCACTTTTTGGCTTCGTTGGAAAAGTTTTCTTTCGTTCCTTTCAGAAAACGCGCTACCAAGGAAACGTTACCGTTAAGTCGTACCTTGCTGTTAGTTTTGACCTGTTTCTTCTTTTCTTCCTTCGGTTGCACAGTTTCTGATTCATTATTCGCACTACAGACGTTTACATGAAGCTTTCCGATGTTTAACAGAGCGTACGCGTCGGTTCGATTAGTCGAAATTGGTTCAGCACTGGATTCTTGAGTTTAGTGGTCCTATGGTTCGAGCTTACGTTCAGAATCATTGATCACTGTCGTGCTTGGGTTTTTATAAAATCAAATTTACCCTCTCAACGCCATTACAGAAAACATTTGAAGCAGAACGCAAAGCATTAACTTATCGTCTACTTAGCGGATTTTATTTATCCGTGAGGTGGCAATAGCAGTTCAACTAAAACTGCTAATACACTGTAGAATCGAAGACGAAACGAAAAATCAAAGGGTTGTATGCAAGGTACGACCGAGCACGATTACATTAAAAATGAAATAATTTTAAGGTTCCCATAATAAATAAGAAAATGTGGATGCACTAAACTGTGACAAATTACAAATTTACTCTAATTTAAGTGCTTAGATTTTTTGCGAATGATAAATATCCCTCAAATGGAAATCAATTATGATGATGTCAGAATTATTTAAGTTAGTTACTAGATCAGCTTGGGATACGAATAACTTCAAGATATATTTCTAGACATTCTTGCTTGTCGTGCCCTTCCATACATGAAACTTCTTCATCATTTCATAAAGGCAATTGGAGTTTCGATTTAATCATTGACCCTTTTAACACCTAGCTCTGACTCCAACCAATAGCTAAATTATATTAGAAATGATGTAATGATACAAATAAATTCAAAATTATCAACAAAATGTATAAAAATAACAGATTATTTCATAATTGTTAGCAGTGAATCATTTGGTTCAAATAAAATTTTGAGTAGATTTAATAATAAATGACGAAATACCCAATATGATATCTAAAAAAATATTACCAGTATGTTTTATTGAATTCAAATCGTTGTGATTATCAGGCCCGTACCCAGGATTTCGTTTCGGTAGGGGCCCACAAATAAGATATAATGCATCTAACTGATGATTTTTGTGTATTTAGTATTTATTATTTTTATGTTTTTGAAGATTGAGTGCAAGTAATTATAAATTTAAGTAAATATGTACTCACATATTTTAACTTGGACAATGAGAAATTTTAGTAAGAAGTTATAAGGAGTGTATCGAAAATAAGCTATTCACAAACATTTGTGTTGTACGCATGTATTTGTGATGGCTCTTTATGCTCAGATCGCAGCATGCTGTGCGTTTGACTGTCAGGTTTCGATTCTTTACTTGTTTGTGCGATTGAAATTCTGCGTTTTCAATATGTCGCGCATTGAAAAGGAACTGGAAATTAAAGTTCATGTGTCCTGTGGCTAAGTGAGAAGGGTATTACTAGGCGAAAATTGGCGAAGCGGTTTGGAATTCATCATGCCAGTGTTAAAACCATCATGCATAAGTTTGGGGAACACTATTCTTTGGATGAGCTATCAGAAAGAGGCAGAAAACCCGGTTCTTCCAACCCGAAACTGGACCAGAAAGTTGTATCTCTAATCATGAAGAGCAAATCAATGTCAATGCGTGATTTTGCCGAAACAGCAGGAACGAGTGTCGGAATGGTCCAGCGTATCAAGAGGCAAAATCACCTAAAGACCTACAAGAAGCAGAAAATCTCGGAACAAAGTGTAAAACAGAAGAAGCAAGAAGCAACAAGGGCCCGGAAATTGTATTCGCGTCTTTAGCATTGTCCGGATGCATGCGTTTTGATGAGCGATGAGACTTATGTAAAGGAAGACTCAAAAACCCTTCCAGGTCCACAATACTTCACTGTCGTCGTTGGGGAAGATGTGAGCTATGCGGACAGGTCGAATCAAGTGGATAAATACGATCGAAAGGTACTAGTATGGCAAGCAATATGTTCCTGTGGTTTGAAGTCAACCATTTTTTACACTAACGGAACTATAAATGCAGAAATCTATCGATCTGAGTGTTTCCAGAAGAGATTGCTGTCTTTATATAAGAAGCATAGTACCACTCCACTGTTTTGGCCGGTTTAGCGTCGGCTCACTATGCCCAAACACTCTTAATTGGCTTACGGAAAAGGGTATACATTTCGTTGAGAAAAATATCAATCCACCAAATTGGCCTCAGCTTCGACCCATCGAACGTTACTGGGCAATCGTGAAAAGGGTCTTCAAGAAGACTGGTTAGGCAGCTTGGAACATGCAGGAGTTCAAAAAAATTTGGGCTCAAGCGTCCAAAAAAAGCGATGCAACACTTGTCCGGAACTTGATGAAGAACATTCGATCAAAATGTATGGTGAAATTTTCAGCTGTATTCATTGTTTACATTCTGTCTTGTAGCGGCTGGTGTAGACGTGTTTTTTTGAGCTCGGCGATTTTTGTTAGTTTAAACAATGGAAGAATTGAAGAGTCAAAGAATTTGTATTAAATTTTGCGTGAAAAATGAAATAAAGTGTAACCAAGTGTGCGAAATGTTACAGAGAGCCTACGGTGAGTCTGCTATGAAAAAAACAAGTGTTTACGAGTGGTATAAGCGTTTCCCAGATGGCCGCGAAGACGTTGAAGACGACGAACGCTCCGGTCGACCCAGCACGTCAATAATCGATGAAAATGTGGGAAAAGTGGAAAAAATGATTATGGATGATCGCCGAATCACTATTAGAAAAGTTGCTGATGAAGTTGGCATATCAGTTGGCGCATGCCATCATATTTTTTCAAATGTTTTGGGCATGAAACAAGTGGCAGCAAAATTCGTTCCAAAACTGCTGAATTTTGATCAAAAAAACAAACGCAAAACAGACTTTAATCATGCCCCAACTTCCTTATTCACCAGATATCGCTCCGTGTGAATTTTTTCTGTTCCCAAAGTTGAAGAGACCCACGAAAGGACAGCCTTTTTCATCGATTGAAGAGATAAAGGCAGAATCGCTGAGAGTGCTACAGAGCATTACAAAAAGTGACTATCAGGGGTGTTTCAAAGACTGGAAAAAACGCTGGCATAAGTGTATTATATCTAGGGGGGATTACTTTGAAGGGGACCATATAGATGTAGACGAATAAATAAACATTTTTTTAGAAAAATGAGAATTGCGGGTACTTTTTGAACAGGCCTCGTGTGTGTTCACGATGTAAAAAGGAGCAAATATTTTGAAACTAGTTTGCAAAATTTGTTGATTATTTGTCGAACAGATGGACGAGCAGATTTTAATAAATTTAAATTCAAATGAAGTGCCTTACAATCCCACATGATCCTATTTAATTTCATCGAGTCATCTTCCGTGTCTGGATCAGAGATGCCAGACCTGCAGATTTGTTTGTAAATCAGCAGATTTATAAAATATGCTGCACTTAGTGTTGGTGATTGCCGAAAATTTGACAGAAGCTGCTATATTGCTATCTATATTGTATACAACGTTTTCAATCCGGTAGAAGATGCTACAAGAACTCGAATCTCTCAATGCATGAACCGCGAGAGAATTTTTCTACATTTCTTCGCTCCACTTCATACTGAGTATTTCACGGCCCTTAAGAAAAATTACAGTCTGATAATAATCATTGTTGTGTGGAATTTTCCAAGAGAGAATCGCAAGTTGACAATTAACGCAGAAAATGGAATCCATGATTCAACTTGATGATTCTCACACTAGGTTGCAATATTTCAAAACCCTTGTGTGGAGCATTCACAGACATTTCATTGACACAACTTATACAAAAGTTGAATGCACATAGTTAGAATAAGCGGCAATAGTAAAATGATTCTATCGCAATTATCCACTGCCCATACAGAATCGGATGGCGAAACGGGAATAAGCGATCTTTTGTTGCTTCAGAGAGGATCCCCACAGCAGCGTGCTTACCTTTGATTCTCAGAAATGTCATGGAGAGAAATTCGCTCTCGCACTGGTGTCTATTCTATGTTAAATGAGCCATGCCGGGTTTTTGTTGTTGCGATGATATCCGTCTCTCTTTGATGCCACTGATTCAATCGTGTGAAGAGTTGCTGATGAGAGTTCTTTGATACGATAAAAGCAATCCTTGAGCTGCAGATATGTTTCAATTGTAGGCTTTTAAAAATCACCTTTTTTGTAGACGTTTGTAAAAAATTGCAGACTTTTGAAATAGCCGCGGTCTTTGTTTTGTTCACTATACCAATTCCTTACATCATTCTTTGAAGAAAACTCCGCAGTCCGCAGATTTTTTTCGAGTTTACAGACTTCTTCAACCCTGAGTATAAAAATTTAAATTCGTCATTGGGAGTGACGATGCAACAACTGAAAAATGTTCTTTATAGCGGTCAAAAACTCTAAAGTGGAACTCACATAAATTTCTCCGGAAGAAGCAGGTCAAATGAAACTCTCACTCTGCTCTTGTGTATCTGTGCATAATATTGAACAACGGATTTTCAATCGCTCCAATAATGTACACTTATATTTGCTGTCGAAGGTATTTTTCTTTGTTCGAGGTAGTCCACGAAAAGTATACCGAGACAAACCCAAAGAACCGACTTCATAACCATTCCACCCAATTTAGCCTATCTAGGCCCCTTCGGATCACTCTTGCCGATTTCAGTCTATTGTCGATTAATCATTCTGTTCTCTGTTGTATAACATAACATGGATCTAGACTTCATCAACATTAACTAGCTGACACCATCATCATCAGCATAGGCGGACATGCTTCCGAAGTGTGCTCGCGTTCATCGTTTTAGTATGCAAGTATGCAAGTGCGGCATCCAGCGGCAGGATATCTTTTTCATTCGCAGAATCTTGCTAAAACTATGATTATTTTGCTCAGTACTAATCTTCATGGCATTTTCTGGCCATATAGTACCATTTCCTTTAATTTTGACATTGACTGTAATCAATGTGAAAACCGACTTTTGAGCTTCGAAAAAAATTCGGTTGTAGAAAGAAGCGGGTTATCTAAAACTGATTGATAAAATCTTCTAATTAACAGATCTTGTTAGTTGATGGCCAAAAAACTCATTTCTGTTCTTGATTCCGGAAATTGTGGGTAAAAATCCACCAATGAAAATTACTTTATTCCAGGGCCCCTTGCCCTCCTTTGAGTCAGTGCATTGAACAGAGATGGTAGATCTCTCTCAAACTAATGGACATGAATCGACATGAAGCATGGAGCAGAACTGACCAGGACGAATACATTAAATTGATTCTGCAAATTTTCAAAAGCTGCCTTCGCGACTTGTTTGTCATTGCAAGTTGTGGCTTAATTGTAGATTGAAGACGTTTAAAAATTTAATAGTAAATCCTTAGAATTATCGGAAGGAATAAAATTGTTTGGGTCCCGGCTCGTTGCTCCATTCCAGGCAATGAAAGAGCCGATATATTCCTAAAATATCGACTAAGGCATGGTTCAGGGGACTGGATGTGAGTAGGGACTTCATTCGTGTGATGTCCAGACTCATGTCCAATCACTACACTTTAGATGCACATCTCCTTCGAATTGGACTTTCCGAAACTAATCATTGTGCTTGTGGCGAAGTTTATCGCGATATTGATCATGTCGTTTGGACATGCGCGGAGTATCGTGATGTCAGATCTTAACTAATAAATTCCTTGCGTACCCAAGGTAGACTATCCAATGTCCCAGTTCGCGACATTCTTGCTTGTCGTGACGTTCCTTACATGAAACTTCTTTATCATTTTATTGAGTCCATTGGAGCTCCAATTTAAATTTTATTTTATGTTAGACTGTTCTCTCTTCCATGAGTTCAACCAATAGCCATTCATATAATATCGAATAAAAGTGATGAACTGATACAAACAAATCTGAAATAGTTATAAGATCATGCCCAAAATAAATGTATTTTTAATGTAATTTAAAATATCAACTCGCTTGTTAAACACAGTGTTTAGATTAACTAATGAATACCAACATACTAATATGACATTCAAAATGTATTAGGTTTAAAGTACTATGTATTGTGGATGCCACGGCGAAGAAAAACTTATGTATATTGCCTATGAAGTAAACGTATTTATGAGAAAAAAAAACTTCAAAATATTTTTCATCTTTTGCATAAGGATTTTCTTTTCTCCCACTTTCCTTCGCATTTTCCCACGATTCGTTCGAGTAACGGTTTCCGTGTATCGAATCCTAAAATTTGACTACGACCTACAGTTTCCTTTTATAGTTTCGACTCTCTATTGTTATATTAAATACATTGAGGTCTTTTTTACGCGGTTTTTATACAGTTTTATACGGTTTTCTTCACGCGTATTTCCGAAGCTACGCGGTTTTTTTACAATGATTTTCAAAGTTATCCGTTTTTTTTTTGTTTTGTCTTGGAAATGCATGGAACGTCAAGATCGGGTGTTATCCAGATATTTTTTTTCAAGTCAACTCTGACACTTAATAAATTGTCGATTTTTTTCAAATCATTTTATATTTTGAATTACACCATATCTCAACGTTTTATGGATTTCTAAGCCTTCTTACCAGTGTTACTAAGCTCGCTCATATTGGGCAGATAATTCTCACTCGTGTGCCATCAATACATCTAAAACTCCCGTGTGAGTGTGCTCCCCATGGTTATTTCCATCCTTTATTTTGTTATTGCAATGCTCTTCTAGAGCGTCAGACATAATCTGAAAAAGAGCGAGCTGACTCGCAGCAGTAACCCATTCGCAGTAAGTGTTTACTTCTGCTGGCTCTCACTCATCGTACCCAAAAAGAAAACACCACTCGTGTTCAAAATGTACCTTTTTGTACGGTCGATTAGCTGATATTAGATTTGATATCGAATAAAACTTTCGATTTCGAAAGTCGCAAAATTTTTCCCAGCTGATTAAGGTTAAGGTTTGAGGTTACACCAGATCTAGACGTTTCATGCATTTTCAAGATATTAGCCCTCAAAAAAAACATTTCTTAAGTTTTGCGATTTTATTACACGGATTTCCGAAGGTACGCGGTTGTTTTACGCGGTACATATCTTTCACGTAAAAAAACCTCAGTGTATTAGGAACTCGAAGATGAATTACCTGCATCTGATTTCCATTTCCACACGGAGAAGTTTTAAAAATCCACTTTAAAAAACCGCGTAACCTAAGAAATAACGCGTATAAAAACCGTATAAAAAACCGCACATCCTATTTTGGGTATTTGCATATCTTTGTAGAAATTAACTCCTGCTCTATTAGGCTTAATAAATTGAAATGTCCCATTTGTAAATGTAATTTTAACTCAACCGAAAATGAGGAACTAATCACATTAAAACCGCTTACGTTCTGGGAATGCAGCATCAACTATAAAATTTCATCTCACGAAATCATCTACTTGGTTCCATTTTTTTTTCTTTTTGCAAAATATACTGAACACTCGCTCGTTCGAAGATCCTCAGCACTCTGTATCGATATGCTAATGTACCGTAGCTCCCAAACACAGATTGAACATGTCCACTCGTCACGATTAACCGCAACTATTTTCCGATCGATCCGTTCGCCTTGGCATCTACCGCTAGACTGAGGAGTATCGATATGCGACGGAGGCCCGATGGTACCCCACTAAACCCTCGAACTGGCAACCATCTTAGGACTTAGGAAAAGCACCTCGAGAAAGGATCCAAAGTGGGCGTCAACTTGGCAAGTTTCTCCCGTCATAACAAAGACCCGGGCCGGGGAGTGAACAGACGACTGTGACTGAGGGGGATGTCACGAGATTCCACGAAACACTCATGCAATGAATGGTAGGAAATAATAAGAAGAACGGAAGGAACGAGGAAGGCCGTAATCGAGATTATATCACCGAGATCTTGGATGCTGCTTTGAAGTTGTCAGCGGAGACGACGGGAGTCGGGAGGACTCTGATTGTCCGTTCCAGTTGAGACACAACAATTCGAGCAGCTTAGGTGTGATGTATTAAAATGAGACGATGAAATGAATTGATTTGAGGTTAGTTTGTTTCCTAAATGTGTTTCGATGAAATTCAGTTTTCTCTCTCTCTCTCTGTCCCTATTCGTTCTGGACGAGACGTGAGTTGCAATTGGTTCAAACGTATTTTTTTTTCAACCTAACGTAGCATGCTTTGCATGTCACATCGACATCACATAATTGTTTTGAAATTTTACAATTTGTGTTTCACCTGTTTAGAAACAAGAGAATGTCAAAAAAAACCGAGCCAAGAAAGTGTTTGAGTAAATTTAGAAAAGGCGTGACGATGGATGTGACAATGAATGCAACTAGCTTCGGAACATTCTAGACAACTCTATTGAAATTCGACTCGATTATGCATGCGAACATAAATGAATTCCTGTATTCTAACGCATTAAGATGGGTTGTTTCGTAGTCGTCGCTTGCATTATCCTGCAGTGCAAATTGAGTCTTGAATGTTCTCACCTACGCTAGAGCAATCACGTACGTACGTAGCCTTACCAAAGATGAACGATGAAACTCGCAAGGCAAGGGATTTGAGACTATTGAAGATGTAGTATCACAATCACGTGTGTGCGTGGAACTGAATCCCAGGAAAATTATTCGAGCATATTTTCCTACAGTGCACAAAAATAGTGTGATGTGGTGGTAAAATTATCAGTAAAATCGATTCCATGTATTTAGAAGGACCATGCTCATTTTACCTCAAGCTCCCTTTTTGTATTGGATTGTATTCAAGTTTAACTATATAACAAAAAAAACCGAAGTACTTGCAGGATGTAAAAAGTCTAATAAACCGTTTGCATATAGTTTTAATGACAACAGAAAACTCGCTGTACCGTTTTACCCCCCATTTTGTCTTGTTATAAGATTCAGTTGAAATTCGATCTACAATCCAGAATTGGCAGATGCAAAATAGAAACGATCATAAAACAGAAAAAAAGAGTTTTATACTTACTTATTAACGAAAAAATTAGACAAATTTATACCACAGGATTTAATTGCAATAGAGGACGGAAAGTTTTCAGTCATTTGTGATTTTACAGAAAACTACACTTTTGTACTGCAAGATGAAGTTCAAAGTTCACAACTGGAATGCCCAGCAAGCCACTATTCATCCATTTGTGATTTATTTTAAACAAAAAGGAATGTTCAATCATTTAAGTTTTGTAGTTATTTCCGAAGATTTGCGTCACGATTCTATATCCGTTTACTTATTTCTCTCGAAAATGATTGATTTTCTACGACAAGAAAACAGTTACATGTGAACAAAATTTATTTCATGTCCGATGGAGTTGCATCACAATTTAAAAATAGAAAAAAAAAGCTTTGCCAGAAACCGCACAACAATCGACCGAATGGCGCTTCGAAGGCGAGCCGTTGTTCTAAATTTTCATCCATTATAAAAATCGCCACACGAAAATTTTTCAACTTCTTTGTATAGACGCCAAACAAAAACTAATCGTACGATATGGGTCAAAATTTGACAGAATGTGTATAAAAGTGTTGCCAACGTTGAGAGAATAAAAGTTTACCGATTGGGCAAGCGCGGGAATTTTAAAATGAAAATTCCGGTTCATTTTTGATCATAAGGTATAACAAAAATTAGATGATTTTAAAATTGTAATGCTATCTATCTATATATATATATATATATATATATATATATATATATATATATATATATATATATATATATATATATATATATATATATATATATATATATATATATATATATATATATATATATATATATATATATATATATATATATATATATATATATATATATATATATATATATATATATATATATATATATATATATATATATATATATATATATATATATATATATATAAATGGATGTAAGTTTGTATGTTTGTAACGCCATAACTTCGAAACTACTGAACGGATTGCTACCAAACTTGGCACAGGTACTTCTTGCATTTCAGAGATGGTTTAAGGAGATTTTTATAGTGGAGGGAGCGTAGCAAGTGTCATAAATAAGGGGGGGGGGGTCATGAAAAAATTCATATAACATGACAAGAATCGATACGTTTTAAAGACCATAGAAATATTTTGCATACCTTAGATATGACTATACGGGGGGGTGGATGTAGCAAGTGCCTTTAAAAAGGGGGGTGTAATATTTAAAACGGCATAACTCCGAAACCACTGAACGGATTGCCACCAAACTTGGCACAGATACTTCTTGCTCTTCTGATATGGTCATAAGGATATTTTAATGGGGGAGGGAGCGTAGTAAGTGTTCTTAACAGGAGGAGGTCATGAATAATTTTGTCTAATTTGACGAGAATCGATGCTTTTTTAAGACCATAGAAACATTTTGCATATATAAGATATGATTATATGGGGGGTGGATGTAGCAAGTGCCTTTAAAAAGGGGGGGGGGGGGTGTAATGTTTGTAATGTAATAACTCCAGAACTAATTAACGGATTGCTATCAAACTTAGTACAGGTACTTATTGCTCTTAAGAGATGGTCATAAGGGTATTTTTGTGGGGGAGCGAGCATAGCAAGTGTCCTTAACAGGGGGGGGGTCATGAAAAAAAGTGTAATTTGACGAACATCGATACTTTTTGAAAACCATAGAAACATTTTGCATTCCGTAGGTATGATTATATGGGGATACCTTCAAAAAGGGGGGGGTGTAATGTTTTTAATGGCATAACTCCAAAACTACTGAACGTATTGCATTCAAACTTGACATAGGTACTTCTTGCTCTTCAGAGATGATCATTAGGACATTCTCAGGAAAGAGAGTGTGTAGCAAGCGTTCTTAATTTGAGGAGGCCATGTCGAAATTTATCTTATTTAAAGAGAATTGATACTTTTTAAAACCATACATACATTTTGAAAAACTCCAATATGGTTTTAAGGATATTTGTGGGGGTGTATATAATGAGTGCCTTCAAAAAGGGAAGTTTAATCGGAAGTTTATAGAATTTTCCATAAAACGATACTTCTTGCTGAGTACAGATATTATTTGCGCTTCAGATGATCCTAAGAGCATTTTTAAGAAGAGAGTGGGAGCGGGTGGATAAAGTAAGGGTCTCATCCAAGGGAGGAGCAAAGTTCAAATTGTTAATATAATCGAACGTAACTCCAAAAAAACTCAAACTCACCACACCAAACTAGGTTGGATATTTTAAGGTGGGGAGAGAGGGGAGGGGGGGGGGCGGTTTGAAAAGTTCCATAACAACTCAGTAAATTATAGCCAAACTTGGCACAGGAACTTTTTACTATTCAGAGGTGATCACGACAAGCTTAGATATTCATGACAAAGGTTTACTGTAACATTTTCTTATTCGTCGTCAAACAAGATAGGGGGGACGGATTCAGACAGGAGAAGGGGATCTTGAAAATCAATTTTCATCTTGAATTTTTTATAAAAAAGAGAGGGGCAAGAATGTCAAGATCGTGCTAGATAGTATTGCAATCGTTAATTTGAATTCAGTAGTACTACTATTGTTAATTTTAATGAATTAATCGATATTTTTTGAAGAGCACAGATACTTCGTACATTACTAAGAGGTGGTCGTAAGGGTTATCATGGAGGAGACCTGTAGTAAGTTCACTAATAAAAGGGGAGTTCAATATAAAATTTATTCTACGAGAAACGATGCATCTTGACAAATACAGCTACTACTTTTATGTCAATGCAGATTAAAAGGTTATTTTAAGGGAGAGGGGAGTGCAGCAAGCGCCCCAAACATGGGAAGTGTAAGGTAAAATTGATTGAATAGCAACATAAAACTGCTCAGAGTATTACACTGAGTAGCACAGCTTCGGGAATTTCGGTCGGACTTTTCTTCCCGGAACATTTCCGAGCAACGCCGGGTAATTCAGCTATTAATTAAATTAAAGCTATTATTAAATAAAATTGTAGATGTTATTAAAAAATAAGAAAGCTTTTAATGAATGTGACTCCCAAACATTGTATAAGAACTTGAAATGAATTTTTTTCGGGTAAAAGGGTTTTGCCTTTCTCATATAGAAAAGTTATGCAATCACTGTGAAAACCGACTTTTTAACCGAGGCCCGGAGGGCCGAATGTCATATACCATACGACTCAGCTCGACGAACTGAACAAATGTCTCTCTCTCTCTGTGTGTGTGTGTGTGTGTGTGTGTGTATGTGTAGTCTCATAGGTTTCTATCGAATTTCATCTGCATCTGGACTTCCGATTCCGATATAAAATATGCAGAATGAACTAAAAACGTGCAATCGATTCTCTCTGAGACCGCTCATCCGATTTCTACAAACTTAGATTCAAATGAAAGGTCTCACGGTGCCATACGGAATTCCTGAATTTCATCCGGATGCGACCTTCGGTTCCGGAGTGTGTTAAATATTGTACTCCGTCACTTAAACCGGCGAAACAAAACACGCAAATTTTTTTCCTCAGTAGGCAGCTAAACAAACCGATTCTGGATATCCTGGTTCCCGGTTTACAATTAACAACGCTAGAAAATAGTCATATGCTCAAAAGTGAATCTTACTCAGATTTCTCAGAGTTTTCAGAACCAATATTTCCAATCTTAGGGTCTTATGGACCTACCGAAAATTACTGCATATTTTCGTATAAAAACTTCAAAATTTAAATAAAAACTAGTAGAGTTTATACGTCATGTTAATTGGTGGCCGTACGAACCGACTTCAATTGTACCGGTTCTCGGGTTCCAGTGCTAGAAGTACGTATTATAGTGAGCCTATTTCGTGTTCTTAAGAAAGACGTACGCGAGCAAAGCACTGTTTCATTCTGTATGTTATACTAGTAAATGCACTAGCAGCTCTTTGGTTTCTTTCAAAAATCGAAGAGAAACATTTTGAATAGAATACCACCCGAAGAAAAATAGATCCAGTGATCAACTGTTCCCCGAATAAATGACGGAGTTTAGTCAAGCTCGATTTTTATTAAGGAGAAATATAATAAGGCATTGTGAATAATAAACATATGAATTTCAGTCGGTGTTGAACAGTCGTTCGCACCACACGCGTATAGCTCTTGGCTCCTGGAATTTTTTTCTGGCTACCTAGAGTTTCATTGTTTCAAGGCTTCAGTCTTTTTCAAGGCTACCTGAATCACTAACAGTCCTTTAAAAGACTAACCATTAGTCAGCCTTTCTCAAGGCTATACAAAGAGTGATATTAGAGTGATTAAGAAATTAATCAGCCTTTTTTAAGGCTAGCTATTCAAAAAACTATTATTCAAACTTCAAAATTCCATTCATTTCAAAAATGCCTGCGTCCAACCGGAAAGGAAGCAAGCCTAAGGCTAAAAATAATCCAATACGTATTAAATCACAATCCGTTATTCAATATTTTTCGACTAACATTCACGATCTTATAGAATCTGAATGTAAAAATAAAAGACAACGGACGGATTTCCCTTCCGTTGATTCTATGCCGTCTAACAATATTTACGAGATTCTTCCTGAATCCGATTGTAGCGACATAGAAGAAAATTCTTCAAAAATTCCCAAAATGGACGCTTGTCGTTCTGGGAAGAAACATAAATCTATGCCACCAGTGACGGTGATGATTTCCTACTTCAAAGCATTCCGTACTGAGCTTTCTACTTTTCTCCCGGAAGTAAAAGTCTCATTTCAAATCGGACGAAGAGGAGAATGTCGAGTCTTGGTTGATGGATTGGAAGATTACGAACGTCTTATCCGATGTTTGTCCAACAAACTTCATAAATTTTAATCATATGACACAAAATCAGACAGACCCTTCAAGGCTGCCTTGAAAGGCTTATCAAATGATCAAAGTACTGATGAAATTAAAAATGAAATGAAAGAATTGCTTGGTTTTGCCCCCTCCCAAGTAATACTTATGAAAAAAAAGAGCGAATGGTACTTCTAAACCACGCTCTGGAATTTCCTATGAACTTTACCTATTACACTTCAATCGAAGTGATGTAAACAATTTGAAAACTTTAGAAAAAGTACGTTTCATTTCCCACATTAAAATTCATTGGGAATTTTATAAACGGCATAATCGTATTGCAAACTTAACGCAATGTCGTCGTTGCCAAGGCTTCGGCCATGGAACCAAAAATTGTCATATGGATATACGGTGTTTGAATTGTGCTAAATCACATTCGAAAGACGTTTGTCCAATGAATGAAACCACTGATCAATTTTCATGTTCAAATTGCGATGTAAATCATAAATCCAATTATTTGAAATGTCCTGTCAGGGAAAAAATTTTAAACGCTTGTTCGCTCAAATCAACGACCTAAAATTTACAGAACATACCTGAAAATCAAAGAACCGTTACAAATGCCACGCCTTATTCTTCTAAGGCACTTATTTCTTCGAATTGAAAACAAAAACCCTTCTTAATCCACCTAGTGGTGTGATAATGCCTTTCTCTTCTTTCATAACAGTCTCATGAAAATATGTTTCATACTTTTATTAAATAATTTTGGATACTAATTTTGACACCAATTGATTCAGATTGATTCGAGTAGTTCAGTGTTTATGTCACACAGTAGCTTCAGTGTTTATGTCACACAGTCAGCATCATTTTTCCAAACTAGTGCTTGACATTTGCGTTGCCTATTTGTATGAGAACAGTGATGCTAATCTAAAAAATCGACTTTTTGGGACTTAGAAAAAATATGAAAATTTTTCTAAGTCCCAGAAAGTTGATTTTTTCAAAAAAAAATTTTTTTTTAGAAGACACTAAATTTCGATGTTTTATGCAGTTTTAAGAGTTTTGGCATCAAAAAAAATTTTCGATTTTGGAAATTTCATGTACTCCCCCCTATGGTGCTTTTTCAAGATCGATAATTGTCAAACCTTTACCACCGGGCAGCACCCCTTAAGCATGTCCGATTTGAGTCAAATTTTGCATGAAGGCTTTTTCCGAGGTGCTTAAAGTTTTGAGCACTAGAACTTTACGAAAATAGAGTTGATCCCAAAATTTTGGCACCCTTATATATATAAGAGCGGTAAAAATCAACGTGTTTTGTCGGTTACGTCACTTATACAATCATATATCTGGAACCAAAAGTCACAACCATTTGATCTTCGAACTTGATCAATGGCACGACAGTAGCTTTCAAACGAGCCCAAGTTTGTTAAAATCGGATCAGCCATCTCTGAGAAAATTGAGCGCGTTCAAATACAACGCTTTTTGTCGGTTACGTCACTTATACAATCATATCTCCGGAACCAAAAGTCACAGCCATTTTATCTTCGAACTTGATCAATGCCCCGATAGTAGCTTTCAAACGAGCCCAAGTTTGTTAAAATCGGTTGAGCCATCTCTGAGAAAATTGAGCGCGTTCAAATATCTTCGAAAAGTGCACACACACAGACATTTTCCGATCTCGTCGAGCTGAGTCGAATGGTATATAACACTATGGGTCTCCGAGGCTCCGTTCGAAAGTCGGTTTTTCCAGCAATTCTAATACCTTTCTATAGAGAAATGCAAAACAGGTACGCCTTCCAATTCGTCTTCTAACGAAAACAATTTATTGACAGGTAGATCGACCTCGTTATCATCTTCTTCTTATGTCAGTTATGCTAGTATAACCACTTAATTCTTCTAATGTAAATTATCCAAACACAGGACCGGCTTGCAGTTCATCTTCTAACGAAAACAATTTATAATAGGTAGATCGGCCATACCATCTTCTTCTAATGGCAGTTCTAATGGCAGTCTACCTACAAATATTCCTTCAATGCCATTTAACTGAAAATAAAATGATCTACCTACAAGATCAACTTTTTCAAATGATCATCCGAATGAATTCGACTTCATCACTTTTTGAAGCATTTCAATTCGGATGGCAATTTGCAAATAATATTATAATGAATTTAAAATTTAACAGTGATGTTAAATAATTATTTTAATATTTTAAATTGGAATGCTCGATCTTTGAAATCGAGTGAAGATGAATTTTATAATTTTCTCAAAGTTCACAAAATTCATATTGCCATTGTGACAGAAACTTTTCTTAAACCAAATGTCAAATTGAAATGCAATCCATATAATGTGGTTCATCGATTTGACAGGTTTACTTGAATGGGTGGTGGAGTTGTCCAACGGCAAATTAAACATCGAATTTTACCTTCTTTCCATATTGAAGTTATTGAAAACTTGGGAATCGAAGTTGAAACCATTCATGGAATTTATTTCATCGCTGGAGCATATTTGCCATTCCAATGCACCGGCGAACAATTAAATTTCTTTAAAGGCGATTTGCAAAAACTCACAAGATATCGACCGAAATTTTTCGTAATAGGGGACTTAAATGCTAAGCATGTCCAGTGGAATTGTAGGCAAAATAACAGTAATGGTAAAATACTTCATAATCAACTCTCAGCTGGTTACTTCACAGTTCTTCATCCCAGTAATCCGACTTGTTTCTCTTCCGTGAAAAACCCGTCTACAATTGATCTGGTTCTAACAGATCAAAGTCACGTTTGTAGTGAACCGATTACTCATGCTGACTTTGACTCAGATCATCTTCCTGTGACATTCAGACTTTCCAACGACGCTATAATTAATCCAATTAGTTCTATATTCAACTATCATAGAGCTAATTTGTTGGATTACAGTTCTCACATTGAAAACTATGTGAATCATGAAACTATTTTAGAAAATTCTGCGGACATCGACACAGCAATTGATAATTTGAATCATTACATTATCGAAGCTAGAAATCATTCAGTTCCCAAAGCTCAAACCAAATTAAATTCTCCTATCATCGATGACAATCTTCAACTGCTCATTCGGTTGAAGAATGTTCGTCGACGACAATATCAACGTTCTCGTGATCCTGCTATGAAAGGATTTACAAAAAGAAATTAAACATAGATTTACTCTTTTGCGAAATGAAAATTTCGCTAAAGAAGTTGAACAAATTAAAACTTATTCTAAACCTTTCTGGAAACTTGCTAAGGTCCTTAAGAAACCTCAGAAACCAATTCCTGCTCTCAAGGAAGGAAATCAAATACTTCTTACAAATGGCGAAAAAGCTCAAAAACTTGCTCAGCAGTTCGAGAGTGTCCACAATTTTAATTTAAACGTTGTGAGTCCTATTGAAAATGAAGTCTCACTGAAATATGATCATGTTTCAACCCAAGTGTTATCACACGATGACATTATTGAGACGAATTTTGATGAAATTGAATCAATTATTAGGAAACTCAAAAACATGCAGGCTCCTGATAATGATGGAATTTTTAATCTTCTTATTAAAAATCTTCCCGATGTTGCCTTGAGACTCCTGGTTAAAATTTTCAACAAGTGTTTTTCATTAGCTTACTTCCCAAAAAGATGGAAAAGCGCTAAAGTAATTCCTATCTTGAAACCTGATAAAAATCCAGCAGAAACATCAAGTTATCGTCCAATTAGCTTACTTGCTTCTATCAATAAACTTTTTGAAAAAAATATCTTGTTGAGAATGATGTCTCATATAAATGAGAATTCAATTTTTTTTACCAGAGCAGTTTAGATTTCGCCATGAACATTCAACTACTCATCAACTTGTCAGAGTAACGAACATGATAAAATCAAATAAATCTTCTGGGATACTGGATACTGGAGTTGCTCTTCTAGACATAGAAAAAGCATTCGACAGTGTTTGGCACAAAGGTTTAATATCAAAAATGTCTGATTTCCAGTTTCCTATTTATTTAATCAAAATGATTCAAAATTATTTAACTGATCGTACTCTTCAGGTTAGCTATCAGAATTGTAAATCTGAATTGCTACCCGTACGAGCCGGTGTTCCGCAGGGTTCGAGCGTAGCTCCAATCTTGTATAATATTTTCACTTCTGATCTTCCAAATCTACCCGTTGGTTGTCAGAAATCGCTATTCTGTGACGACACAAGTCTGTAATCTAAGAACAGGTAGAAATCTAAGAGTGATCTGCAGTCGCCTACAAAGAAGTTTAAATATTTTCAGTGATTATCTGTCTAAATGGAAAATTAAACCAAATGCAGCAAAAACGCAATTAATTATCTTTCCTCACAAGCCAAGAGCTTCTTTTCTTAGACCAAACAATAATCACATTCTTAAATTGAATGGCTTGGAATTGACATGGTCTGATCAAGCTAAATACTTAGGTTTAACGCATGACAAAAAACTCACTTTCAAGGATCACATTGAAGGAATCCAGGCAAAGTGTAATTAATATATTAAATGTTTATATCCTCTTATAAACAGAAATTCTAAGCTCTGTCTAAACAACACATTGTTAATTTATAAACAAATTTTCAGACCAGCTATGTGTCGTGACCACCAGCCAATTTCGATTGCCGTCTCTCCATTTTTGAACCGTCTCGCGCAAGTGTCGTCGAACGAATGACGAAATTTTAATAGCTGCAATATTTCCAACAAATTCTTGCACAATCATTAACTCAAGACCAAGCAAACACCAGGACTGCCATGGCAACATTGTCAAGGAAACGGAGGGGAAATAAACAACGTTTTATTTCCTTCTTTCTGTTTTTTTTAGAATGCTTTCGAAGCTTCCGTTTTGGCGAATTTTCATAGACCACTAGACCAAGAACGCAAGGAATAAGGTTGATGATACAAATATACATACCTATTTATCACAGGGCAGAATGTTAAGACGATGAACAGAAGCATTCGAACATTTATTTATTCATTTATTCATTTATTTTTTTTATTTATTATATATTTTATTTTACTTATATTACATCCTCCACACTATGCTTTATGCAGTACCAATTTGGTCAAGTTGTTGTTCCACCAGGAAGAAAACGCTTCAAAGGATTCATAATAAAATTCTGAAAATGATTTTGAAGCGTCCTCCCTGGTTTAGTACAAATGAGTTACACAGACTCACAAATATAGAACCATTAGATGTAATTCTTCAATTGAATCGATTCGCTCTCTGTATTACTTAGTAAGTTGTACTTGTATTGTGTAATGGGGAAAAGGAACTTATATACTGTTCCTTTTCCCCATTACACAAAACAAGTAGGTTTACAATTTTCCCTACACAAAAATCTCAGAATTGCGGAAGCAATGTCGTCATGGTAACAACCAAATCATATATATAATAGGGCTGAAAAGTCACCACTTGTGGCTGAACACCCAAGTTAAATCTTAATAATTTAATTTTAACTCATATTCCAATAAAAAGTTATTTACAAAAAAAACACGTGCTTTATAGCTTATGCCAAATGTCTTAATAGTGCAACACATATGGCTCTTCTAGCTATACCGTAGGCAGGATCAAAAGTTCTGATATCGTTTACCAGTAGATGCATTGTGTGCAATGTAATCAGTTAGGCGAATAATGTTGGCAATCATGGGTGTGAGTTGAATAAATCAAATTATGGAACGATTTTTTATGAATCAGTAATAGGATTCTGCTGTTGAATTATTGAGGTTAAATACAGGGACAGGCATAGCGTGATGGGTAAGTCGATACCTTTCACGCAGTCCATCTGGGTTCGATTCCCAACCCCGCACATACGATCAGAAAGTTTTTCCGGTCCGAAGAGGCGAATGACCTTAAGGTTCAAACCTCTATAATCGATTCTAAAAAAAAGAATTTTCCTTGCATTTAGCATGCTGAAATTCGTTCAGTCATTTCTGGCAAATTTTCAAGGATGTATTATTTGAAAACTGCTTGTAAGCATTCGTAAGCTGCTTGAGCCAAATCATTCCATTCTCCTAACGACCAATTACCAAATGCTAATCGTGAATATCATACATGGAGAAGAAGTTGTGGTATGTAAAAACGTGCTTAATCCACCTAGCAGTGAGATGATACCTTTTTTTATCAATCCGCATGTGTTTTTTTTTGCATGGATATTCTTGGGTGTTTTAGTTCTCATGACATTATTTTAATTATCGTCGTTTCAAACGGCAAATTGAGATTTTAATCACTCATTACCCTGTAATTTCGAATCTGCAAATCGTATCGAATTTCAATCTTAACGTGTGACAATCGATTGAACATTCCATGAGATGTCGAAGTAAGTTCCACTTTAGAGTTTTTCGTCATTATTTATGGTACTTCCAGAGCCGGTATTCAGGAACCAGTATAACCCAAAATGATTCGAATGGCCATAAATTAATACGCCAAACAATTTACATCTTCTATATCGGTATGAATTTTAAAAATTCATCATCTGTAATTCCAGAATCGGATAAAATTCACCAATTTTGTATGGGACCTTAAGTCCTTTAATTTGAATTTTTGTTTTTGAAGTTCGATTTGGCCTTTTTGAAAAAATGATTAAACTTTGAGAAACGATTCGAAACTGGATCCGGAGTTCTAAGATCGGTGTAGCCGAAATCAGATAAATTCACCTGAGGAGTGTGTTAGACATCTTTGAGAAATTGCAGTGCGAATTAAAATTTGGGGGTACATTCCGAATCCAAAACAGAATACCGCTTAAACTGAAATAAATTTATTTGGTAATCGACTATCCATATTTGCAAACCCGATAAACCTGATTAATTTATGTGAAATGGACATTTTTATACTAATCAGCCTGTATCTCCTAAACCAGAAATCGGATCTGACTAATTTTTATAGGATTGTAAGACCTCTCATTTGAATCATAGATCGGTTCAGCCATCTACGAGAAAAATGAATTGCATTATTTTAATTTCGTTTCACATGTCATCCTGTGGTTCCGAAATCAGAAGTCGGATCCAAATTTGGAAGTATACTAGTTTTCATATGAATCTGAGTTTGTAGAAAACGGTTTAGCCATCTCCGAAAAAATTGAGTGAAATTATTTGTCACACACGCACTTGCTGATCTCGACGAACTGAGTCGTATTGTATATGGAAGTTATGTTCTTCCAGCTTTTATTGCTGTAAGTAGTTTAAATCAATATAATTATGGAATTACTTTCAACTCGAAAATGCTGATATCATCTGGTTTATAAATGCCATATTCGAACGATTATGTTGCCAAAAACGAACCGTGCTAAAATCGGTACAAGGCAAATTGTCATGAAAAAGGATGCTGTACACAGTCTTTTGGGCACTTAAAAACTTGTATGTAACAGTATAAAAATCGTGTTTTCCGTTGCTCCCAAGCATTTCTTTGTCATAGAGTGCTCAAAACTTCTACTGCTGGAATAAGGGGAAAAGTCGTTTACACAAAAATATTGATATCTCCGTTAAAAATGGACGGATTTTAACAAACTATGGCTTGTTGGATAGCTATTACCGTGCGGAATCTAAGTCTAAAAACATATTTTGTTTTCAAGGTCAATTGTGACAGATACTGTCAAAAAACTGAAAATTTTGACATAAAACTCCGTATAACTCAAAAAGAAAACATCCTATCTCAAAACCTTTCAATAGCGTTTTGGGTGACGGGCAGTGGTGGTAAATTGCGAACCGAACGCCGATGCTTCTGCAAATTTACTCAAAAATGTTCACCGAGCGTAAGCATGCGATAGGTTCGAAAACTATTCCCTCGTTTAATGCGAAGGTGTTCTGTGCTCGGTGTTCGGCGAAGCAATCTGTTTCGAACCGTTCGGTTGGTGGGCCATCGGCGAGGGTCGAGTAAACTGCGTTCGATACGATGCTTTGTTGATTTCAAGTCTCGCATCCTGGTTTTGAAATTACCAATGCACACGTGATCAGCACAAAAAATCTTTTGTTCGATTGATAAATCGATCAATAGTAATTCAAATGGTATTATTTTGGACATTATCAGTGTGCGTAGGGTGGCTCGATATGTAAAATAGTAAGTTTTGGATCTTTTGCAAATTTTATGGTTTTGGTTATAGAATCTATAACAATAAGAATTGAATATTTTGGAACATTTCAGCAATCGTAGAGTGGCTCAATATGAAAAGGGATTTTTTTTTCTCTTGCAAATTCGATGTTTAATAAACTGGTGAGTCACTAGCAAAGACAATTAAGTAATTTCAGGTATTTTCAAAGAGCGTATTTAAATTTGATGTTCTATTGATTGTTGAATCAATAGCTGTTCAACTTGGATAATTTTAGATATTTTCAGAGAGCGTAGAGTGGCGAAATTTGAAAGTTTGGATTTTTTTACTAATTCGATGATTTATTAAATAGTAAAAAATCTTTGGAAATTATCTGCCATCGTAGGGTTTTTCTATTTGAAAAATTGTAAAATTTTTGACTAATACTAATTCGATGGTTTGTTGATTGTTGGATCAATAGCAGTTCGAATTGAATAATTTTGGGCATTTTCGGTGAGTGTAGGATGGCGCAATATGAAAACTTGTAAGTGTTTTGATTGTTGCTGATAAAATGTTTCATTTAATAGTGAATTAATAACAATTACAAATTGCTCATTTTTGAGATTTTCAGGGACCATAGGATGGTTCTATCTGTATAATGGTAAAGTTTTTGACTAATGTCAATTGGATGCTCTATTGATTGATGAATTAATAGCAGTTCAAATAAGATGATTTTCATGATGAACATTTTCAGCGATCGTAGGGGGGTTTAATATAAAAATTTGAAAATATTTTGATTTTTGGTATTTTAATGTTCAATAGATGAGCGAATCAGTACCAGGTAGAATTGGATGATTTTGGACGTTTCTAGCGAGCGAGCGACGTTTGTTAATTTTGGATATTCTCAGCGAGCGCTGGATGGCTTAATATAGAAATTGTAATTTTTAAATTATTTACAATTTCATGCCAGCGGTAAAGCGGGAACCGAGCACCAATGCTTTATACATATTCGTTTAAAAATGTTTTCCTAACAAAAATACGCAAAAGCTGTTCATTCGGTTTATGGTCAAGTTCGCTTGCTGTTCGGCGAAGCAATATGTACCAAACCATTCAGTTGGCAGACCATCGGCGAAGGTCAATTGAGCTCTATTCGATGCGTAGTTTTATTATTTATGGTTCGATGAAATGCCTACCTACAGCATCAAAACTAAATTCTATTTCAGTTGATGAGCAAAGCAATAGCGCGTAAAAATTACAATCAAAATCACAGGCACTTCGACGATTTGCATGTTTAAATCCGATGGTTAACCACCACTATAAAATGCTTAAAATTCTAATATTCCAATTGCTATCTATTAAACATTGAATTAGCAAAAGGTAAAGTATTCCCAAATTTTTATATTAAGCCATTCCACGTCCACAAGATATGTATAAAATTATTCTATTCGAATATAATTCATTCATCAATCAATAAAGCATCGGATCTGCAAATTCAAATACTAACATTTTTTTAAATAGGACCACACTACGCTCGCTGTAAATTGGAAATCCTATTGGAACTGCTATTGATTCACCAATTAATAGGACATTGAATCGACATTAGTCAAAAATTTTAAAATTTTCCAAATAGCACCACCCTAAGCTTGAAGAAAATGTCAAAAATTATCAAATTTACATTGCTCTTGATTCACTATTAAATGGAACATGAAATCAGCAAAAGTCTAAATATATGCAAATTTTTATATTGCACCACCCTACGCTCGATAAAAATGTAAAAAATTATTTCCAGAATCAACAGACCATCGAATTAGTCTAAGATACGATTTTTGTCGATTTTTCAACTAGAACAACCCTACGGTCGCTGAAAATGTCCAAAATTGTTAAATTTTAATTGCTTTTGAATCAATTATTTAATAAAACATCAAATTAGTAAAAATCAAAAAATTTACAAATTTTCATATTGCGCCACCCCCGCTCGCTGAAAATGTAAAAAATTATCCAATTCGAACTGTTATTTATTCACTAATCAATAGAGCATCGAAATGAGAACCCTACGCTCGTTACAAAATTACCATATTCTGCTAAGCTACCCAAAAACTGAAACGTCCAGCCGCAGCTGACAAAGTTCGGTTCATCCGAAGCAACAGCCTATAGTACTCGAATCGTATGTTCATGAACATACCAGTAACGATAGGCTCACAAACTAAAGCATCGGTTCTTTCACCATCAGCATCGCTTCTTGGTTCGGCGATGCTTGCTCGAACGATGGTATCGGCAAATTCATACTCGCGATGGTGGTTCGCTTTTTGGTTCGAAACGAACACGTTTTGCGTGTTCGGAATCGATGCTTTACCACCACTGGTGACGGGGAGACCTTTCATTTGCGACTAGTTTGATCAAAATCGGTCCAGCCATCTATGAGACCTCGACCTCTTAGTTGACAACACACATACAGACACACACACACACACACACACACACACACACACACACACACACACACACACACACACACACACACACACACACACACACACACACACACACACACACACACACACACACACACACACACACACACACACACACACACACACACACACACACACACACACACACACACACACACACACACACACACACACACACACACACACACACACACACACACACACACACACACACACACACACACACACAGACATTTGCTCAGTTCGTCGAGCGTCGATTGGTATATGTCATTCGGGCCTCCGGGCGTCGGAAAAATTTGCTAAAGTTTGAGCGAATTCTATACCTATTTTTTATATATATAAAAAAAGGTAAAACCATTAGTTGTGTGATCTATTGTTTTAAGCATTAGTTTGAACGATAAGAAGAATAATGGTAGAATAACTCATCATGTTCACTCCGCTAGAACGGAAGAATTGCTCATTTTTCTAAATAATTCATTCTGATATTGATTCTCAGGACCGAACTCAACGCCATTCGTTAATTTTAGATCGAATACTAAGCAAAAATGTGTGGTGGTTCGACTAATGAGACGACTATTGATACAATTATTAAATGAATTCAGCGTTCCTGTAAAAGTTGAGGAACACAATATTTAATAAAATGGTAATTTGGGCTTTCGAGTGTCCAAGATGAATGTCTCATTTTATTGCTAAACTGTCAATCGAAAATTGATCCTGTGATTGCCATTTCACGAACATTCATAAAACACAATTAAGTATTATCACCAGACTAGCGGTGAACCAATTTATGGAAAACTGCTTAAAGCAATTTGATTCCCTCCGGTAATCCCAAGGATTTGCCATAAAAATTTTAAACGTCTTCAGTCTACAATTCAGTTTTAATATGCAATTACAAACAACATGCTTTTGTTTAATTTTTTCGTTACAAAAGCTTTTAACACGTTCACAATAATTTTTGATGATATTTCTTCTTCAGGCCGAGTTCAATGTGTTGAATATGAATTTGTCGTAATTCGTTTATTGTAGGCCAAGTAATCGTTAAAATAATAGAATAAACCATTAACGTTAGACAATTTTACTGTCCGGAAACATAAATTTAAAAAAAATAATTTCAAACGAGACGAAGCTCGACGGGTCAGCTAGTTGATGAATAAAAATCGAAACTGAAAAAAAAGTTGTTTTTTTTGTCAGACAGGAAACTTTTTGGACCGATGCGTTACCTTTCTGCGTAGTTTTACCTCGAAAGCTTTGCGAAGAGTAAAGCGTCAAATATAAAATCAGTTCGGTAAATCGTGAAAGAAAAAGTAAACAAAGAGAAACTGTCATTTGCAGTTAGGCCCTTTTTTCGTGGGACGGTCGTATTGTTGGGGAATTAATACTCAATAAACTAAGCTGAGATCACGCCACCGTAATACAAAATAAAATCTCTTCGGCCTGCACGGAGAACCCTTCGATCATAAAATTGCGATATCGCAGTTTTTGATTTTTGCGATAGTTGATTTAACTAATTTCTTTTTGATTCAACTAATATGGTTTTTGATTTGCATATATTCAAGTAGTTGAAAAATATGTTGTTTTGAATGCTGTCAAATGCCGGAGACAGTTGAAAGCAAAACAATAATTGCAATCAATCAACAACTTTTTTAGATGAAATCTGTTCGCGTCGCTTCAAAATGTCAATGAAAACAACATCGATGGTTAAAGCGTTTGGTGAAATTGTGTTCATTCGACTTAAGAATTTTATGATAACAAGTGTTTATCTAACAGCGGTGTTGTGATAAAGTTAACCTTGTTTGAGATGAAAAAGATTTGGTGACAAATTAGAAAATGTTTATGAATGATCATCTCGTAATCTTTCAGGTATGCGCAGAAATTTTATGCTTCAAATTCGATCATTATTTACTTCCAGCAGACTGTTTTACTTCCAGCTGTTTGATACCGATGATGATGTTCATGCATTAGCAATAAAACGCTTTTTGACATGAATTTAATTTATAAAAGTAACAGGAGCGAAGGGTTTTAAACACGCAGAACGCGCTGCGATTCAATGGCGCGTTTGAATTGCCGTCGCAAAATTCCAATTACCAGCGGTTGACGCACCCAAGCTCATATAAATTGACTAAAATTATCAGTGCATAACTTTAGTTCAACCGTTTGAAGGCATCATTTTAGGTAAATTTAATAATTTTTCCACATCAATCATTTCCGATCGAATCAGAAGTATTTTTTTAGAATTTAGATCTTTACTGATCTCAAAACAAACAAACAAATAAAACCAATTTATTTTTCAACTAACAGAATTTTGTTCCAATAACAACACCAGTTATTTCAACTAAAATATTTGTTGAAATTGAAAGGTATGTGTCCTCACTAATTGACAGCATTTTTTTTTCAAACAGTTGAATTAGTTGTTTCAACCATCGTTTCTGCTAATCGAAAAACAAAAATGACAGTTCAGTTAAAACAACAATCGATTAGTTGTACCAAATTTTAACCAATCGAATTCAGAAAATCAACTAATATTCTGGTTGAAATGGGATCGCGGGTGGTTCCGTGTGGATTTAATCAGATTACGAATATGAAATTTCTATTATTATGAGACTACGTCGACTTTTGTCCTCCCTCTTAGATGTAGAGTGCGTAGACTTTGATTAAATAAATCGACATTCAGACAAAACGCCAGGATTAAGAAGGTCCAATGAAATTCTCTGATTTTCTAGGAATCTACACCCAGAAGATCCGTGCATGATTTGTGCGAGCAGTAAATTGGTCATTGAGCTCAGCTGTGCACCCAGAATATATTTCAATGAAGATTAACTGTGTTGTGAACTGGACGGAGTCGTAAGAGGAAAATTACTTACGCAAAGTTGTGTAATAGAAGTAGGGTAAAGGCGTCATTTCTCGTGAGTTCAATGCAGGGGTGGAAATAAGCAAATTTTTTTATTCACAGTATATCAAAATAGTCAGTGTTATCTTTTCATATCACATATTTATTGTAGATATTATAATTAATTTTGAAACGAATGATTTTTGATGAGATAAATTTTGGTTTTACTTAGAATTTAAAAAAGTCTTCAATTTCATTTTCCATAATTTAAAACATATTCGCAATTTTAGTTTTGTTACCCAATTTTTTAATTCACGGTGTTCGGTTTTTTGATTCACAATCGGAAATCTTGATTCACATTTTCATGCGCAAAACTGGCTTATTTCCATCACCTATAAACATTGACTGACGGCGAAAGGTGAAATTCTAGTCAGCTAACTTTTAACGAATCTGTCGTTGACTTTATTAGTAGCTCAGTCAAAACCGACCGAACTGGTACGGTGACCAAACCGAGCTCACTTACCCCAAGTTTGTCATACAGTAGCTGTACCATCTTTCCCCATCTTTCGGGGCCGCCGGAGAAAGGAAACGAGAAAAAAAACGATGACGATGGAAATTATCGCGATTTGCATCTTCATCATGCTTTTCTGAAAGCATCCCGTCGTCCGTCGCCGGGACTGTTCTAGAATGCAATATTCATTCAAAAACCTCGTCGTCGCGGCCAAAGCCAGCAAACTCTGCACGAGGGCAGTTTTGTGTTATTGGGAGAAGGCGGACCCCAAACCAGGTGGTCGCGTTCCTTCGCGTCCTGGTGAATGGCGTCGTATCGAGGGCAGTGGTTTATGCATATTGGTTTTATTTTCACGCTCGAGACTCAGAGATCGTTCTAGAAAGACCGGTACATTGTTGTGTGGAATTTGATTGGTTCTTCACCACAGAAGATCAAGCCACATCGTTCGAACATTCGTGCATTTGATTCATTCCACTTTACGACGAATTAAATGCGGTCTACGAATTCAGAATGGATTATTTCGGATAAATTCAACCGGCAGTGCATTACCGTTTAGCACTTTTATATTTCTTGAGTTTCCAACCTTTTTGACCTTCTTATTTTCTCTGATCATTAGCAAAAGACACGTATTAGTTACCATTGATGCAGATGATTTTCGTGCTTTACATTATAGCATTAAAAACTCGCACTTGATTGAACATCTAAACTGATGATCGGGTTGTAGATAGTTTATTGTATTTTTACACGTTTAAAATTGTTTGTTTTTATTTCACATTGATAGATACAATTAAAGTATGTAAAGTCTTTTATCAATTTACTTGTTGTATGCGAATTGAAGAGCTTTCCTCGTACGAACGCTTTCTATTCAATAAGTAAAAAAAAATGAAAGAAAATATAAACCATCGCCCCTCGTTTTGCTTTTGCTGGGCAGATCTGCATTCTTATCTCGCGGTATCTAACCTGGCTATATGTGGCTTGGTACTACACTAAAGTAAAATTTAAATGCGCGTCGACCAACCAACACCAGAACACGAACACACGTTCGGGTCCAAAAGGCGATTGGAACCACCAACGTTCGTCTACTTCGGTCTGTGTGTGAGTGTGTTTACTAAAAGTTATGATCAAGTGACGTGGATTGACTAATTCTCTTACTCGTAGTAAACTTCCGATTGTTACTTGTTAGCTAGTGTTGTGGCTGAAGCCGTTTTTAAGACGTGTTTGTTGTGAATAGGATCATTAAAAAATGAGTATTTATCCATTTTTAGTGCAGCTTTTTTTTAATAAACTACAAGCGAATGGCGAGTGAAACTATCTGAATTTAAATTACGAGTAATTTAACAAAAAAAAGAAACTAAACTGCTTTCTAACCGACATTAACAAAAGATTTGACAATTCAATTTGCGCTAAAATAAAAGGCTGACTAAAAGTACATTGGTATGCCCCTCGAACTGCTTTGACAGTGATTTGTTTACACTCCAACGGAGAACAGTCACGATGTAGAATTAATTTGTAATTTTCTCACAAAATAAATAATAACCGAACCCTAACTGCTGTCAAACCGTTTGTTTGAAACTTGTTTCGAACCTAGCTTTAACGTTACGTGAACTGGAAATCAAGTCAGTTTCAAACCTGATATTTATATCAGGTTTGATCAAACCCCCGTTGCTAAATGCGAACCCAACACAGTTTCGTGAAAAATGAGTTTGTTTGATGAAACTACCCTGGGTCAGTTTCAGTTTTCACAAGCGAAAACGGCGTCGGGATCGTCGCAAGTAAACATCGGAACAAAACATGGCTCAAAATTCTATTTCAGAGCTAATATGTGGTGTTTTTGGGTATGTAGTTTGATTTTTTCAAGTTATCAAGTATTCCCTCCTTGGGAACTATGAAATTAAACTTTGCTCTCGGTTCTAGCAACTGGACATGATTCGACGGATGACCCTGAAACGCTCAATGTTTACACTTTTCTTCCCAATATCTTCTTGTTTTTACAAAAAAACAAAATGCCAACCACATTCACAACATAGGACATTCTCGTCACCTGTTCATTCACCATCGTGAAGAACAACTGGTTCAAATTGGATCAAAGTAGTCGGTCGCGTTCAGAACGAATGTCAAATAGAGCTCGAAAGAAGAGAAAATATTACTCAAAAACACCGGGAAAATCCGTAGTAGCCTGCTGACTAAAGTGCTGAAAATGCTGAAAACATCAGTTTTTCGAGTGCTCAAAACCTACAAAAAGACCCAGAGTGTGAAAAGCATAGATGCCAGGGAAAAATTTCCAAAATTTTCAGACAGGGTTGCAAAAGTCTGTATTTCCGAAAAAAAATCTGCAGTCATCAAATATGTCTTTCTGGCAGCAATTTCTCTCTAAAGTATGATACGCTAAACTGACTTGGCGAACAAAAAAACAAAAAAAGGTCGCGATAATTTCAAAAGTCTGCAAATTTTTACGAAAGTCTGCGAAAACCTCGATTTTATAAAGTCTGCACAACAAATAATGTATGCAGCACTTTCTACGAAATCTGCAATACTGGCATCTCTGGTGAAAGGAATAGATGACAAGCAAAAATTTCCAATATCTTCAGACAGGTTTGCAAAAGTCTGTGAATTCGAGACAATGTCGACGGACTTTCATTTCTCTATAAAATATGACACACAAGACTGGCTTGGTGAGCAAAAAAAAAACAGGCCAATTGAAAATTCTGTAAATTTTAACAAAAGTCTGCGAAAAACCGGATTTTCAGAAGTTTGAAAAAAAAAATCTGCAACAAAAAATGTCTGCAGCACTTCATACGAAATCTGCAGATTTGCAGACAAATCTGCAGACCTGGCATCTCTGCCCATAAATGACTGAAAGGGAAAATGAAAGAAGGAACACAATTTTGACACTATGGTTTTGCTTATGTCGAGACCTGGAACTCGTTTTCATAATTTGCGACTGCGAAGCTGAGAGTGACATTTATTTCTCGTCATTTTCGTTTATTTTATGTCAATGAAAAAACTTTTAAATAACAATCACCACTGGATGCGAGGATTTGCCGGGAAGATTGAAGTTCGCGATTTGTTGTTTTGGCTTGAAAACGGAATCATTCATCGTCAGCATCGTCAACGATGACTTCCGAAGTTTACATCGAAAATTTCCTCAAAAAGCATAGTATATTGTCGTTCATCTGTAAGCATAAGGAAAAAGTCAAATTTTGCTAGGTTTTGGCTAGTAGTCACTGCAGTAGAATTATACTGCCAACTAGATCGATTTTGTTACTCCGAATTTAAACCACTCGGAACAAATATTGTGTAACTGCAAAGCAGCGACTTCCAGTAAAAGTGGGCGCCGATGGATTTCTTCGTGAGAAGGGTTTGAGATTTCATTTGAACCCTACAACGCTTAATAAAAGTACTGTATAGCAACTATTATGGGACTTTTTTTTAACTAATTAAATCACAAATTACAGGTTTGTTTCGTGCGTACCAATTGAACTTTTAGTCAACCTTCAGATCTTCCATTCACATGTTTCAGTTCATCTACGAGCTAATCAGCCTTTTATCTACTATCCGTTTCCCACGCATATCGAAAACAAACAAAAAAAAATCAATTACAAATTAGTCCCCACAAACGACTGCTAATCAATGGGAGCAAATGTTACTTATTTAACTGTTATTGGCTTGATTGGTTGGTTGTTTTGTTTTGGTTGGTTGGTTGGTTGGTTGGTTAGGACCACTTAACCGAATCCCACACTAATATCATCGCTAGAATTGATTTAGATTACACTAGGTATGTGATACATCATTTTGATACGAGTGAGTTATTGGTTGAAGTATTGAAATGTGATGTTTTTCGATTTCTGTGCACATCAAGATTTAGTTTTTTTTTTTTTCGAACAGACAGAATTCGTATTTGATGTGTGAGCATTCAAGTATTTTTTTTTTGTTGTGTTAGAAATTAGTTTAGAGGTTACTTAGTGGTTCTAGGACTAACGATGGCAGTTTTCAAATTCAACAAACTCGATTTTATTTGGTCTTCTGTGCAATAATCTCATGCCGCACTTTGCTACTCAAAAAAAGGGAGGGGTCCATTTCTCGCGTTTCCGTTTCGCGTTGAGCAAATGCATGTCCTAAGCAGTCAAATTTTTGGAATGGATATAAACCGTTTTTTTTTGTTCCGCTTTATACATTTACCTTCAATAAAATAAACAATCAGCTACAGGATTCCAATTGGGCCAGCAATGACGTCTAGTATAATTAATAGTAATGACAGTAATATAGGAAAATACATTTTGCTAGATACAAGTTGTGGGGAAAAAACAGGAGTTTCCATTTAAAAAAATGGTTATTTTTTTATCGTCTAAACAGCGGAAAGGCAGGCTGTTTCCGTCGCTGCGGTGAGGCATCCTATCCGGGTCGGAATTACTACTACTCCTAGAAAACTTCGTCAGTACTCGCGCAGCAGTTCATGTTCAGTTAAAAATGTTGTTTTGTTATCAAGTATCATTTCTTTTTTTTGTTTGGCAGCAAATCTCCATAATCTCTCGAGCAAAACAGAGACAAAAAACAAACACTGGTTCGACTCGGTTTACTCATGCTCGCTGGGAGCTCCCGGATAGTAGTAGGGTGGTGGACGCTCGTATTCGGTTGCCGGTGGAGCCATCGGAGGATTCTGGTAGCGTGGAGGAGCACCGTCCCAGTTCCTGTGGAAGAAAAAAACACACACACAAAACGATTTGATTAGTTCGTTTGCCTTCGAAGCGCCTTGGATTGCGCAGGTTGCCACAGAAATCGGATGATGGTTCATTAGCATACACATCACAAACACGCACACAAACAGACGACGAGTTCAGTACGAAGGTATGAAAATGTACAATGAATTAAACGATCAGTTGGATGGTTTCGTCTCTTCTGAAGTGTTTCGAGCATCGTGGTCGAGTTTTACCTACTTCACTTTTTTTTATTCAAACTCTCTAGTGAGGTGGGAATGACATCGATTGGGACCGTGATCGTCATTTCTTGATTCTTAGTACTGCTAAACTACATTTGGAAAATTGCATGGAAGCAAATGATCGAGTTCAATTTTCAACATGAAACAGTCCTTTTAAAGGTAGTACTAGAGTACCGTCTTCAAAGTCAGCGATGAATGCATCTCGATGATGGCTATAGCGCCTCTTACACGAGAATGTTTAATGTCATTTTTAATGATTACTTTTTAGTAATGACACTTTTAATGATCGTATAAGCAAATACAAATATTAATACCCCTAGATCACACACATTCGGAGCGCCAATGTTTGTTTCACGGAATGATCAATTTTCCCTAGTCTGTTTTACTGTTTCGTCAAGACGGCCAGCGTTGGCAGGTTGCAGGATTTGTCTCGCTTCACCAAACACTCAAACTAAACAGTTATTTGGCCAGATTTTCTAAATTTTCCCAGACTTTCCAAATTTTCCTAGATTCTGTCAGATCTTGCTAGATCTTTACGGTTTTGGCCTCTATACGATAGGTGGGGAGACCTTTTTTTTTGCTAACTGTAAACGAAGCCCGGCAAAAATTTTCTTGTAGGGTAAGGGCTCCCTATTTCATCTCATTTGTAAGGACGTTACCCTAAAACCCTGATTTAGCCACTAAAATCATTGCGATTTTTTCATATTTCTGCTTAATTCGCCTTGCTTCACATTGGAAATTGATTCACATTCCTTGGAAAATAAAATAATAATATTTAAAAAATCATCTAAAAACACTTCTGATGTGCTCACTACTGTGCTCCTAATTTCATCTCAAAGGTTTTATATTCATCGTATCGTTGGTCCTTTATTCATCTCATAAATTAGCAATGGCGACAGCAATCAAAACCAAAATATTGCACTATTACACTCTCAGGTTCAAAATGTCAAAATTTTCCTTAAAAAGGGCCAAATGCCAACTATGAGACAACACACGATATTGTTAGAAACATTTTGGAATCATTTCGACGTTTAGAATTTTTTGGATCGATTTCGTTTAAAATTTAAAATTTTACTGTGCAGTTAATTTGGAGAATTTAAAAAAAGGCGGGTGGGTAATGTCAGAGATATAACTGGATGTCGTGAATACGAAAAAACTGACACGCTCATATCTCTTTTCCGAATATCAGTTAGTTGATTGATTGTATGAATTGTGCAAGCTTTCTCCTTTTTTACACGGAGAACCCTTTGATCATAAAATTGCGATATCGCAGTTTTTGATTTTTGCGATAGTTGGTTTAACTAATTTCTTTCTGATTCAACCAATATGGTTTTTGATTTACATATATTCAAGTAGTTGAAAAATTTGTTGTTTCGAATGCTGTCAAATGCCGGAGTCAGTTGAAAGCAAAACAATAATTACAATGCAGAATCCCCAAGCTACCAAAGTAGCAGCTGCCGAGGCTAGAGCAAATATGCTACCTCGAGTTGCAGGGGATCCCGAGAGTATTTTAAAATCTCTCCAGACTCCCCAGATCATTAGAGACCTTCCCAGTTTTGATGGAAACCCTATAAAATTACATTCTTTTATTAGAGCCATTGATAGTTTAATGCCAACTATCAATAGAGCTGTTGGAACAGGTTGCCACCAAGTTTGGATTCAAGCAATTCGAACCAAAATAGTGGGAGAAGCAGACAATATTCTCGAATTGTACGGTACAAATTTGAATTGGACCGACATAAAACAAAATTTAATTACACATTATAGCGACCGACGGGACGAGGTGTCTTTGACACGCGACCTCTTCGCTATTCACCAAGTGAGCACTGTAGAAGAATACTACAGCAAAATCTCTCATGTGGTGTCTCTGTTAGTGAATTTGCTAAACATCAGTGAAGAGCACACAGCTGTGAAAGCAGCGAGGAACAATTTTTATCAGCAGCTAGGACTAAAAGTATTGTAAAAGTGGGAGGATTAAAAGGTCCGTTAGGACCAATAATCCGGGCTCAGGCCCCAACAAATTTAAAGGATGCCCTTCGATTATGCATCGAAGAAAGCAATTAATCTCACACGCGAAATAAACAATTTGGCACACCTCCACCAATTCCACAAAAACCAAATTCATCTCCACAATGGCCCATTGAACCGTTTAACAATAGACAGGGTGGCAAGTGAATTGCCGATTTCAATTTCCCGGTTTTTTCCCTGTTTTCCCGGTGCGTGAGACTAAAATTCCCGGTTTTTAGAACAGGCTCAAATCGCCTATGTTTAGTTTTTTTTTAATATTTCTAAAAAAATCCCATATCCAAAAGAACACCGAAAGTTGAAAAAAATAGTATTTTTTGGGTATCTCGATTTAGAAATAGAAAATATTCATTACGCCAAGTGCACATAACAATTGCAAGAAGTCTTTCTTGGCTTTCTCATATAGATAAGTTATGCAATCACTGTGAAAACCGATTCTGGAACCAACCAAGGCCCGCAGGGCTGAGTGTCATATACCATTCGAATCAGTTCGTCAATATCAGAAATTGTGTATGTATGTATGTATGGAGATCAGCAGAGTGAAAATATATGCTCTAATCTTGATTAGAAACTGTTTCTTCGGCTCAACAGCCTCCTTGATTACGCTCCCAGCAATCAATATAGCATTATCAAAAAGCTTTCCGCAGTGCCGATATCGTAACCAATGAGGTTCAACCGAGGCGCGAATATTGCTAGTTAAAAACTAACAGCATTATCAACGAAACGCTGAGCCACAAGATTTCAAAACGTTTTTGTTCTAGAGTATGAGGATTTGCTTAATAGAAGATTTAAGAATTAAATAATCCTTCGAACGACGTTTACAAACCTTGTCCAAATATTCATCTTTAGAACCAACAGTACCACCCAGCTTAATGTATTCCATCGTTATTTTGTCTGTAACTTCGCTACTAATGTTATTCGTATGTACTAGCTCTTCAAGATAAAAACTCAATCTTTTTACCTTTTTTTATATATATAAAAAATAGGTATAGAATTCGCTCAAACTTTCGAAAAATTTTCCGAGGCTCGGAGGGCCGAATGTCATATACCAATCGATTCAGCTCGACGAACTGAGCAAATGTCTGTGTGTGTGTGTCTGTATGTGTGTTGTCAACTAAGAGGTCGAGATCTCAGAGATGGCTGGACCGATTTTGATCAAACTAGTCGCAAATGAAAGGTCTCCCCGTCACCCAAAACGCTATTGAATGGTTTTGAGATCGGATGTTTACTTTTTGAGTTATACGAAGTTTTATGTCAAAATTTTCAGTTTTTTGACAGTATCTGTCACATTTGACCTTGAAAACAGAATATGTTTCCAGACTTAGATTTCGCTCGGTAATACCTATCCAACAAGCCATAGATTGTTAAAATCCGTCCATTTTTAACGGAGATATCGATATTTTTGTGTAAGCCTTATTCCAGTAGAAGGAATTTTGAGCGCTGTATGAAAAAGCAATGCTTGGGAGCAACATGAAACACGATTTTTTATACTGTTACATATAATTGTTTCTAAGTACCAAAAAGACTGTGTACAGCATCCTTTTTTATGACAATTTGCCTCGGACCAATTTTAGCACGGTTCATTTTTGGCAACATAATCTTTCGAATATGGCATATGTAAACCAGATGATACCAGCATTATCGAGTTGGAAGTAATTCCATAATTATATTGATTTAAACTATTTACAGCAATAAATGCTGGAAGAACATGACTTCCATATACCATACGACTCAGTTCGTCGAGATCAGCAAATGCGTGTGTGACAAATAATTTCACTCAATTTTCTCGGAGATGGTTAAACCGTTTTCTACAAACTCGATTCATATGAAAAGTCGTATACTCCCAAACAAGGTTCCTGAATTACGTTTGGATCCGACTTCTGATTGCGGAACCACAGGATGATATGTGAAACGAAATTAAAATAATGCAATTAATTTTTCTCGTAGATGGCTGAACCGATCTAAGATTCAAATGAAATCTAAGAATCATCTATGATTCAAATGAGAGGTCTTAAAATCCTATAAAACCTCTTACTTTTAAGTCAGATCCGACTTCTGGTTTAGAAAATGCAGGGTGATTAGTATAAAAATGTTCATTTCACATAAATTAATCAGGTTTATCGGGTTTGCAGATTTGAATAGTCGATTACCAAATAAATTTATTTCAGTTTGAGCGGTATTCGTTTTTGGATTCGGAATGTACCCTTAAATTTTAATTCGCACTACAATTTCTCAGAGATGTCTACACACTCCTCAGGTGAATTTAACTGATTTCGGCTACACCGATTTTAGAATTCCGGTTCCAGTATCGAATCGATTCTCAAAGCTCAATCATTTTCTTAAAAAAGACCAAATCGAACTTCAAACACAGATATTACAGGACTTAAGGTCCCATACAAAATTGGTGAATTTTATCCGATTCTGGAATTACAGATGATGAGTTTATAAATTTCATGTAAATTGTTTGACGTAATAATTTATGGCCATTCGAATCATTTTGGGCTATGCTAATTCCTGAATACCGGCTCTGGAAGTACCATAAATAATGACGAAAAACTCTAAAGTGGAACTTACTTCGACATCTCATGGAATGTTCAATCGATTGTCACACGTTAAGATTGAAATTCGATACGATTTGCAGATTCGAAATTACAGGGTAATGAGTGATTAAAATCTCAATTTGCCGTTTTAAACGACGATAATTAAAATAATGTCATGAGAACTAAAACACCTAAGAATATCCATGCAAAAACACATGCGTATTGATAAAAAAAGGTATCATCTCACTGCTAGGTGGATTAATCACGTTTTTACTATTTCAAATTAATTCGAGGTAACAGTAGGATTAAAACAAAAAACATATCTGGCCAGCGGATATGATAAAAGTGATAAATCTTGCATTTCACGAAGGAATACAGCATTAACATTCTTGAAATTTTGTTTGAAAATTAACCTATTTTATTCCGACTCCATTCTCTTTCTAATAATGATCTTAAGTGCAGCTTTTACCCCTAATTCGATTATTGTTAGTGTTTTCTAGGTTGCCAGAAATGCCACCATTTAAAATTTAAAAGCCAAATAAACAAGAATTAAATTTAAAGTCTTATAAATAAAATTGAAATTGTTATTTTCCGAAGGATTCAATATTTTGTAAGACTACTGCTAAATGAGTCTTATGAAGGCTATCTGGAAAATCATTGGTTTTTAAGACTCTTAGGATTCAAACTAGGAGTGTATTCCAGAGATGGGCAAAACCGTTCTTTACAAAGAATCGATCAAAATTTAATAGTTCTACCAAAAAAATAGTTCTATTGAACCGTTCTTTCGATCTTCTTTTTTTATATATCATTTATTTTATCCCGATTTTAAGCTTTTTGGTTTCGTTCTTCCAAAACTTTGTATATTTCTTCGAAAATAATATGAGAGCTACAGATTACAAATTCAATAATAGTGAGTACTTTTTGCATATATTATTACCAACAATCATTTTTTATACGTTAACAAAGGACACGAATGTGTGTAACTTCTACCAGATTCCTTAAACCAGCAAACATTCCGAATAACGCAACTAACTTGCATATGTCCTAATAGAATGCGATTACTTTCATTTCTATATAGAGAACTATTATTCTTGAATAAAGAACCCTAAGTCACTCACTCTTCGAGGAGAAATAACTCGTTGAATTGTTCGTGAACGGATTACCCATCTCTAGTGTATTCCAATACTATATTAGCCTAGTATAGTCTAAAAAAAGTATACCTAAGGTTAAAAACCAGCAAGAAACAGTTCTACTCCCGATTCCATCTAACAACATATGAGATATTCTTTCAAAATTGAATTATGGTGAAGCAGAACTAAACCCTTCTAAAATTCTTAAAATGGACTCTTGTCGCTCTGGAAAAACAACTACAATCTATGCCTCTATGTACTGAGATGATCTAAATTTGATTCTTCGTCGACATCAACATCCGCATTCTTGTGATCCTACTATGAAATCTACAGGGTAATGATCTTTAATATAAATTAAACATTAAACATTCACTGAACAAAGCAGACCATCTTCTAATCCTTTCTAAGGTTTTTCACAAACTATCAGAAACCAATTTCAGCTCTCAAAGTAGGAAATCATTGTCATTACTGAAACAAATTATGATGAAACCCATTCAAAAACATGAAGGCTCCTAAAATTTTTTCATAATTTTTTTAAACATGTTACCTGACATTTCTTTTGTAATCATATGCAAACTTGTTCTGAAATTTGATAGAAATCTAGCAAAAACATCCGTTCGATGTGCTGTTGTTGATAACAACTAAGAAAGCTTTGATGCTTTTTGATCCATTAAAAATTGCTGCCAAACCCTTACAAAAACTGTTGAACGAACGAACGAGGATGTTGGTCCCATTTCCAATGGATTGTGTACCATAAAACTTGTGTGGGACAACACGATGTTTCAAAAGTTTTACTGAACTTCTCACTCAAACACAAAATGGAGTATTGCCTCCAACTTTTCATTTGTTCAATCAAGAAAATCATGATGCTGGAAATCTTTACTAAGATTAGGGCTAATAAATTTTTTCCCGGATTTGCACTAAAATTCCCGACTTTTTCCCGGTTTTCCCGGTCACTTGCCACCCTGAATAGACCACAATTTCCACCGTTTTCACAAATACCCATTCCATTTTCACCACAACGACCAATTCAATTCACACAACAAAGACCTTTTCCCATCCAACAACCGCGATTCCAATTCCCTCAACAACGACCATTTCCCTTTTCACCGCAAGTACAATTTCAAAACCCCCAACAGCGACCATTTCCGTTTCAAGAAAGAGTGATTCAAAACCCACAACCAAAGCCAATTCCAATGGAACTGGATAACTCCATTAGAAGTAGGCAGAAAAATTATATGAACCGTCCACATTTTCAAATAGAGGAATTTCCAACAAATTATGATGATTCCAATTTATATGATCCCAATGAATATTATTATTACGATAATTATAACCAACAATATCAAACTGCGTATGAAAACACTAACGAACCTCAACCAGTCGAAACAAAACCAAAAAATTTAGAATTCAATCAAGAAACCGATAGCAAGGAAGCCGAAATTGATGATCTAAATTTTCATCAAGTGGCGGCAGACTTTCATCCGACGTAAATAATTTCGTCCCTTACATCGAAATAAACACTTCCAAAGGCTTACTTAAATTTCTCATAGACACAGGTGCCAACAAGAATTACATTAGTACCAAGCACGTAAACCTTGAAAAATGCCGATTTACCAAGCCAACCTCTGTTCAAAATTTCAATGATTGTCATAAAATAAATCAATTTGTTGGATCTAACCACTTCATTCAGATTCCTGGCACACAAAAATTGAAATTTTATATCTTTGATTTTCATCCTTATTTCGATGGAATAATTGGATACGAGGCGTTACAATTGCTGAAAGCCAATATTCTTACTGCTAGTAACGAACTTCAATTTGCTTCTGGAAAAATTCAAATGTAGCGAAAATATCCTCATTCTCAACGAGTACAATTAAACTCTAACCAGACGAAATTCGTAAGCTTTTCTGTTAATATCGATAACGGCGATTTCCTAGTATCAGAAGATACTTTTATTTGCAACGATATACTCCTGCACTCAGGCTTGTACAGCGCAGTGAATAGTCGAGCTTGTTTAGCCATAACTAATAGTTCGAACGAGTTATCGCGAAACGATATTAGTCAACCCATGGAATTTGAATTAAATAATTTTGAAACCCAACCTTCATCAAAATTTGCTAAGCCGATAAACCAGCGTTTATTCGATCAATTGCGGTTGGTAATCGACTATCGGAAATTAAATGAAAAGACTATCCTATCCCGAACATAACCGACATCCTCGATAAACTTGGGAGATGCAATTATTTTGCCACGCTAGACTTAGCATCCGGGTTCCACCAGATCGAAGTTGAAGCGTCAGACATTCCCAAAACGGCTTTTAAATGCCAAGAAATGATCTACCAAATTAAAAAAATTGACCGTTTCATTATTTGGTATGTGTTTTATTTATACTTCAAATCAGCAAGCTCCTAAAAAACACCCTCTATTTGTTACGTATTATTTAAATGTGTGGTAGAATATATTTCTATATTATCTATATTCAGAAATTAAAAAAAAATGTCAGTTTCATTCGTATTCACATCTTCTAGTTATGTAGGTGACATTACTCACCCGCGTTTTTTTTTTATTTTCGAACATAAATATAGAATTTTTTAAATTGTGCGCAACGTTTTTAAAAGCACTATCTGAGTCAGAATTTCTTAAAGTCGTTCAGTCTTCTCGTGGTAACCAAGGGAAAATTAAAATATGATCACACGTGATTTTTTTCGATAAGGTTTAATATTACTTATTTTTTTTATATCAACAACTAAAACAACTTCATCAGGCCCGTAAAAAAAATAATGTTACTGAAAATTGCCTAATTAGATAATTTGCGGTGCGCCATTAACTGACGTTTTTAACAGACACCTTAAACTTTTACACTGAAACTATCATAATTAGATATTTAAATAAAATTTGTGACTATGACCGAGAGAAAGTTATTATATTACATTTCTTAACGTTTAATGTTATGCCATTTCAATCCCATATTTTTAAGACCTTCTAAGGCTGTGAACCATTTCGCGGTTAATTTTAACTGTTGGTTAAAATCGGAAAATAACCATCGATCTGTCAAAAACAATCATGCTTTCGAGCAGGTTTATTTTAGACAACATCAAAATAATCACTCGAGTGTTAACCAAAAGTTAAAATTAACCACAAAATGGTTCACAGCCTAAATGTCCATTTCTAGAGCACAAAAACCCACAAGACTTGTGATGAATTTTGATAAGTGGTTCGAGATAGATCCCTTACTTCGATTCGTGGAGAACGGAAAGCATCTTCAAAATTTGTAGGTCATATTGGTTGATGGCCATACAAACTTACTTTAGCTATACAGGTTCCGGTATCAGGTTCCGGAAGTAGCGGTTTAAAATTCCAAAACGAAATTCAAATCGATTTCTCAGAGATGACTTTAGGTTTGGGAATAGATAACAGTTCGAGTAGACCAAATCAGGTGAACAAGGTGGATGGGCAATTAATTGGAGCACTAAATCGTTGATTTTAACTATGGTAGCGATGCTCATTTGGTGCAGGTAAGGCCCTCTACAGCGATTTCGGTCTTTAATCAATTTAGTACTTCAAAACTATACTATGACAATCCCAGAAAACTGGCATCATGATATTTCCGACCCATTAAGCCTCCCTTCTTGGCACGCATGCCGCGACGACTTCAGTCCATTGTCGTTTAATCATTTATTTCTCTGGCGTATAATAATGGATCCATCCAAACTTGTACTCGAAGTGCACTTGCGCTTGTCTTTTCAGTCCTAAATAAGTATGTGCGAGATCCAGCGACAGGATATCTTTCGAATTGGCAGAATCCTTTTTTTCAATTATAGATGTTTTAACCTTATGGTCATTCGCCTCTTCGGGCTAGAAAAACTTTCTGATCCTATGTTCGGGGTTGGGAATCGAACCCAGGCGGGCTGCGTGAAAGACATCGACTTACCTATCACGCTATACCCGTCCCCTTGGTAAGCTCGCGCACTTTCATATTCCAGTCGTCCAGAATAATTAAGTGTATTTTTAATATTGTCGTTTATTTTGCTCCGTATTTAATTTTCATTTTATTTAGTTTTGAACCTGTTCGCTTCGAATCAAACATTTTTTTTATTTCTGCTCTGATTTCGGGAGGGGCCAGGGCCCCTCGGGCCCCCCTCTGGGTACGTGCCTGAACTTCATGCTGTGAGCTTCCTGCTTCCTACTAATCCTACTAAATTCCCGCTGTAAAATGCCTTCCCAAACATTCGCTTCGATTGGATGTTTGACTGCGCATTTAGTGAAATCGGTACCGTTTCTCAACCAGACACGCTTCGCTCGAAACTCGCGCCTAAATTATGGCTTTGTTTTTTTTTTCGAAATGAACGTTCAAAACATTACAAAGTAACGAGGGACAATTATGCGCAGCAAAAGGTCGTTTGTGAGATGAACAAGTGATAACATGAAAGCAAAGTTTCACTCCATCGACATTTGGATGAATTGACAGAACCACGACCGCTAGCTGCCGAATGTCGACCGAAGAGAGGCAATAAAACAGAATATGCAGGGGTATTATGCAAGATAGTGCAAGACCAAACAGGTAATACAAACAGACCGGAAGGGGTTGGTTGGTTGGTTGGTTGGTTCAACAAACTGATTCTTTCAACGATTACTTACAATGAACCCCTCTGCTCTGACTGCTCTGGCTGGGCTGATCACCTCTAGATCTAGTATCTACAATTCGACTGACCGCAGTCGGTGCCATTGCATCTTTTGGTAACGGGATATAGTAAATGAATGAACACCACATTTAGTACGAGTGTTGTGAGGCAGCAAAGCAGATTTATGTGAGTTGGACATTTCCGAATGCCTAGGAAATAGCTAACGGATTTTAGTGATTTTCAGGGGTTATCTTTGTGTATCATACAACGGAGGGTGAGGAGATTTATGGTGTGCATGTCGAAAACATGGATAGCACACTAAGTGAAATTTTGGAATGTGCTTTTACTAAAATGTACGGAACGAATGAATTTAGCCACGAAAAAAATTAAAACAAAATCCCAGAAAGTAACCTGTTTTGTTAGTTGATAATTAAGTTTTGGAAGCTCGCGATTGGCGATCTTTCTGGTTCAGTCGGCTACATTGTATTGTGTCTTTAACATCAGTACCGCTCGTGACCGTCGTCTGCCCGCGAAGACGTCCGTCGTCCGTCTGGTTTTCCTCTGTCGAGATCATCGATCAGTGACCGTGGTCGGCGGAACGAAATCGCCCGAAAGTCGAGAGGCGACGGAGTACGGGTTGCCAAAATCCCGACCGAACCAATACTGCTATTGCTACGGCTTGCACTTTGACCCCAGCCGAATTGGGTTTCTTCTTCGTCGCCGGCTCGTCGGTACTTGCTATCCCTGTTAATTTTCTGGAATTCTTCGAAAAACGACCGTTGAAATAGCCGACTGAGCAGCCGGTTCGGTGACGGAGGACGACTTGCCATCTTCAGAGACGACATGCCAACGTCCGGAGAATCCGGTGGACTCAAGGACATTTCACGTTCCTTACTACTGCTAGTGGTTAGTATTGATGGCATTTGAGACACTGGACTGGAATAGTACAAGGATGTGGTTAGGATGTATTAATAGAAGAAAACATGCCAGCGATCTTCGGTGGAAACTTGATGTTTGAAGGAACGACGATTTTTTTTGTTTACTACATCTATCGGATGGGCTAGGAGTAACTGTTTGTGTGCTGTTTGCCATGTGTTTTGTGATGCTAGAATGAACACCACATGTTTCTAGATGCTTTCTTTTTTTTAAATACAAAAAGGGAGATGAAGTTCTACCGAACGGGCCTCTCTATCTATCGACCCTACCGAAAAGGCTGTACTCACTTTGGTGCCATGTCGTTATATCTGGGTTCCCGGCTGTGTCCTCCCGAAGGACTGCCGTCTTCGTAGTACACGTCACGTCGATCATGGGAATCCCGACGACGATCGTTCTTCTTACGACGTTTGTTCTTTGGTCCACTACAAAAAAAAAAAAGAAACGCATGCCAAAATAGATAGTCAACCATTAGTTTAACGTTTTTTGGTTTTTTATTCTGTTTTTGCTGAAACAAAATTCATTGACGAATGAAAGGTGAAATTTGGAAATTAGTAACTTTAACCCAAAAAATTACGATAAATGACGTCAGCGAATGAAAAAATGGGATGCGCCATAAAGTACGAGACAAGAAACGGATTTTAATGTTTACACATTTAAGCGGCCAAAATTGTTCTAGAACTGTTCAATGACTGTGTTTTTTTATTTTTTATTTGTTGCTTCGTCGTCACTTAGATCAACTAAACGCTAGTATAGGGGGTTGCAATTAGTGCACGATACTTACCTCGCTAGTGGTATATTGTCTCGTTCACTGTAGGCATCGTACAAATACTCTCTGCAATGAGACGGGAGAGACCACAAAAATAAAACGCTCGAACGTAAGAAGGTTAGTACGAACAAACCGATGGCGGATGTTGGTAAAAAAGGGGATAGTAGAATAAGAAAACAAACCAAAAACAAAAGAAAAAAACAAGGAAGTGTAGGTTGTTGTTGAGAAGTTTTACGTGAAACCTGTGCATCAATCCAAACAGTAGTAGTAGTTTTGAACGAATCAAACACTGGCAAAAAACAAAAACAAACAACGCAAATTCTGGGGACTAGTTTTCTAAAACTGGAGGAATAATGCACTAAAACATACAGTTAAAAAAAAAGGTTATGAAATTAATAATCCTACGGTAGAATTGATGAATTAGTTGATCTAGAATGAAACTTTGTTAGTAGTTAGCTTTATCTTTATTCTACTACTTTTTTTCACACAAGCTAATTGAAACAACTCTATTCAAGGTTCATTACCATTTCAAATTCATTTAGTAGTGAAATGAAACAAAAAATACAGTCCAATTTGAACTGCTCTGCACTGACGAGTCTAAGACGAAACGCAAAGAAAAATAACAACGGTTATGTGTTCTAAGCACAAGTTTAGGATAACCCCTAAATGTCCATACCTGAATCAGCCAGTATTAGCTGAAAACGACGTTTTCGTTCGGCACGTCAGTGAAGACATGGCACTTCGGCGCCAAATAAAAAATAAATGTTTTGCAAATAGTATTCACTTTACGTCTGCTTAGCGGTCCAAGTTGAAATGAGGTTTAAGTTTGCACTAAGCAGTTCAATTAGAACTGCTCTGCATTGACGAGTCTAAGACAAAACGTAAAGAAAAGTAAAAAAATACATAACCAATTCCAATACAACAGATCGATAATATTTCGATGCTTCCAGACTCAAAATTTCGGTTATATCTGTGGTCAAGTTTTCTCGTGTATTTGTGGTACAAAATAACCCGCAAAAAAAAAGATCGAGAGGACGTTGTTCAAAAGTCAGGTAGTTTTAAATATGGCATCTTTGAACATATATGTTCTTAAAATCAATTCATTTGACTGAAAATTGTTTTTTTTTTTCGATTGTAGAAGTTTCAACCTTAAGGTCATTCGCCTCTTCGGGCCGGAAAAACTTTCTGACCCTATGTGCGAGTTTGGGAATCGATCCCAGGTGGGCTGCCGGAAAGGCATCGACTAACCCATCACGCTAAATTCGCCCCCATACTTTACTGAAATTATTCTAGGCCACAAAATGATCCTTGAAGCCAATTTATTTCCGGTGATCGTCACCATGAACCAGTTTAATTTTTATTAGAAACTTCGAAACCCACATTCCAATCCGGTATGTGGTACACTTTGTTCATCACATCCAGAGTGGTGCAATTGGCAGAACTCGAAGAAGGTTGCGAATTAAGAACTGTCTTCGAAAATTGATGTCACTAGATTTCATATTTCGATATTTTCATATCACTGATTTTTCCAGAATGCATTAAAGCTAAACATTGGATGTGTTATCATACAAAGTGTAGCTATGTGTGATCAAAAATGTGTATTTTTCCTAGGTGCGGAATAGCTGTTTTTAAAAACGTTCACACTTAATTTCGTTCGGTAATTCTTGCCTCTTTTGACGAGTTTTGAACAGCTGAACTACCGAATATTTCCATTCTACTGATATATCAGCACAAATGAACATTTGTTGACAGCAGTACCTCAAGGTACCGCAGTGATAAAACGTGAATTTTACCGATAAAATCACCTACCGAGATTTGAACAGCTGAGGTCGGTAATCCAATTTAAGTGTGTTGAATAACTTTGACTTCGTAATTGAACTGATTTATAGGTGAAGATTTTTATCTTCACATATCAACAAACAGAGACATGTATATTTAAGATATCGTCAAACCTCGAAATAAAGCTATTCTGAGAGAATTCTAAATGTGCGCAGTATTCCTGCAGATCTCCATTTTCCGCCTATCGTTGAACGAGATCAAAGATTGTGTAAACTTCCCACACCCTATATTGCGTTCAAACTTCAAACGTTTGCATGTCAAGCTCAAAAGTTTCTTTATTTGAATTCATCGCGTTGCAATTACAAGTTGACTTAGTTATCGTGCCTACTGGCATCGAAGCAAAAGTAAAATTTTGCTCGTCCATCGCGAAAATCCAAACTACTCGCACACAAACCAAAGCCTTGGTATTACTTTCCTTTTGCGGAATTTGACCTTCTGTTTCAACAGACTTCGAAGCCGATTCTTATAACACAGAAGCCATTGTATGGCTGATGCAACGATCCTACTGACACTAAGAAACCTTCCAGGTCGAGGCACAAGCGTACTACAACTTGTAAGACCAGCGCCCTTTGCACGCAAAGTAGTCTAAATTGATTAGGGAGTGTATGGAAAATAAGCTATCCAAATACTTTTGTGTTGTACGCATGTATTTGTGATGGTTTTATATGCTCAGATCACAGCATGCTGTGCGTTTGGCTGTCAGCTTTCGTTTGTTTACTTGTTTGTGCGGTTGAAATTCTGCGTTTTCAAAATGTCGCGTATTGAAAAGGAAGTGAAAATTAAGGTTCTGGACACATGCCTAAGTGAGAAGGGTATTACTATGCGAAAATTGGCGAATCGGTTTGAAATTCATCATGCCAGTGTTAAAACCATCATTAAAAGAGTTTGGGGAACACTATTCTTTGGATGAGCTACCAGGAAGAGGCAGAAAACCCGGTTCTTCCAACCCGAAACTGGACCAGAAAGTGGTATCTCTAATCATGAAGAACAAATCAATGTCAATACGTGATTTTCCAAAAAAAATCAGGAACGAGTGTCGGAATGATCCAGCGTATCAAGAAGCGAAATCACCTGAAGACCTATAAAAAGCAGAAAATTTCGAAACAAAGTGTATAACAGAAGAGGCGAGTCGCAACAAAGACCCGGAAATTGTATTCGCTTTTTTTGCAGTGACCGGATGCATGCGTTTTGATGGACGATGAGACTTACGTAAAGGAGGACTCGAAAACCCTTCCAGGTCCACAATGTTTTACTGTCGTCACAGGTCGATTCAAGTGGAGAAATTCGGTCGAAAGATACTGGTATGGCAAGCAATATGTTCCTGTGGGTTGAAGTCAACCATTTTTTACACTACCTGAACTATAAAAGTAGAAATCTAACGATCTGAGTGTCTCCAGAAGAGATTGCTGCCTTTATTTAAGAAGCATAGTACACCTCTACTGTTTTGGCCGGATTTAGCGTCGGCTCACTATGCCAAAACCTCTCTCAATTGGCTTGCGGAAAAGGGTATAAATTTCATTCAGAAAAATATCAATCCACAAAATTGCCCTCAGCTTCGACCCATCGAACGTTACTGGGCAATCGTGAAGAGGGCCTTCAAGAAGACTCAGCCCTTAAAGGTTGACTTAAAAACAGACCCTTGCAGCTTGGAGAGAAACCAGTAATCAAATGCTGGTGCAAATTCGATCAGGGTAGTCTACTTGACGTAGGACTGCAATCGAGCTTAATACAAAAAACGTGTTTAATCCACCTAGCAGTGAGATGATACCTTTTTTTACCAATCTGCATGTGTTTTTTGCATGAATATTCTTCGGTGTTTAAGTTTTCATGACATTATTTTAATGACCGTCGTTTTAAGCGACAATTTGAGATTTTAATCACTCATTACTCTGTAATGTCGAAACTGCAAATCGGATCGAATTTAAATCTAAAAGTGTGATAATCGATTAAACATGCCATGATATGTAAGTTCCACTTTAGAGTTTACGGTAATTTAAGGTACTTCCAGAGCCGGTATTCAGGAACCAGCATAACCCAAACCGATTCGTATGGCCATATGACGAATAAATTACAACAGTTTTGAGTCCAAATTTGAAGCTCAATCCCATCTTCTATATCGGTTTGAATTTTAAAAATTCATCATCATTTAATTCGAGAACTGGAAGTCATAATTGGATAAAATTAATTAATTTTGTATATAAGTTTATTTTAATTTGAATTTTTGTTTCTGATATTTGATTAGGCTTTTTTTGAGAAAACGATTGAGCTTTGAGAAACGATTTTATACTGGAACGGGAATTCTAAAATCGGTATGGCCGAAGTCAGATAAATTCTCCTGAATAGCTGTATAATTACCATTTGTTTCAAAATATTTGAAAATCAGTGAAGACATCTTTGAGAAATCATAGCACGAATTAAATTTTTAGGTGCCTTCTGAATCGACAAAAAGTTATTTTTTTTTATCGGCTATCCAAATCTGCTAACCCGATAAACCTGATTAATTTATGTGGAATAGACATTTTTATACCAACCACCCTGTATCCCCGAAACCGGATGTTGGATCTGGCTGAAGAGCAAAATGTTTTATAAAATCTTGAAACTTTTCATTTTTTATACTAATCACCCTGTATCTCCTAAACCAGAAATCGGATCTGAATAATTTTTATAGGATTTTAAGACCTCTCATTTGAATCATAGATGATTCTTAGAATTCATTTGAATCTTAGATCGGTTCAGCCATCTACGAGTAGAATGAGTTACACAATTTTGATTTCGTTTCATATATCATCCTGTAGTTCCGGAACCAGAGGTCGGAACCAAACATAATTCAGGAACTTTGTTTGGGAGCATACGACTTTTCGTATGAATCTGAATTTGTAGAAAAGAAATTTTCCGAGAAAATTGAGTGAAATTATTTGTCACACACGCATTTGCTGATCTCGACGAACTGATTCGAATGGTATATGGATGTTATGTTCTTCCAGCATTTATTGCTGTAAGTAGTTTAAAACAATATAATTAAAAAAAATCTGCCATCATCTGGTTTATATATGTCATATTCGAACGATTATGTTGCCAAAAACGAGCCGTGCTAAAATCGGTCCGAGGCTAAATGTCATGAAAAAGGATGCTGTACACAGTCTTTTTGGTACTTAGAAACAATTGTATGTAACAGAATAAAAAATCGTGTTTTCCGTTGTTCCCAAGCATTTCTTTGTCATACAGCGCTCAAAACTCCTACTGCTGGAATAGGGGGAAAATTTGTTTACACAAAAATTTCGATATCTCCGTTAAAAATGGACGGATTTTAACAATCTATGGCTTGTTGGATAGGTATTATCGTGCGGAATCTAAGTCTGCAAACATATTCTGTTTTCAAGGTCAACTGTGACAGATACTGTCAAAAAACTGAAAATTTTGACATAAAACTTCGTATAACTCAAAAAGTTAACATCCGATCTCAAAACCATTCAATAGCGTTTTGGGTGACGGGGAGACCTTTCATTTGCAACTAGTTTGATCAAAATCGGCCCAGCCATCTCTGAGATCTCGACCTCTTAGTTGACAACACACATACAGACACACACACATACACACACACAGACATTTGCTCAGTTCGTCGAGCTGAATCGATTGGTATATGTCATTCGGCCCTCCGGGCCTCGGAAAAATTTTCGAAAGTTTGAGCGAATTCTATACCTATTTTTTATATATATAAAAAAAGGTAAAAATAAAAACGAAATATCAACTGAAAAAACTTTGGGTGTCTTCTCAAAATGTACCAATTTAGAACTCAATCAGTAAGAACAAACCAGGTATAAAGCGTGAAATGCTCATGTCGTGCTCTCATTTGGACGCAAATCGCTTTCAGCTGCTGAATACTGGAGCTGAATTTTGTATTAATTTCTGTAAATGAATTTAGTTTAAAATTTAGCTTCAAAATTTAGTATCTAAACTCTGTTTCCGAATTTAGTTCCAGAATTCAAAGCCTGCATGCTGGAACTTGATTTCGGAATTTAAATTCAGAATTCAGTTCTAGAACTAAATTGCAACTGAATTTTGAGCCTGTTTAGTTCTTGTTCCAGTTTCTGAATTCTATAAATCGATTCTATTTATAACTAATAATATACTCCCGAAGAACTACACAAAGTTTTCCTACTATGTAAATCTAAAAAAAACAACTATAACATTGTTGTATTTTTACTGATGTTTGGACAGCCCATTTGTCTGGAATAGGACTTGCTTTACTATGGGGTGCCTTTTCAAAATTTACCCTCTGAGAGAGTGATAAGTTTTTGATCGTGTCTTGTTGTTTCTATCGTATCAACATAATTTTTGCTACATGCCATCGAAAATATGATCGTCAATTTATGATAACATGACATAATCAAAAATAACTAAAAATTAAAGTTTATTTCTTTAAATTTCTCAACGAGTATCAACGAGTGTCAAAGAGGAAAACTTATGGCGCGTTTCTTATACCTGGGTAAGTAAAAAGAGGTGATATATTTGCAGTTGCAGCCGAGCAGGAAATGAATTCCGGTTCATTCATGTCCAGAGCTCAGTTCCAGTATCACGAATTCAGTTCAGTATTGAATCAATTGCGGGAAGTTCGCAGAGCCAGTATCCCCAGTTCCATTGCGTCATTCAGCTGCTGGTTGTTTTCATTGGAGCAAAATACAACGAAAAGTGGAAATTTAAGAACCATGAAGATTACTTCTTTACAAATCGGAAATCAAAACCATCAGTTTGGTGCAAATCAAGAATGATTTGATCAACGATGCGCACTTTTCGCAGTGCAAAATTAGCACCAAACGAATGCAAATAAAGCCAGCATTTGACTGCTTCGCGTTCGAGGAAAACACTCCGAATAGTGTTTAATATCGTAGAAAACTCCACAATTCGGCTCTTCTGAATACCAGAAATCAATCCCGCACAACATTTTGGTAGTTTCTTCCACTGAAACATGCAAGTTCGAAATGAAATAATCGACATAAAAATTCTGTATGTTACTGTCATTTAATCCGCGTTTTTCAATTGTGTGGTAGAAAATATTTATCGCCAAAAAGTCAATCTTGAGTATAAATGCACCGTTACAATTCTGGAAGCAAATCAGTAAAAGTTACGACATTCACACAATCAACTAATACGAACGATCAGAGCTAATAAAAGTCATTTTCATTGACTGAAAAATAGACGAAAATGACAAGAAATTAGTGTCACTCTCAGCTTCGCTTGCAAACCATGAGAACTAAATCTATGTCCAGTCAATGACATAAGCGGGACAGTAGTTTCAAAGTTGTGTTTTTTTCTTTCATTTGCCCTTTCAGTCATTTGCAGTTTTCAGTGAAAATCCCATAGTATGCCGTGTCGATATTCAACCGAAGCTGTGAGAATTTAAAACGACAGAAAAAGGTTTCACAATAAGTTTTAACTGTTGGTGCTCGAATTTGTAGTAGTTTTGGTTTCCAAAGAAGTTCTGGGATGTAATTAGTTCGATTTGCCATATTTTAGTCACTTCTTATAGCCAAGCGTCACATATTTTCAATACAGCGATGAAAGAATGAGAATTGAAATTCTGCTGATGCTCCCTGAAGACGTTAGTTTGGTTTCGTCTTGTCACAGAGGAAAGAGTGACGTTGGCAATTATGTTCTCTCATTTTTTCGATGAGAAACCAAAATGCTTCGTCTCTCTTCGTTTGTTCTGGTGTCGGTCATTTACGAATGAGACAGTAAAACATTGAAAATGAGACATTATTGAAATGCTGGAATGGTTTCTTTCATTTAGAATGCGTGACAATTTTAAGCTCTGCGAACGATTATCATTTTTGTTGGTATTCACGCCCTTCTGTTATGTTTGTGACATTACTCACCCGCCTTTTTCAAGAACGGTTCGGTTAAATGCCAGATTTTTTTGCGTTTCGGACTCTTTCTTTCGAAGCGTAACAAGAACAATACGCACTGAAATTTTTTCTTTCCAGTTTGTCGTTGGTTCAGTTTGTGTGAAATCCCTTTACCAACCTTTTGGGTTTTCCCGTGGCTCTCAGATGATTAAAAACCCGTTATTTACACTGTTCCCGTGGCTCTCAGATGATTCTACCTGTGTCATTGTCTTCCTTGTCTTCACTGTGGGTAGTGAGCAAGTGCGAATGAACATCAACTCGATAACCAAAACTCTCTCCGACCATAATGATAAACAGAGGGTGGCGGTTCTCATTTGAGTTTTCAAATATCATCAGCAAAAGTTAAAATCGATAATTTCGACTGTTTGAAATGTGTGTTGAGATGTGTTTCGAAATATTAAAAATGAAAACTGCAAGAGGGAACTGTTGGTACCACTGCACGGTGGAAATCAAGAGAAGTGAATATAGGTTCTTATTACGAAAGTCACTTCAAAGAAAGAACGAAATTACTTGGATGAGCTTGAAGTTATTCTGAAAATCATGTTACTAACATTTTGTTGGAAAAAAAGTAAAAGTAAGTGAAGTGAGAGTGAACGTGAAAGCGAACTGAACGGTAATAAGGGCCATTAATTTTATGTATTTTCATCCATTATCTAAAATCAATTCGAATGTTTACATGAACCTGATTTGAAGGCCGCTCTATCATTGAATTGTAAGAGACATTTTGTTACTTTAAGAGATAAAATGACGGTGGTTAAACTGTGCTTCGGTAGAAAGAGAAACCAATAGCGGCCCTTACACGAGTCATTAAAAATGTCATTACTAAAAATAATATCATTTTAATGAACGTGTAATGGTGCACTAATGACGAAATTTCTAACAAATTTGAAATATATCATTAGTTAGTCATCATTTAAAATGACATTTTTAATGCTCGTGTAAGGGCCGCTAATGATGTACGGGATGATGCACATTCGGTGCGACAGCGAAGGTTGTGTGGTAGAATGTGAAGTTTACTGCAGTAGAGTGATCGTCGGTGTGTGCATAGATTCGATTTCAATTGAATTGAATGAAGATTTACAGCACTGGTTGCCATAAATCTCTACGAGAATTCGTTGAATTTCCGAGGCCTTTTCCATCTGATTCTGATGATCTCTACACACTTTGAAAGAATGGTGTAAATTTACGTCTTTATAGATGCTCATAAAAGGTGCGTCATAATTCACCTATATTTCCAATTCAAAGCAGGTAAAGCTAAGTCATATTGTTAACTTCACAGTTAATTCAGCTACTTTACTACTTGGCCGTCTACTGATAATGATTACTGATTGGAGTAGTTTTGAGGCCAGTTCAGGAAACTTTTTAGGTTTATTGTTTCGAATCCAGGAATTCCGCATGGGACCATAAGACCTTTCATTTGAACCTAAATTTGTCAAAATCGTTTAAGTCATCTTCAAGAAAACCTAGTGAGATTACTTGACATACACACATAAGCACATTGCTCAGTTCGATGAACTGAATCGAATGGTATGTGATTGCATATACCTTTCTAAATAAGACAGACAAAAACTTATAAAATATCAAAACTAGAAAGCATTTTCAATTGATAACGAAATTGAAGGTATAAATAATCTATCAGCTGGTGTTCGCAGTGAAGCTGAACGCATCGATTACATTTGCTTTAAAACCCCTAGACGTGAAAATGTTGATATTATTGTTATATTATATTATTACTTTGTCTGCCACACCATATCGTACTGCCTGCAGGGGATGGTGTCCACTAGGAGATTGATAGTACCTATTAGCTCTCTCCGGACAGTACCAGCCTAGATGCCGTGTGGAATCCGGCGGAAAAAAATGAACCAAGAATAGATCCACTGGGTTCCTGCTTCCATGTCGTAAAAGGCGACAATTGCAGGGGTTTCTTTTTTCTTTCAGTTATCAGATATTTTCAATGTTTCACTTCTGATTACTCTATTTTACTAAATTATCTCTTCATTCAACCTATCAATTTCCGTCTAGCTTCGGAAAAGTTTTATTAGGAATGATTTCTTCTTCCATGTTATTGGTTGTCTTTCAGGATTATAAAATGAATGATAAAAGTCAATCATTGCGCAAATACGTTCATATTACAAAGTTAATAACAGAGATAACATATATCGGTATATTGAATACATAGTAAAAATACACTTGATATTAATATTTCAAATAATAAATTAATATTTTTCTCGGTAGCCTTCAGCCCAGATCAATGAATATAATTATAATAAATAATTGAAATAATAAAGTGGAAATAATAAAGAATCAAGACGCGCGTGAAATCTGTTGACCTTTATTTGGTGATTTGAAATGATTTTATAACAACTGTTTAGAATATGTCAATGCAATGAATCAACTATTTTGTCTAAATCCTATTCACTCGTTTATTTTGTATCACGTAATTTCATTTATAAAAAATAGGGAAGTTCTTATTCTTGTCGCGATAGTATTGCAAATTTCTCTTCAGTTTCCTCGAATAAGAACTGTGAATCAAAACTTCCCGGGAAACATTCACTCGGGAAGTCAGTGAGTTTAGTGGTGCATCCGAGCATCTTAAACCCGGAACATACTGAGTCGCTAGCGAATACTACCAATACTGAAATTTTTACTAACAAATATCCTTCTTTCGTGACGCTTGTGGAGTGCGCAGTAGTATATACGGCCTCTAGTAACAACAAGTGTTGGACTAACATTCCTTCCCATTCCTTAGACGATCTACGTTCGGGCCTGGCCGGCGCCGGTACTGATCATTGAATTCTGGGATTACCAGAAGATGTACATTGAAGGATGATTTACCAGTCCCGGGTCGGATCATCTAGAAACTCCCTGTACAATTTCAGCTAATCCCGATCAGTAACGGAGTAGCAACCAGGGGTGTTCGCTCAAGCTCAAGCTCAAAGCTCACACCATGTCGTATTGCTTGATGGAATAACTGATGCGATAGACTGAACACTTATTCCTGTGATAGACGGGGCGCCAAGATCGCATGCCATAAGTTTCCGAGCTCTTATTACGTAGAAATAGATTTTTTCAACCAAAATCAAAGGCTTCACTGCCAGTCTCAACGAACAAAATAATCGGTATTCGTTTGAAGTTCAATCCCTTCTATAGAGCAACTTACCTAGACTACCATTCCAAAACCGATTGCTTCAAACAACACTAATTGTTAGCATAACAAACATCAGATTAGTAAACAAGTAAATGCATGCCACTACCGAAAAATGTCGTTCAAAAAATTTAGATAGCAAAAGAAAGTCAAGCTTTTGGATGAATGGCGTATCAACAGTAATTATTCATGATTCAAGAATGGATCAATCAACAAATGAGATTACTGATATTGCGTCTTCAACTAGCACAACATGAAAGATTTAGACACTACGTGGATACCAACATTAAGCAACTTACCAAACAGTTGAGAAGAAAGAATTGAAACTACTTCCGAGTCACTGGCCACTCAACTTTCTTTTACCGATAAACGAACATCCATTACTCTTCGGGAAGGGATTAGACAAACTAATCAAAGATTTGACTGTTTACCATGGTTAAGACAGAATAAATCGGAAATAAAAGGCCACACACAACCAAACTAGTAATACTGTTTATTTACAAATTGCACGCATTAATGCTACATCCTACAGACTCTACAGGCTATGGTTAAAACGGAAGGGACTTGCTGTCATTCCACAGTGGACCGTGTTAAAAAAAGGTGCAAGATGCGATTAACAAATGGGATTAACGGTTCAGAGATAAGGTTGGAAACAGAAGATTCATAAGTTCGGAGTCAACTTTTGTCGTCTACATGAATGAACAGTGTGTGTGTGTGTTATCGAATCAAATAAAAACAGATGATAACTGATTAGTCTTGCGAAAGAATCGAATGTTGCAGAAACAACACGTGTTATTGGGTTACACTTACGATTCGACTAGCGGTCCGGGATAGGGATCGGATTTGTGGTAGAGCGTCGATAGCTTCACGCACAGTACGATGGTTGGCAGGAAAATGGCTAAACACCAGCCGACTCCAGCCCAGAAGCCATTCTGTCAAAGGTGAACAGAAAAAAAATCAATCAATCTATCCTATCAACTGTCAAACCTTCCTCTACTTACGAATGGGTCCACGACCCGATTGCACGTGGCCACCGTCATCGATTGGTACACATTCGCCAGTGGACCACAGCGACCGATTTCCTTGGTGGTATGCTCAATCACCAGCTCCAGGTAGGAATGAATCTGACTGAGGAAACCATCGATGAGCTCTCCGACGACCTTCTCCACGAACGGTTGCCCCTGATCGTTGATGTACTCTTCGGCATTCTTGATTTCCGTGAGGAAATCACCAATCGCTTCTCCGAATGATGGCTTTCCGAACTTCAGGTTCCGGTCCAACGTCGTTGACAGGCTAACCAGCTCGTTGGTAGAGCGCAACATCGGATCGACTAGATTAGACTAGGAAAGCGATTGGTTGGTTGGTTTAGTTGATGGTGACGATATTTGCAAAACTTTGATTGACTTACTTGGTAGGAGGATAAGTGAAGCGCTTGATTTTTCAAGCTGACTTTAATCTCGTTTACATCCTTGCTCGAGGATAGCTTGTTGGCTACGTCCCGCAGTTTGTCGGCAATTTCGTTCAAGTTGCTTTGTGTTATGTTCGGTGTGAGCTGAAAAAAAAACAGTCGGTTTTGATCATCGGAAACGATAGTTCCATAGGCAGTTAGTAGTTCTTACATTGTCTACAAATTTGTACGCTTCGAACTGGTTCAGTTCCGAATGCTGTAGCTTTTCGATATCGGCCTTGGCTTCATCGCCCAGAATGACGACCTTGTCGATTTGGATTTTCTTCTGGAGAGTATTCAGTTCTCGAACGATTCCATAATCCTCCGGAAATTGTCGTATCTCTTTGATGTCGTAGAAGTTTGATAATTTGAGAACCTGATGGAAAAATTTCATTTTTATTAAATTAATTCAATGGAACGCGAAACTGTAACAGTAAAAGTTACCTTATAAACCGAATTATTAGCGCTGCAAGATTCAATAACTTCCACTATGTGAATAGGATCCACGTCTCGGTTTGTTGATTGCAGCTTCCACTCGGACCGAGCACTCTGCGTTCGGATTTGCTCGTATTGCTTGTTGAAGTTAAAATAGGTGTCCATATACTCGATTATTTGACTATCCCTAGGTTGCTTCAGCGAATCACAAACCCCTCGGCGAGCGACGCTTCCCAGCAAAAATGAAACTAGCATTAGCGCCAGCATCACCGAGAATGTTAGGAAAATGATGGCCACGGCACTGAATAAAAAGCGATCCGGGTTAGAACTCGACCTACGCAAGAAAAAAGCACCGATGAACAACACTTACAACATCAAGAATCGACCTCCCGCGCCTTTGTTGCAGCAATCGTCACCATAGCCATCGGGTCGTTTGCCACATATTCCGCATAGCAGACCGCACACGAGACACATTAAAATCAGCAGCAACACCGAACTGATGGCCAATCCGACATAATAGCGGTAGATTCCGTACTGGGCAATGTAATCATCGGCCGTGTCCAGGTGTTTATAGGTATTATTGCCGATGGTGTTCGATGCCCCGTTCAACTGCGTTGTCAACTTGTTCGAAGCGGATTTGATGGCTCGTCCGGTAGAATCCACCGCTGCCGTCACCAGTGGAATATTGTCCCGGACGGTTTGCTTCAACGTTTTCTTCAGATTGTCCAACTGGTCTACGCCCTCCTTGACGGCATGTTCGATATTTCCGGTGAGCAGTTCCGCTACACTATTTGTGATATCTGTCAAATCCGGTAGCTGGTTTGGAATTGCACAAAAAACAATTTCATCAGTCAGTTTAATAATCAGAATGATTCAACGCAAATTTAACAACAAATTTTGGATGACCATGAATCAAGCCATGTTTATGAAGCTGTTTATCAAACGTACGACAAGCAGAGGGGGGGATTAATAAAATATGGTGATATTGATTGTCCCATTTCACAGCCCACAAAAAAAACTAGAAAATACAGTGGGATTTCGTACAATGGGGCATTCCTTCTATATGGTATTTCAACTGATTTGGCATGTGAACGATTCTCTTGCAAACTGTGGGGTTGAATAGTGTACCGTTTAAAATTCGTAAACACAAAATTCATTCTGAAAATTCGCCTTGTGTCACTCTAGCACATCTTTCATGTCAGTGGCATGATGCCAAATCCCACCAGAAGATCGTTGAACCGTGTTGAGCCTTCAGAAGAGGGAGACATTTTTTCAAATGCACCTGTTCATTCATGATGCCTGCACCTACTCGGTTTTACGAAAGTAACGAGTGCCCCACGAAAAATTTCTAATTTAAAAATGCAATAATAAAAAAAAACGATACGAAGTACGTTGCGATACCTAAGTGTTGCACTGGAAAAAGTCTAATTACACTGTGTATCAAACAACATCCAGTAAAGTGATTGATCGAAACATTCGAAACAAAACGCGATAAAATTGCAACACATTCTCGGCTACTCAGAGCAATAAACACATGATAATATTATAAGTAACCAAGATAAATCCTAATCATTTCCTCGTCCCACTAACACCACTCCTTTCCTGTGACACTTGTGGTGATACAGAGAATTCCTCGGTCACTAATAACAACATGATCTACGACCCCCCTAGTATCATGCATTTGGCTCAATATGCAACTTTAACGGCTCTCTGATCAATCACTCACGGGAAACTCACGGGCGGTCAACTAAGCTAAAAAGCTATATTGGAAAGGTTGATTCATGAAATTTTTATGAAAAATAATTTCGTTCTGGTTTGGTAAAAGCCCATCCAATCCACCCAATTATTTAGTAAATTTTCAATTGTTTCTGACCTTAAAGACTGTCCCAGAAAGTATGGACGCAACCAAAAACCGCTGCCATTTCGCAATGGTTCAGAATCTGTCAATTTTTATGGCTGCGTCCTGTTGTTTACACTCTTCTCTAACCACTTGTGCAGTTGTTTATTCGTTTCCATTAGTTTGTTCCAAAATGCGTGGACTTTCAATGGAACAAAGTCGAAAAATTGTGTACAAAAGGTCCTGCTAACCCTCAGTTGGATAAACGTATACTGAAGGCGTTCGAGCAAAAGAAAGAGGTTTCAGTTCGGGATGTGGCCAAAAACAAATCCACGCCGGGACCACAATATTATACGGTGCGAGAAAGGCAAGTGTTAAACCAGTCCGACACATCCATTGAAGTCGAAAAATTTGGTAAGAAAGCTATGGTCTGGCAAGCAATTTGTAGCTGCGGTAAGTTTTCGAAACCCTTCATCACCACTGCTTCAATGAACAGCGAAATATACATCAAGGAATGTTTACAAAAACGACTTCTACCTATGATTAGAAGCCACAATGATCCTGTTGTGTTTTGGCCAGATCTTGCTTCTAGCCACTACTCGAAATTAACGGTAGAATGTCACTTTCGTTTCAAAAAACATGAATTTTGGGCATTAACGAAGGCACATCTTAGGAAACATGTCTCGGCAGCCGAAACCATTCAACAGTTCGAAAAAGATTGGAAAAAAGTGTCAAAACTTGTCGCCAAGAATTCTGTACGAAATTTAATGAGGAACGTCCGCAAGAAGGTGCGCCAGCTAGTCTACAATGGCTAAGTAGCAAATGTTGAGGATAATATACTGTTGTTGTAGTCTAATATTATCGGTATATCGAATAAAATTTGAATATCTAACACTTGTGAATTATTTACAGCGATATCAAAGTGCGTCCATACTTTCTGGAGCAGTCTTTAGAAACTTGAATTTCGTACTTGAGGTCTTTAGTTGTTTCTGGATGATTGATGTAACATTTATCTTCAATCGCTCTCCTGCTGATTATTCGATTTTCAAAGATTGTTCGCACAATATCGAATCAACATTTCAAATAAATGTATAATCATTGAAATCTATCATACCGTTTTTTTTTATTATTGCATTTTCAAATTCAAAATTTCAAGATTTTCTAAGCGAACTTCGACTCTAAGTCTTCTGTGACTGGAGGTTCTTGGGATCATCACACTTGTCCTTGGCAATCACAATACAGGTTTACTGAAATCTGGTTGAAGTCCGCCTTCACATATGTCCCGTCGTCCAAAACGCAGTAGTGTGATTTCGTTAAGGGGCCGTCCATAAAAGACGTCGCGCTTTTTTTGACGATTTTTGACTCACCATTCCCCCTTTGTCACAAATTGTCACAGAAGTAACGACCCCCCACCCAAAATTCATCTCAATATGTATGACAAACCATACAAATATGAGGGAAAAATCGATTTATTACATGCTGTCATTAGATTAAAGAATATCCCTAAAACTAAAAAATCATCGGAATTATTTGATTAATATCAATTATATAAATTAACAAAAATATTTGGTTGGAATTGATGAAACATTTAAATCATCTGAATTATTCCTCCTAGGGGTACACAGATATATTATTATTTTAGGTAGAGAATAATATTTCCTTAGTGTAGCATACAGGGCTGAGAAAATAAAGACCAAAAACCTCATCAAAACGAGATCACTGCCGGAGAATCTTTTCATGATCAGTTGATCAATGAATTTTAAATCACATCCATCAATATCGGTACTGATCTTCCGTTACACAATGGGTAGTGATTTTGAGCTAAAATGATTCTTAATTTATATAAGTTCAATCATTGGATGATTCGATAAGCTTTGATATTGATGGAGGAAAATCACATATGATCAAGATAAGACATGACATGATCTACGTCTGAAATCGTTGATCTCCCGCCCTTTTTCAAATGGAGTAAATTGAATAAACTGCATCAGAATCAGATAAGAGAAATTCTTATGATATACTATTATCAATGCTAGAAAATCAAATTACGGAAAAAATTGTCAGGGCATAACTTAAGTTTAACCGTTTGAAGGCATCTTTTTCTTTTTTACTCATATTATTCAAAATTTATTAATTTCGCTAATTTACTCGCTCCTCCGTGCACTTTTGCTGATCAAAACAGAAATGATTTCCTGCATCATTTATTTCCGAACTTACAAGAAGAAGCTTTTACATCAAGAAATACGCGTTTTCCTATAGAATGTAAACGTTTATTGTGGAGATTTTTTTCAGGAAATAGGGCAAAGCAGTAATATAATTAGGTATTTCAAAAATGCGCTCATGGAAAATATTGGACGTCACATTCCGAAAACCTCCCCCCCTTCCCCCTGTCACAAAAGGTCACGTTTTGTGAAACACCCCCCTTCCCCTTGAGGCGTGACGTCTTTTATGGACAGCCCCTAACATCTGATCATTGGATTTCCGCGACTGCATTCTGAACCCTAAACATACGTATTCCAGCTCCAGTTTTCGTTTTCTGCACGAAAGTCTCGCACACATGAAACTTCTTAGGCGTTCGGCGTTCACTTAAAGGTCCTAATTACGCGTTTGTGGTAGTTCTTGCTGATCTGACAAGTTTTTCCCGGATCTTCGCTTCCGATCAACAGTCTGACGATTTTCGAACCTTTTCTTACCAGAAACCGTGAAATTCGTGGAATTAGTTTCACCCAAGGGATCAAAAATTGGAGCAATTTGAGTGTGCGCGGATTTCAAACAACATTTAAGAACCATTTAGCTGGCAAATATTTCAGAGCTGTTCCACCCGAGGCGCTTCGAAAATAGCACGAAATAATTCATTAACTTAGCTAAAATGGTTTACCGTTGTCATTCTACGCAAAACTGTCCCATATCCTTAGAATTTAGATCTTGAAACGGCAGTTCAATCGTGGAGTTCACGAAAATTTTAGTGTCTGAAAGAATTCCGACTGGAAACAAGTTTTCAAGGAACTCAAATTTTGTCAAATGTATGAAACACAGTGGCGTCTTATGATAAAATTCACGGGTTGTGCACAGATTATGTGGTGTTATCTGTGTTATCAGATGTAACAGTTCGTTGGAAGTGTTGAAAAAAACAAACCTCCTAAAACACCCGTTCTATTATCAGGTTTTAAAGCTTGCTTCAGATAGAATTGGAACAAAGACAATTGCCTGTATTTCAGTTATTTATTATTAAATTCAAGATCTCTCCTCTTCATGATTGCCCAGTATTGCTCAATAGAACGGAACTGGGGGCAGTTGGGTGGGTTAAGGTTTTTCGGAACAAACTGGACCCCTTTCTCTGCATACCATTCTTGAACGACTTTGCTGTAATGACAGCTTGCCAAATCTGGCCAAAACATTACGGGATGGTCGTGGGATCGAATGAACGGCAAAATTCGTTTTTGGAGACACTCTATATAGTATAGTTTCGATGTCATTGTCTTATTTGTAACGAAAACTTTCGTTTTTTGCCACAGCTGCTAATTTTCTTACAAATTTGTCGCAAAAACAAATTTAAATTTGGCTGGAACATCCCCCCGAATCGTTGCCAAGTAAAATTTTTGACCTGGGATTTGTCCGAAGCCAGCCTTGACATAGGTTTCATCGTCCATCAGAAGACACCCGTCGAACTTGGTCAGCACCTGGTCATATAGTTTCCGAGCACGAATTTTGACCACACCATTCTGTTTTATGGTCCGATTTGGCTATTTGCTAGCTCGATACGACTTGATTCCTTCCCGGAATCGAGTTCTCCTCACGGTACTATGGGCAGCACCGTATTTTCTGGCCAAATCACAGTCCGACAGATTAGGATTCCTCTTAATCGTCTTCAAAATCTGGGTATTTCTGGGTAATTTCAGCTGTTTAGCTAGCCTAGATGCAGACCACAATGGAATTTCCAAAAAACTGTGCACAATTTTTTCCCTTCTTTCGACTTCCATGTTGATTGTTTACAAAGTACAGTCGATTTGCGGAATGTCAAAAATCATACGTGAAGCTGACAAAATTCCCGGCACGTGGGCGCCAAGAACTCACAAATATGTCCACCAGGAGCGCCACAATATGAACAAAAGTTTGTTCCAATTCTAAATGAAGCAAGCTTTATAGTTATAGTCTATTTAATATTTAATAACTTAAACTTGCGAATTAATGTTTCTGTTGAGTTTATTGAAAACTTGTTTGAAGTCCACATTCATTCGAATATGGTTAAACTGCTGTTTCAAGTACCATTTATATAGGAAATTCAATAGGATGTGGGACAATAAACCATTTATTCTATTGTACGCAAATGAAGTTATTTTTACATTATACTTTCTTATTTATGACTTCTGGTCAGCCAGGGATTTTCGTTTTTCGGTTTTTAATCATTCACAGCCCCAATCAGTCGAGGTATCCCCCATATGCTCTAGAACGCAGATTCCTTTTTCACACCTCAGGTCAACCCGAGGTGTTGCAGGAGACCCCACTGTATAAAATAATAACAATAAAAAAAAACAGCATGCATGGTCAGTTGGAGGCAACAACAACAACAAAAAAAAACAAATTAGAATTTCTCTCCAAAATTAATTCACGGAACGGAAATAACACTCTTTTGGAATCAGCAAACAAGAGCACACTATTATTTTTTTTTGTTTTCGGCAGCAAACAGTGAATCGAACCTACCCTTGGGAAGTATCTGTCTTGTATCTGTGTGTGTATATTTCGGTTGTTGGTTTTTTTTTATTTTTATGCACACGTGATGATGAAAAGTTGGAGGCGAGATGAGTATGATTTGGAGAGGCAGACGAACACACATACACATAACAACAGCAGGATGAAATTGGATTCGATTAGGAGCAGGGAATCGACAGCATGAAATTGAAGACAAGAACAAATTATCGTGTTGAGAATAGAGAGCGCTGGTTCGAGCCCTTTTTGTTAGCAAAACTATTTTCTGTATGATCACGGTCCATCCTTCATTGTCTGTGGGTTTGTCGTAGACGATGACTGATGGATGATGATTTAGTAATGTAATTAGCTGGAAACCGTGGCACCTACCGAGTTGTAATCGATTCCGTTGGTATCCAAACGTCCAATTTTATACTTCTCCATGATGTCAACACAATCCTTGGTATTACATTTGGTCAGGGAGGCAAGCAATTCACGCTTGACGCCTCGAAGTCCTGTTTCGAAACGAAAACGAAAAAATTAAGAACGCGGTTACGACAATCATGCGAATTCACCTACCATCATTCAGTTGGGAAGCATTCACTCGCAGCTCCTTGGTTAACAATGTCATTCGGTCAAGGTCCTGCTTGATAGTCGGTAGCTGCTCGATGAATTCGTTCAACGTCGTCAGTTTTTCCGCCTTCGATTCTTCCTCCAATCGATGGATAATAATGTCCGAGGCTTCGTTCAGTGTCCTTTTAAGCTGGACGCTCAGCTCTTGATAGTTGGTGTCCAGCAGTTGCGAAATTTGTCGCGAGGTCGTTTGCAGGAACTCACGTGTGTCGTCCACACCGTGCCGTGCCGAGGTCGTGATGTTCTCCACACCGTGCTGCAGGTAGCTATTGGTGGCATAGGCTACCACAACGCCAAACCTGCCGAGCCAGAAAACAGGAATAAGATGTAAAATATATACCAACATACTTTAAAATACTGAAGCCCTAGTAAGTGGGTCGGTCGTGCAGAAGCTGGTCATAGCGAAGCAAAAAAGAGAAAAAAAACCTGCAAAACAACAACAATACTTACACCAGCGAGGATGTGGTGCAGATCAAAACCAAACCCAGCAGCACCCGTCGGCAGGTGTCGTGTTTCTTGTCGAAGGGCTGCGTGCGGCCACCGCATTCGCCAAAACACCGACAGCAGCATAAACACAAGCCGATGAAGGGCATCAGCACGATCAGCAGGACGCAGAGGATCACCACCAGCAGCACGGCCCAGTACTCCCGCAGCAGCGGTCCCCAATTGTTTTCCTGCACATTCGGTCCCGGTTGGATGTCACCTTCCCGGACAATGAGATAGCCTGAAAAAAAGTGAAAGATGATCGGTAAAAAAACAGATCACGTCCAGGACATTGAAACAAAAAGTAATTTTGATGAGACCGTAGATATTTTCGGAACAAAAAAAACAAACAGGTCATGAGAATATCGCAAAACGCCCTCTACCTCACATTGTGGTGGCAGTACAAGCCTTTCTTCAATGACAGATCAGTAACAGGGCGTGGGCGAGTTCTGCGTTGAATAGCAGGCGGGAAACAAAAACGGTTGCCATCCGGAAATATGGTATAAGGAGTGTATCGAAAAGTAGTTAGCAACATTGATTATTGAATAAAAAAGCTAAAAAAACATATTTTGACATCAGTTTTCGATATATTGTGGAAAAATTACATTTTTATGCATTTCACTGATTATATTGAAGAAAATCCTAGTTTTTGTGAAACGCTCGCACTTTGGACTTGACATTCTTCATTAAATTCTGCACAGTTACTTTTATGACTTTCCTGGTGGCAGCTGTCCAGTTATTTTTATTTTTGAACTCCTGCATGTTTTGGGACACTGTATCTTCCTTCCGAAAGTGCCGCTTGACAATTGCCCAATACCTTTCAATTGGCCGAAGATCCGGGCAGTTCGGTGGGTTGATGTCCTTTTCCACGAATTGTACATTATTTTTTGACAACCACTGTAGAACGGAGTTGACGTAGTGGGCTGAAATCCGGCCAGAAGAGAGGAAGAGCCTTATGCATTCTGTACAGTGGCAGCATTCTCTTCTTCAAACATTCTTCCTCGTACACCTTACCGTTAATTTTGCCCTTCGTGAAGAAAATCGACGACCACTAACGACAGTGGTGTCAGCGTCGTCCAGGTCCTGGTACTCGAGAGTTTGGCGTAGATTTCGTCGTCAATCAGGATGCATCCGTGTTTATTCTGCAGAATCCGGTTATACAGTTTTCGCGCTCTTGTTTTGGCCTGAACTTGCTGTACCAGGGCCTTTTTCGGCACCTTCTGTTTCTTGTACGTTTTCAGGGAGTTCCGAACTTGGATCCGTTGAATCATCCCGATGCTGGTGTTGAACTGCTTGGCCAAATCCCGTGTCGACGCCGATGGGTTTTTCCTGATGTACTCAACCACTTTTAAGTTCCGGCCGGGCTGGTTGGGACCCGTTTTCCTTGCCGGATCAGGGCAAATTCTTCATGGTGCACTTTCACCCGTTTTGCAATTTCGTTGTACGTGACACCACTTTCTGAGCACCAAGTGTGCAGAATTTTCTTTCACGTTTTCGGATCAATTCGACCCGTCAATGAAACGATAAACCGTACCGAAATCAATTGATTTCGCAGCTGTTATTGAAATGTAAACAAACATGTCACCACCAAACACGCTGCAAAAAATAAGCCATTTCAGAGTAATAACTGTTTGAATGTTGCTAACTACTTATCGATACACTCCTTAATTCCGAATCGCTTAAGATGACGAATTTGGCGCTAAATCGTATTCTAAAGTTGGCTGCACCCCGTCTCCGATTTTAATAAAACTTACTGTACATGAAGACTTTGTCACAAAAAAAAGCACTTTGCATACTTTGTTTTATCCAAAAACGATCTAGACTATTTTTTGAAAAGGGCCTAACTTTTTTTACCAATTTTTTCAAATGACTGTAGTCGAAAACTGACAAATTCTCCAACAAAGTTTTGTATGAGTGATGTTTACAAAATTAGTCAAGTTTTTGAATAAAAATGCTGAAAAAAAATCATAATCGACTTCTACACTGAAAAAACCCGATTTTGAAAATTCACACGCGATTTGTTACAAGATAGGTGATTATGTAAAAATATAAATAAATTATTATGTTACATTCAATACGTAATGTTGTGGTGGTTACTTCTTTACCAGATCTTTCCTCAGAACTAAACAAGGGGACGCACAGTGGAAAAAAACAAGAAACCCGCATAGAAACCGGGAACCATGGAAAAAGGCAACAAACAAGAGTGTTTCTTATGTAAAAAAAATCCAAGAGATTCAATGGAATGGTTTTTAATTGCCGCACGAGTCGCCATCCTGCTCGTTTTACCCCAAATTCCCCGCAGATTTAGGGTTTTCTGTAGTATTTGTTCTGTAACTTGAAAAGAAATCGAGTGCGGTCTACTGAAATAGCTTGATATTATGTGAAAATGTCTGGAGAATCGAATGGAAGAGTGTACACTGGCCGCACGAAACGTTTTGGTGGCTATTTTACCCCATATCCTCCAATATATGAAATTTCATCTAAATAACCCCTCACTAGCTCTTCATTTGAATGAGTTGCATCAATTTCTCCGAGTAAAAGTAGGGTGGCTCCTGAAAAATCATTTTTTTTGTTCTAACTTTTTTGTGAAACGTTCTACGGAAAAGTTATCTTCAGAAGAGTTGTTGAACTAATCATTGTGCACAATTTTGCTCCACCAAGCTTTTTCATATGAGCTACCATTAATAAATTATGATTGTTTTTTCATCTAAAAGTAGTCAAGTTTCAAATATTAATATTCATCAGATGCCATATCGATAAAAATGTATCCTATGTGTTTCCTGAAAGGTCATAATATATGTAAAAATTTAAGAGAAAATTGGAAGGGTGTTATTTTTTAACTTATTTAAATTAGTTTTGAAAATACCTTCAAAAAAATAAGTTCTACAAATGTTCCATACATTATCCTTTCGAGAAATGAGACACACAAAAACTACTGCCGAAAATAGATTTTTTGTAAGTCAAAGCACTTCTTGCAACCCAAGAAAATCATTAGTTTGTTAAAATGAGTAGAATGTATTTATTCGAACCAAAACTCATTGTGCGTCGTTTCCCGGCTTTAACAGGCTATTCGGTACACAAGTGGATGAGAAAGAAGGGCCAGTGTCATAGGCGTCTTGGCACGATGTGGATAAAAATATTTGCATTTTACTAACTTGCACCTGCTTGTTGGAATTGTTGTCGAGATCATGAAAATTTCGGTTCATAAATTTATCATGGCCAACTAGTTCGGAATAACCATATTACACAGTATCTTTAATCCTCAGTTGCTCAAACTCAATTGAAGTAGTTATTTTGGTGATAAATGAATTAAAATTGTTCTGCAATCTATTCTCGGCTGTAGTTTTTGTGTTTTTGAGTTTTTTAAAGGTATTTTTAAAACTAATTTAAATAAGTTAAAAAAATAACACCCTTCCAGTTTTCTCTTAAATTTTTACTTATACTAGGTCTGTTCAAAAAGTTCCCGGAATTCTCATTTTTCTAAAAAAATATTTATTTATTCGTCTACATCTATATGGTCCCCTTCAAAGTAATCCCCCCTAGATATAATACACTTATGCCAGCGTTTTTTCCAGTCTTCGAAACACCCCTGATAGTCACTTTTTGTAATGCTCTGTAGCACTCTCAGCGATTCTGCCTTTATCTCTTGAATCGATGAAAAACGCTGTCCTTTCATGGGTCTTTTCAACTTTGGGAACAGGAAAAAATCACACGGAGCGATATCTAGTGAATAAGGAAGTTGGGGCATGATTAAAGTCTTGATTTCAGCCAAAAAATTTGATCAAAATTCAGCAGTTTTGGAACGAATTTTGCTGCCACTCGTTTCATGCCCAAAACATTTGAAAAAATATGATGGCATGAGCCAACTGATATGCCAACTTCATCAGCAACTTCTCTAACAGTGATGCGACGATCATCAATTATCATTTTTTCCACTTTTCCCACATTTTCATCGATTATTGACGTGCTGGGTCGACCGGAGCGTTCGTCGTCTTCAATGTCTTCGCGGCCATCTTGGAAACGCTTATACCACTCGTAAACACTTGTTTTTTTCATAGCAGACTCACCGTAGGCTCTCTGTAACATTTCGCACACTTGGTTACACTTTATTTCATTTTTCACGCAAAATTTAATACAAATTCATTGACTCTTCAATTCTTCCATTGTTTAAACTAACAAAAATCACTGAGCTAAAAAAACACGTCTACACCAGCCGCTACAAGACAGAATGTAAACAATGAATACAGCTGAAAATTTCACCATACATTAGGGACATATGTACCAACACAATAAAAAAAAATTTTGACCACCGGACTCTCCAGACGCGCGCAATTAAAAAATTCCGGGAACTTTTCGAACAGACCTCGTATTATGACCTTTTAGGAACCGCATAGGATACATTTTTATCTATCTGGCATCTAATGAATATTGATATTTGAAGCATGACTAGTTTTTGATGAAAAAATAATCATAATTTTTTACTGGTAGCTCATATGAAAAAGCTTGGTTGAGCAAAATTGTGCGCAATTATTAGTTCAACAACTATTCTGAAGACAACTTTTCCGTAGAACGTTTCACAAAAAAGTTAGAACAAAAAAGTGATTTTTCTGGAGTCACCCTACTTTTACTCGGGAAAATTTATGCAACTCGTTCAAATGAAGAGCTAGTGAGAGGTTTTTTTTTTTTCATCAAAGTTGCCTAAAATAGAATTTCCTACAACTTTATTGTACAACAAAATCATTTTCGAGTTCAATTAAGAAATTTAGGTTTCAGATTTCAATCTAAATGAGGACCACCCTAGTAGTTTTTTTCATCAAAAGGAACGCTATTCGATTACAAACAACTTTTGTGAAGACACCAACTACAAAAAACTAGTATTTAATAGTGAAAATATTTTTGTCACGCTAATTTCCCGTTTCGGACCACTGTGCAGTGTAAGTTCTTTTATTCGATTTTCCAGACTTTTTTTTACAAAATATAAGATAGTTTTCGTATGCTTTCAACGTGGTTCGCTTAAGACTTAAGGGTTATTTAGATGAAAATTTCACATATTGAAGGAATTGAGGTATAATAGCCATCAAAACGTTTCGTGCGGTCAGTGTGGGTTCTTCTAATCGATTCTCCAGACTTTTTTCACATTAAAGTAGGCTATTCCAGAATACCGCACTCGACTTCTTTTTAAGTTACAGAGTGAATGTTATAGGAAACGCCAAAACTGCTGTAAATTTTTGGGTAAAACGAGCAGGATTGCGATTCGTGCGGCCATTGTAAACCATTCCATTGAATTAATAGGACATTTTCACATAAATAACGTTTTAGTTTGTTGACCTATCTCAATTAGTTCATGAGTTACAAAATTCTTTGCGGGTTTTCGCAGATTTTTTCCCACTTTGGGACGGGCTTAGCGTGATGGGATAGTCGATGCCTTTCACGCAGAGCCCACCTGGGTTCGATTCCCAACCCCGCACATAGGGTCAGAAAGCTTTCTGGCCCGAAGAGGCCAGACCTTAAGGTTAATACCGTTTCGATTCGCGACGAATTGACACCGCTGGCGCTGGAGATTTTAAAAGAATTACGAGAATCCCAGGAAGCTCTCAACATTAAGTATATTTGGTCTGGTAAAGGAGGGGTAATATTAGTAAAAAAGGACGAGCATTCAAAACCCGAGCTTGTAAGGAATAGAGAAGATTTGAGCCGTTTGATTACTCGTCTGTTGAATACTTCTGTCTCGATTGGTTCTCCCTCACCCAAGAGAAAAAGAAATGCGAACTCACTGCAATAAAATGTATTGTATTTCTTCAGTTGAACGTGATGTTATATTTTTTTCCTATAATGGAAGGTATTGTCAATACATATCATGATAATATATACGATTTTAATTTACGGTGTAATAATAAAAGCGAGAAATGCTTGAGGATAGTCCAATGGAATATCCGAGGTATGAATGAATGAATGGTATGAATGATCTGTACAAATTTGATAATATAAAATACTTTTTGGCTCAATGCGATTTAACGATAGATATCATCGTCATCGGTGAAACATGGCTCAGAAAGGGTAGTACATCAATTTACGGAATTCCGGGTTATTCGGCTACATTTTCTTGTAGAGATAGTTCCCACGGTGGGTTAGCAGTGTTCGTTAAGGAAAATATAGAGCATAACATATTAAAAAATGAGGTTATTGATGGTCTACATACCATCCAAATTGAGATTAACATTAATGGGCACTGTTCTGACATTATAGGCGTTTACAGACCTCCTGCTTTTGATTTCAATCGATTTCATGATATGTTAGAATCCTGGCTTTCAAATGTCAAAAAGAACAAACCATGTTACATAATAGGAGATACTAACGTTCCTATGAATTTACCAAGTAATAACATTGTATCGCGATATTGTAGCCTACTCGAGTCCTATGGATTTATATGCACTAATACCATTCCGACTCGACCATCTAGTGGAAACGTTCTCGATCATTTTATTTGCAAAACCGATGATGCCGCTCTTTTACGTAACGATACCATCTTTACGAATTTAAGCGATCATCTTCAAATTATATCGTCAATAAAGTTGAATGGAAATAGACAAAAACAGGTACTAACAAAAAAACTAGTTGATCACAGCAAGCTCAATAGAATTTTCAATCAATATATTGACAGTTTATTGTCCATAGATGTTGTCGAAGACGTCATTTCGAACATCATATCAACATATAACTCAATGTTATTGCAGTGTACTAAGACTTATACCAAAGCAATTAATGTGAAACGTGAATACTGTCCTTGGATGTCGTACGATCTTTGGAAACTACTACAGCTTAAATCCAATTATCTAGAAAAAGTAAGAAAAAAACCAACTGATCTCAACCTTCTAGGATTACTGAAACACGTCTCCAGGAAAGTTGACATAGTGAAAAGGTCAAACAAGAAATTATATTACGAAAATCTTCTGAATACTACATGTCATTCTAGACTTTGGAAAAATGTTAATTTAATTATGGGTCGCACTAAATCAAAAGAGCAAATAAAACTAGTAATAAATGGAACAAAAACAAAAAGCGAATTGGAAGTATGTGAAACATTCAACGATTATTTTTCAAGTATTGGCGCCTCTCTAGCTGACGAAATTTCGAACTTGAACACTTCAAATCCTATTGAAAATGTTTATTCTGTCACAAATTCAATTTTTCTACGTCCAGCCACTGAAAATGAAGTCATTGTTATAATTAACGAACTTGATTTCAGCAAATGTAATGGTTATGACAATATTTCTGCAAAGCTTCTGAAAAGTAATCCTCGCTCCTTCTCAACAATTTTAGCTCAAATATTTAACAAAATTTTAATAACTGGTGTTTATCCTGATTGCCTAAAAATAGCCCGTGTAGCACCCATTTTCAAGACCGGAAATAAGTGCGATCCTTGCAACTACCGTCCAATCTCTACTTTATCGATTTTCAATAAAATCTTGGAGAAACTTCTCGTGAACAGAATGCTCGACTTCCTAAATTCTAATAATATCTTATATCGATTCCAATACGGTTTTAGATCCGGATGTAGTACAACAACAGCTATTGCTGAGCTGGTTGATTGTCTCATTGGTGATATTGATTCCAAACAAATTGTTGGTGCATTGTTCTTGGATCTCCGAAAGGCTTTTGACACATTAGATCACAAAATCCTTTTAGAAAAACTGGATCGATACGGGATTAGAGGGGTGGCAAATGACATAGTCAAAAGCTATTTATCCAACCGAAAACAGTTCGTATCTATTGGTCATTCATCTAGTTCATATCGCTCCATTAGTGTAGGAGTACCTCAAGGTAGTAACATAGGACCATTGTTATTTTTAATTTATATTAACGATATTGAGAATTTGAATCTAAAAGGTGTACCTAGGTTATTTGCTGACGATACTGCACTGTTCTATCCGTGCAAGGACGTACAAACATTAATCCCGTTGATTGAGTACGACCTCCGGATCCTATCTAAATATTTCAACGCAAATTTGTTGTCTTTGAACTTATTAAAAACGAAATACATGGTGTTTCATTCCCCGAGAAAAAAACTACCAAATCATCCTCATCCATGTCTTGAGACAATTGCAATAGAAAAAGTAAACGATTTCAAATACCTAGGTATACATCTCGATTCAACTCTTTCTTGGGATGTACATATAAAGGCTATCGAAAAAAAATTATCCGCACTATCCGGCGCATTGCGCAAAGTTAGCTATTTTGTTCCAAGGAGGGCTTTATTGAGTTTCTACTTTGCTTGTATTCATTCTCACATTCAGTATCTAATAATCGTTTGGGGTCATGCACCTAAGTCCAGATTGAAAAAAATTCAGATATTGCAAAATAGATGCCTTAAAACTATTTTTAAGTTGCCTCATTTGTATCCCACAGCTTTACTGTATTCCAACACTAGTCACTGCATTTTGCCCATTCTGGCATTGAGAGACATGCAAACAATCATGTTCGTCCATAAGGCGCTATACCAACCAGGGGTTCATAGCAATTCACCTCTATCGGTTATTGCACGGCAGCGAAATAGCAGACAAGCTAATTCACTACTGCGAACTAGAGTATCCACAAATCTCGGTCAAACTCGGATAACGTTCTACGGTCCGACTATCTATAATTCTCTACCTATAAGTCTGAAACAAATCATGAATATTGACTTGTTTAAAACTAAAATGAAACAATATGTAAAATCGAAGATAGTTGATTATATTGTGTAGGTGTATCAGCCGCATGCTGTGGTTTGTATGTTGTATGTCCTGGTTTTTGGATGTGTGTGTGTGTGTGTATTTTTAGTCCCTTTTTTATTTATCGCTTCCGTCAGAGGTATCCTCTGTTGTCGTAATAATGTGCTGTGCTTATTTTCAAGATTTATTATTGTATCCAAGTATTGTTACTCTGTTACTATCATTCTAACCGGTTTTGTATTCAATTTTTTAATTTTATTAATTCATTCTATTAATTCATTTTTTCATTCATTCATTCATTTATTCATTCATATATTCATTCATTTATTCATTCATTTATTCATTCATTTGTTCATTCATTTATTCATTCATTTATTCATTCATTTATTCATTCATTTATTCATTCATTCATTCATTCATTTATTCATTCATTAATTCATTCATTTATGCATTCATTTATTCATTCATTTATTCATTCACTTGTTCATTTATGAAATAAATTTCGTTTTACATTACTCTAATCATTCATTTACTTATTCATTAATTTATTTATTAATTCTTTCATTTAACTTATTCATCAAATATAAAAAGAGGAGAAGGTTTTTGTGCCCTTTGAGTAAGTACTGGTTCAACGGTCAGCTCAAGGGGGATTTTTCCTGCTCCAATAGACGAATACATAAATATTATTTTTAGAACAGTTTATTTTTTAACATATTAAGTGCCCCTTAACAGGAATCTTACATTCCACTGGGAGCTCTTGCTTAGTACAAATAGTTAGCCTTCTTCGTTTTATAATAACCTCAGCTTGATAAAATCGCGTTTTTTTTGTTAGTAGAATTTTTTTCCCCAAGCTGAGGACTGTATGTGTCCGCAACCAGAGGGCTCCTAATGTGAGCTTTTTGGTGCGGGGGAGTGTGGAGGGCAAAAAAAAAAATACCTCTATAATTTAAACAAAAAAAATAAACAAGAAAATATAAAATAATAGTGCAACATTTGTTAAATGACACAAACTCTTTTCAAGGGAATTCTTAATAAAAATATGCTTAGTTGCTATATTAGACAACATCTTCTCACAAACTGAGTTTCATTGAGTTCTGAGATAATTATGACTTTCGTTGGTTTAGTTTTCGATAAAGTTACACTGGAAAAAAAATCAGTTTGGATAAGGAAAAGTTTTGTTCCTTTTGAGTGCCCAACTCGAATTTTTGACTGTAGATGGGGAACACATTCACCAATCTTGTAACTAAATTTCATCTTGTTAATTAAAATTGGAAAAAGCCCTTGGCATCTTAGAGCTTAAGCAGTGTGCCTTAAAAAAATATATTATTGCATGAAAAAAAAAACAGATTTCATCCAAATTAAAAATTGATTGGTTTCTGCAAGTTGGCTTTAAATTTTCAAAATCGATTTTTTTCAGTGTAAGAGTCGATTAGAATTTTTTGTCAATATTTTCATTCAAAATCTTGACTAATTTTGTAAAAACCACTCGTACAACACTTTTTTGTAGTATTTGTCATTTTTCAAATTGGCCCTTTTCAAATTAGAATCTAGATACATTTTGGAAAAACAAAGTATGCAAAAATTTTGTTTGTGAACAAATTTTTCATTCAATCTGAGAGGGTGTTTGTTCGAGTTAAAGCGAAATTCGTCATATGGAGAGGAAATTTTAAAATCAAAGATCGTTGACAGAATCACTTCGAAGATATCTCAAAGAACTGCGGGTCATCGAATAAAAATTGCAATGAAGTCTAAATTTAATAGTAAAACCGCAACGTGTGTGTGATTTTATTCAAACACTAAATATACTGTAACAATCTAACATTTTAACACAGAAGGACGTAATCGCGGACGTAATTCTTAATAGTAGTATTATTCTGAAAAGTATATTCTCGTAAGGCACTTACTCCTCTTTGATTTTCGATCCCGGCTAACTTAGAGTATTCATTTGCTTGGGTAGAAAATCGATCCTGTAGGTGGCCTTCCCTTCTTTCAGGACCACTCTCGAGTAGTGGTAGCTGGCCAAATCAAGCCAAAATATGACTTTTCTTCTGAGCTTGCGCTTTATCAGGTATTATTCGATGTAAACTTGAGATGTCGTCGACGAACTCGCGAACTTGTCGACACGGACTTGAAACTCCCGAATCATCCCCCGTCAAGTAAGGATGAAAAACTTTTGACTTGAAATCGGATTTGACGTAACGTTCTGTCCAGAATCGGCACGGAAAGTGACCGCTGCAAGAATTCTTTTACAGCAATTTGTTTACCAAGGCACCCACTTTCTGTGGTATAAATTTCACGGTGTTGCGTGCAGTGAGTCGAAAGCTATTCCAGATGGAAGAAAAGAGGAGAGAAAAAATTCTGCTCACCCACTCTGACAATCCAATGTGGTCCGCAATAGAAATCGCAAAAACGTTTAAAATCGCCAAATCATCCGTGTATGATGTACTCAAACATTTCAGGAAGCAAAAGAGCGAGGATCGAGTGTCTCAAGGTAAGCGTCGTAGTGGGACATATGACCACAAGCAACCAAACAGATCGTTGAAGTCACGTCATCGTCATGATTTTGACGAAGTACCAAGGATGCCTGCCCAACGACGATGAAACCTACGGCAATATGAATTTCGGACAGCTTCCTGGTAAAAATCCCACGAGGCGACGGCACGAGAAGATGTTCTGGCGAATTTTAAGTTTGCTTTTATGAACAAGTTTGTCAAAAAAACTGATGATTTGGCAAGGGATATGTAGTTGCGGGGCAAAGACCATGAAGAATGCTCCGAGAATCGAATACTACCTTTCATTAAAGCCCATAAAGATCCCATGAAGATTTGGCCAGATTTAGCGAGTTTTCACTACAGCCGGGAAGTCATCCATTGGTATCCCGATAATAACGTAGATTACCCATCGATAACAACATAAATCCACCCAACTCAGGGTTACTAGATATACGGATTTTTCAGTATTCTACTGATTTTCAAGTGCATTGGTAAAATTTACTGAATTTTATACGGTTTTTGAAAAAAATACTGATTTCATACAGATTTTTAAGGAGGTCTGTTTTTCCATAATATCATGATAGAGGAGCGTGATCAATCGGTTGGACAATCAAGCCGATTCTGGCCGACAAATTTCATTGGGTTGAATCATTGAAAACATGCGCAAGTTGAACTCAGTAGGATTAATTAACTATTGAACTTCCAGAATGCGCCCAAAGTTTGTAGTACAAGTCATAATTTTGAACGATGATAATTCAGTCGTTTGTTTCGAGATTGATATAGTTTAACAACCAATCGATACGGAAACATTTAACATAATCATGAATGGCAACATCCGTTTCAGTATTTCTACTATTGAAAAATTGGTTTGTATTGATCTATGTTTTCACGTGCCAATCACAGGATGCCATTCGCTCGCTGAATAGTCACTTTTACGCGGTGTATGGATGCCTTTTTCCGCCTGCTGCATAGCGAGTTCGCTTGAGTATATTGAATACCGATCAGCTGTTGATTCTCCAGTAACTAGCAGGCCAATTTAACTGGTTGTTTCACAATTATTTGCCTATTTTTTTAATTTAAATCTGTTAATAGGAGAGTTGGAAATTTACATTTTAATGTCATCATGATCGGTCGTGTAATTTTTTCATATTAAATAAAAAATTGTTCAAAAACCAAAAAAACGCGCTTAAATAAATTACGCCATAATTAATATAAAAAAGATATAATAGATGTAAATATGTTATACGGATTTATACAGTATTTTCTCCTCTGCCACCACTTCGACACAAGATGGAATACGGAAATTCAGTGCGCACGATCTGGTATCGCTGACCCAACTGCCCACAGTTCTTACGTAAGCTTAAGAAAAGTGGAAAAACGGCTGGAAACGCGAATCAGATTACCAAAATGTGGAAAATATGTTCCAAAACAGTTGACTCCACATAAACATTTTTTTTAAGATTACACCAGATCTCGACGTTCCATACATTTCCAAAACATTTTGCATCAAAAAAAATTTCTCTTTCAGAGATCACAAATTTCTCTAAGTCCCAAAGCCGATTTTTTTCAAAAAATAAATTACATCAGACCTGGACGTTTCATGCATTTCTAGGAAATTTGGAATAAAAGAAATTCTTAATTTTTTTTATACGGATTTTCGAATTTACGCGTATTTCCGAATTTGCGCGATGTTTTGCGCGGTTTTTTTCTTCAACGACGATATTTTGAATATTTTTGTTTAAATAAAATTTGTTTTCTTTTTCTATCCTCAAACGAACATCTACAGGTGCTTCAAATGGAATTTTACAGCGGTTGTACAATACACTGGAGTCCTTTTTAACGCGGGAGATACGTACATTGAGATGTGGTGTAATCTCAGTTTTTTTTAAATCGATTTTAGGACTTTGAGACCGTCCGCGTAACTTCGGGAACCCGCATAGAAAAAAGGGCAAAACTAAAAAAATAACGTTATGCCAAATGTCAAATTAAATGCATGAAACGTCCAGATTTATTGTAATCTCAAGAACAAATTTCTAAAAAAATCGACTTTGGGACTGAAAAATTTTGAGATATCCAAAATCGATACCAAATGTTTTAGAAATGCTTGAAATGTCGAGATCTGGTGTGATGTGAAAAAAAATTTTTTTTTTTGAAAAACATCGTAAATTTTCTAACTATAAGAGTAAGCTTTAAAAAAAAAATGTTGGGATAGCACCAGATCTCGACGTTTCGTGAATTCCTAAGACAAAACAAGAAAACCGAATTACTTTGATAATTCGCGTTAAAAAAACTTCGGAAATCCGCGCAACTTTGGGAATCTGCGTAAAAAAGGCGCGTAAGAAAACCGGGTTAAAAAAGACCTCAGTGTAAAATAAAAAGAGAGCCAGAACGAACGAGAATTACAATAATACTGCTACCAACATTCCTCAGATAACAAGAAAACCGTGCCACTTGAGCCAATTAGTTCTGATACCGAATTTTACAAACTTACACTCAAATGAAAGGTCTTATGGTCCCATAGGTTACTATTGCCTTTCATCTGGATCAGACTTCCGGACTTTTCCTAGAGCTACAGGGTACGATTCTACTGACATACGACAACTGGGCTTGTAAGACCAGCACATTTGGGCTAAGTTTTCAAGGATCATGGCGAATACTTCCGGTTCCGGAGAAATAATCGTATAAGTGACGTAACCGACCAATGGCAGTTGTGTCATTCCGCCTTCTTTTTGCCTTTCTTCATTCTCTTGTAAGCTCTCTCAATGAAAAGCTGCACATACTGTGTCATTAATAATGAATGAGTTTCACCGAGAGAAACATTTCGTTAGTTCAGTCTGATGCTCACTTGGAGATGAATCGACATAATTTAAATTTGTGAGTGACAGTGTAAAACTTTTCCTAAATTCATCTAATTAGCAAACCTTGTTAGTTATATATATATATATATATATATATATATATATATATATATATATATATATATATATATATATATATATATATATATATATATATATATATATATATATATATATATATATATATAAATTTACTTTGGGACTACTAGTTTCCGGTTTCCGCTTCCGAACGCTCTGATAATAGTGAAGAAAAGCTACAAAAACAGAGCTCACTTCGGTTTCTCAGCAACTGTTAAACCAATTTTCACAAATCATGATTCAAAGTTCTTAGTGTCTTAAAAGATACTGTGTAATTTTATCCAGATCGTCGGATTCCGATTCCGAAATTATGATGCAAAACTGGTACGTGCTGGTACGGAAGAAGAAGGAAACACCACCGCCTAGCACACAGCGTGCTTTGTTCAATTTGATATAGCGTGCAGGGCTCCCATATTTAAACATATAAACTTGACATAACTCTTCACATATTGATTACGTTATGGAAGTTTATAACCAAAAAAAGTTTTTGATATTATTCAAGTTTGAACGAAAAATTCTTGACAGAATCTTCAAGTGATTTTTTTCGGGAAGAAAAAGATTCTTACATTATTTTTGCTCACTTTTAAGCCGCACACTTTTCTAGATCAAGACATTGATTTTATTGCCATTCCGACAGCAATCGTAAATTAAGCCCCATTAAATCAATTGGAATCCACCTACTTGAAAAACGATGAAACGTTGTTACCGATCTTGTAGTAAATCTCCGAAATTCATTGGGACAGACACCAGTGTTCTTTAATATCAATTAGGAATGAGTGATGAAAAACACCACAACCAGTTTCCCATCATTTGCCACTGGAACACGCCCGGAGGTGTCAACCCCGAATGTAGCAGGCAGTTATTGTGAAACACGTTTCTCGATGAGATCACAGGGCAACAAGCTTCTCGTCACCCCTCTCGCTCTCTCTCTCCCCCAGACAATTAGCTCCTTTTGCAACGTTTTCAATTTGCATCGCGCCCCGACCGAACAAAGAGGAACACTTGGTCTAGGGGCCACTTGGTCTTACAGACACTCTTGAAGAAAATCATAAATAAGACGCGGGTATGGGGGACGAATTCCTCCCGCAATTGTGAACGGTGCAAAAACTAAAATAAAAAACCTTCGCCTGAACGGACAATGCAATGTCAGCGCATGCAAAGCAGCTTCGGAAAGGTATCATGTGCCTCCTCACAACTCTGACACGATTCGGGGTTTCAAACGGTGCGAAAGTTTCACGAGAAACCGTTTACTTTTGGGTGGGTTCGGTTGAGAAACTAGAGCCATTGTCTTGCCGGGCTTGACCAAAAACTCCCAGGTCAGTTGCAATCGTTTGATGTTTGAATTTCAAACGTCGGTTGGTCAAGCGGCAGCATAGCGAAAAATTAACCGACATTACCTAGATTTTAGAATGGTTCCTTTGCTTCCATTGTCTCAAAAACCGAGCTGGAAAAAACTGTGCGAGTTTCAACATGTGCTTCATGTTCACACGAGCGGTCAATCGAGAAACGAGCGTCGAGTCGAATTCGGTTAGAGAATCATTTCGCAGATTATAAGCAATTTTCACTCACCTTCCGGAACCGGTGCCGTACTGACAAAAAGTTTCGTCACCAGACTGGTAATGTTGTACAACGGAGCCATTCCGCGGGCGTTGTACGCCGTTGAGCTGACATATTTGGGCGTTTCGCTAATATTGGAAAACTCAGTCGTGTGGATCTTCAGGATGTGTTCGGCCTGCACCAGCAGGACACTACTGCTAAATACGGTAATGAGCAATGCGACGACGAACATCAGTAAAGGACCGCTGATGGGCCGGGAACTTTGCCAGCTTCGCGTTGAGATCATCATATCTGCTGAGGGGGAGAAGGATGAGGAATGACTGCTTGACTGCGACGAATGGCGGGTTCGGATGGCGAGTTGGCTGTTGATGCTTCTACTGCTACTTTTACTACTTGTGCTGTTGGTGAAAACGGAAGTGACATCCACAGCACCGTTCCGTGCGCTACAGCTGCTGCTGCTGTTGCTGCTGTTACTGACAGTATCGTTATTCCGTGGAGGACGCGACGAATGGCGAATTCGGAGCACCGGTGCACTGGTGCTGGTTCTGAAGCTTCGGTTTCTCGGCACTCCCATAGCGGATGATGGAAGGCCCGAAGCGTGACTCGGCAGGAATGATTCAATTACGGTTCAATCTGAAAGTGAAGCAGAAAAAAAAGCAATACCATTAGAAGTTGCGGTTGTCACGACAGTCCTAATATGTAAGCTTAATGGATGTTATGTAGTTCGCTTGGCTCGGTCGGTCATCGATAGCTTAATGGAACCCTGGTACCTATATCGATAAACATTCAACTCATACGCATTACGTTCGTTTGAGAAATTTAAATAAAATTAATGCCGTTGAGAAAAAATGAACGGAGAATAGCAGGAAACTCACGAAGCTGCGGTCATTAAAAAAACGTTAACCAGTCACGGCGAATGACACTAATCCGAGAACCATAATCCCGTATGCCAAAAATAGACCAAATAATTGATTGCTCCGTTTTACAGAATGCCGCGTTCAGAAAGTCCATATTGCACTAGTAATTGGAAAATGGCAACTGTTGGTAGTGAGATTCTCTCGCCGATGATATCAAAAATAGGTGAAAAATTTGTTGCTAATTAGCTGCTAGTTAGTTACGGTAATCTTGAATTTGTAGCTCAATTTTGTTTAGAACTTCGTTAAGCTCATATGAAATTCACGAAGCACCCCTCCTAAACAAGCTTAAAAACAATTCGAAAACCCAGTGAATAATATGTTGCTTATTAGTTATCATTTTTTACGGTTGTTTTGAATTTGTAACTCAGTTTTCTTTTAAATTTATTTAACACATGGATCAATAAGTCCCGAGACTAACAATGGAAACATTTTTTTTGCAAAATGTTTTTTTATTCATCAACATAATCACCTTTTAGGGTGATACAATGGTTCCAACGTTTTTCCAATTTTTCAATACCATGTTTATAAAAAAAATATCTTTCGCTTCAAAATAAGCTTCAGTTTCAACGATGACCTCCTCATTTGAGCCAAATATTTTTCCCTGGAGCATTTTTTTAAGATCAGCAAAGAGCCAGTAGTCACTGGGGGCTAAATCTGGCGAGTATGGGGGGTGGGGAAGCAGATCAAAGCCCAATTCGTTCAATCTCGCAATTGTTTTCATCGACTTGTGGCAGGGTGCATTTTGTTCCATCGAAAGCAATCTCAGCACCCACTTGGAAAAAACCTTTTTCATGATCAATTTTTCATGAAGGATAGTAAATTCACTTCCATATGATATCTGTGTCATCTCAGCAATCTCACGGAGCTTCACTTTACGATCTTTCATTATAATTTTTGTCACTTCACTCACATTTTCCGGTGTAACGGCTTCCACAGGTCTACCCGAGCGTTCCGCGTCATTTGTGTCGGTACGACCACGTTTAAACTCGCGAACCACCGACAAATCTTTGCTTTTGGTGGACAAGAGTCCGGATAACATTTTTCAATCCATTGTTTCGCTTGCACGGTGTATTTACCCATTTAAAAAACAATGTTTTATCAAAACGCGAAACTCGGTTTTTTCCATTTTTTAAAACAAACTACAAAACGACTTTACTCCAACCTCAATAACTCAGCTGTTTCTGGTCGGGTCGACTTAAAGACGTGGTTACTGGTTTACTACGAGCGCCATCTCTGCTTTAGTCTCGGGACTTATTTATCCATGTGTTAAGTACTGCACTAAGTTCACATGAAGTTAACGAAATACCCCTTCCAAATAAGCTTGAGAGCAAATTGAAACCCAGTGAATAATATGTTGCCTATAAGTTGCTAAATAGTTACGAAAGTTATGAATTTTTCGCTCAATTTTTGTTAAATATTTTGCTAAATTCATACGAAGTGGATGAAGCACCCCTTCTAAATAAGCTTGGAAACAAATAAACTGTGGAAAATATGTTGCTTAATAGTTACTAATTTGTTACGGTTGTTTTGAAGTTTTTGCTCAATTGTTTTTATTTCTTATTACTTCATCAAGTTTATATGAAGTTGACGAAGCACCTCTCCTAAATAAGCTTGAAAAAAAGATCGATACCCAGAGAATAATTTGTTGCTTATAAGTTGCTAATTAGTCACGGTAGTTTTGAATTTGGTGCTAATTTTTTGTTGAATATTTTGCTGAGTTCATATGAAGTTGACGAAGCATCCCTCCTAAATAAATTTGAAAACAAATAAGCAGTGGATAATATGTTGCTTATTAGTTACTAATTTGTTACGGTTGATTAGAATTTATTGCTCAATTGTTTTTTTTTTATTACTTTATTAAGTTCATATGAAGCTGACGAAGCATCTCTCTTAAATAAACTTGAAAACAAATCGATACCTACTGAATAATATGTTGCTTATAAGTTGCAAATTAGTCACGGTATTTTTGAATTTGTTGCTCATTTTTCTTTTAAACTTTTTTTAGCACTGCACTAAGTTCATATAAAGCTAACACAATTTGACAAAGCACCCCTTCTAAATAAGCTTGAAAACCAATCGAAACCCAGTGGATAATATGTTGCTTATTAGTTACTAATTTGTTACGGTTGTTTTGAATTTGTTGCTCAGCTTTCTGCTCAATTTATTCAAGTTTTCTTCAAGTACTTCGAGTCGTTTATGAAGTTACACTGAGGTCTTTTTCACACGGTTTTTATGCAGTTTTTTTACGCGGACTTTCGAAGATACGCTGTATTTTCACTCAGTTTTTTTACGCAGATTTCCGAAGTTACGCGACATTTCAAAGTTTCTAGGTTATTCTAAAAAATACATGAAACGTCGAGATCGTCGAAACGTCGATTTTTCAAGTCAACGCTCTGACATTTTCGATTTTTTTGCAAAATAAAAAGAAAATTAGATTATAGCTGATCTTGACGTTTCTTGCATTTCTAAGATGTTTGACATAAAAAAAATTCTTCAATTTTGCATTTTATTTCTAAACGGATTTCCAAATTTACGCAGTCTCCCAAATTAGTTTTTTTTTTTCAAAAAACATTTTTTTTAGGTTGCACTATATCCCAACGATTTATGCATTTCTAAGACATAATGGCATAAAAAAAGTTCGAATTTCCGAAGCTACGCGGTTTTTTTAAGCAGATTTCCGAAATTACGCGTTTTTTTGCGTGTTATTGCTACGCGGGGCGAAACCTCGCGTAAAAAGAAACCTAAGTGCATATGAAGTTAATGAAGGACAGAAAGAAAAATTGAGAACTAATAAGCATAAACTCTACTGGGTTTTTGATTTGTTTTCAAGCTTATTTAGGAGGGGTGCTTCGTTAACTTCATATGAACTTATACAATCTCAAATTTAATCAATATTTTTTATACCAAATGTCTTAGAAATGCATGAAGCGTCCAGATCTTGTGTTATTTGGAAAACGATTTTTTTTAAGAAAAAATCGACTGGGATTTTGGGACCGCGGAGCTTCCGAAACTCGCGTAGAAAAAAACCGCAAAACTTAAGAAATTATTTTTGCTGCCAAATACCCTAAAAATGCACGAAACGTCGAGATCTGGTGTAATCTAAAAAAAAATATCAGTGTCAGAGAGTTGATTTGAAAAATCCTAGCAGCCTCACGACCGGTACCATATATCCAAACATCGTCTATGTTTATCAGACAACAAAGCCTAGTCTTCTCGCTCTATATCTATTTTTAGACTGTTGTGCGATATACGCTTACCAATACTGTTTTGCATTAGAACTGTGTCTACCACAGCTCAGGGTGGCGGAAATGGTAAACGCGTATGCACGGATTGCATAAGAACGCAGGCGCGGGTCCTGACTCTGAGCGATCTTTTTTCCAAAAAATCGTTTTTTCTGTGAGTTTATCATTTATTTGGTTACTCCAATATATGTTTCCACTCAGTCATTGCAAGACTGAACTTAGTTATGGCGACTTTACGACAAACCAATTAAAAATTAATAAATCGTTAAGTTTTTAGCTATTTATGAATATCTCACACTGCTGAAAATTTTAACATAAATTGCTGATCATGTTTCTGGAGACATGGAGAAAGAATTTTGTTTTTGCGTTTAGTAGAACTCGAGATATTCACGATTAAGTTCTACCCATTCTTCCACATAGTAAAGTGAGACGTATTCACGTCAAAAAAATGGTTCTTTAGGATCGATTTTTGCATCTTGAAAAAACAAGAACATACTTTCAAATAGGGACTATTGTAAAGGGTGATTTTTTAGGAGGTATAGCATTTGATTTTAAAACAAAACACGAAAAATCTTTATAGGAATCGATAGAACGATCAATATAATTTCGTGTTTGAAGATGATGTCATGCAAATGTTGGCCGAGGCTCCGCTTTAGAAACTGCAATATTGGCTTTCGGAGCGTTAATCGTAGCTGGTTTATTCTTGTAGACAAGAGCCTTAACGTGACCCCACAAGAAATAGTCTAAAGGTGTTGTCAAATAACACAATTTAGGCGTCGAATTGGAGGGCCCAAAACGTGAGATAAACTGTTCACCGAAGGCTTCTCTCAATTCGGTCATTGTTTCGCGTGCCGTGTTAGATGTGGCACCGTCTTGTTGAAACCACATGTCAGGCATGTCCAATTCTTCCATCCATTTCACCCATCGTCGCCTTTGAAGAAGTACGTCCCGAAGATGCCATCGGTCCATAATCCACACCAAACAGTGACTTCTGTGGAATGCATTGGTATCTTATGCAATGCTTCTGGCTGGTCTTCCCTCCAGATGCGGCAATTTCGCTTGTTGACGTATCCATTCAACCAATGATGATTCGATGAGCTTCGTCGCTGAACACAATTTTTCCGATAACAAAATGGATCTTCCTCCAACTTTTTCAGCGCCGATTCGAGATTAAATTGTAGGTCAAACGACAGTTCATGACTGAATTATGGACCAAACTGAACAAGTTTGAAAATGACACAAGACTCGACTCACGCGTGATCTGTCAAAAAGGATACCAGCAAAAAATGACCCTTTAGGTGCTAATTAGTTACGGTAATTTTTATTTGTTGCTATTTTTTTAGTACTCCGTTAGTTTATATGAAGTTGACAAAGAACCTCTCCTTAATAAGTTTGAAAATAAATCAAATCTCAGTGTATATGTTGCTTATTAGTTATTAATTAGTTACGGTAATTTTGAATTAACTGCTCAATTTATTCAAATTTTCTTTGAGTACTTCGCTTATGAACTTATATGAAGTTAACGAAGTACACGAAAGAAAAATTAAGCAACAAAGCCAAAATCATCGTAACTTATTAGCAACTACAAAGCAACAAATCATCCACTGTTTCGTATTTTTGTTTACGACCATATTTAGGAGAGATGCTTCGTTAACTTTGTATGAGCTTGGCGAAGTACACAAAAAAATTGAGTAACAAATTCAAAATTACCGTAACTAATTAGCAACTTATTAGCAATATGTTTACGTTTCATCCTTTGACTCATCAGCGCATAGCAGTACAAATTGAACTTCTTAATGCCAAACTCGGGAAAACTAATAACAACAAATTATTCACTGGGTTTCAATTAGTTTTCAAGTTTTTTTAGGAGCGGTGCTTTGTAAGCTTCATATAAACTTCCAAACTACCGTAACTAATTAACAACTAAGCAACTAAAAGCATTATTAGCACTAACAATTCACCTGTAGAGTCAACAGGGCGAAGCTTACGAAAACAAAAATACAACACACAGTATAATCATTCATTATGGTGAACTTGCGTATTTAATGTAAAAAGCTTTTTATAATCCACCCAGTGGTGTAATGACGCCTTTCTCATATCACTTATATTTTCAAAAACATCACTAGAAGATTCTGTTAAGATATCTTTTTTCAAACTTAAATAAAACCTTTTCTATTTGTAAACAGTTATATCAAGTTAATATAGATTGAAATATGACAATCCTGCACGCTATACAAAATTAGACAACGCTTGAACGCTGTTTGCTAGGCGGTGGCGTTTTCTTCTTCCGTACCGATGCGTACCAGTTTTGCATCGTTATTTTGTATGACGGTTTCAATGTTTTGATACTCATTGCCCAATAATTTCGGAGCTGGAAGTCGGATCTGGATGAAATTGCACAGTATTTCTCTGAGACACTGAGAGCTTTAATTTGAATCATAATTTGTAAGGATCGGTTTAACCGTTGCTGAGAAATCGGAGTGAGTTCCGTTCCTAAACGATCCTTCTTCACTATTATCGGTGCTTTCGAGAGCGAAAACCGGGAACTAGCAGTTCCAAAGTAGATTTACATATCCACTAATTAACAAGGTCTGCCAACTAGATGAATTTATCAGTCAGATTTATAAAAAAAATTGCACCTCGTTTTGCCATCACTAGTGAAAAAATACTCACGAAAATGAAAATTTTGCACTTATCGTGCTGTAATACCGGAACCGGAAGTCGGATCTGGATCAACTTTTCGGGGACTTTTTTTTAAAGATTTTCAAGACATTTTATTTGGTTCTTAGTTTGTAAAAATCGGTTTAGAAATTTCCGAGAAAATTGAGTGTGCATTTTCTACAGATTTGCACATGTAGCTTTGAAATTACGGGTCCGGAAGTCCGATCGGAATAAAATTCAGTAGAAGTACATGGGACCATAAGACCTACCTAGAATAAAACTACGGTACGGATTGGTCCACTATCCCCTTATTCTCCAGACCTGGCCCCCAGTGACTATTATCTATTTTCAAACCTGTAAAGGTTTGTTTCTCCAGGGAAAGAAATTTTCATCGAATGCTGAGGTCCTTTCAGAAACGGAAGCCTATTTTAAAGGCCTTGACAAATCTTTTTTTTTTCAAAGGGCATCAAAATGTTGGATGGGTCAAGTGTATCGGTCTAGATGGAGACTATACTGAAGAATAAAAAAGTTTTCGCGGTAAATAATCTACTTTTTCTTTGTTAGACCCGGGACTTCTCATTCCATGTAGTATTGTAAAACAATTTTAACATAAATACATGTTTATATTTCTAATTGTTAAGGAAACAGAATGATGTTTAGTACAACTAGAGATATTCTAGATACAAACAACATTCGGATCGTCAAAATCAAGCACATTCTTTGAAATTGCTTTAAAATCTATATAGAATTTTCATAATGACCTAAAAGAAAATGGCATATTCTTATTGATTACATTTTCTTTCGATTATTACGGCACATCTAGCAATCCTTCTCTCTAACTATTTTCAGAGAATAATAACTAAAACTATCATCTTTTCTATGCATTGAAAAAAAAATCATAAAAATACTGAACTATTCCGAAAGAAAATGAGCAAAGAAAATCAACCATTTGCACTTTGATAAAAATTAAACTTCTATACAGAAATGTTCATCGAATGCCAAAAAAATCCGAAAAAGATTTCATTTGTCATAATTTCATCAGTTCTTTTTTACAGCAGAGATACAAATAGGACTGTCAACCATCGAAACGAATCTCAGATCCCTACGATTTGAAATAAAAAAACGTCAAATTGAAATTTCTAAAGTCTATAAAATTTAACCGTTTGAAAGTATGGCCGATAATCAACTTCAGCAATGCGAATCATGCACCTCATCTTCAGCTGTTTTAGCCGAAAGAAGTACCTCAACTCTGGTGTATTCAACTTTAGATCAGCAGCACAATACAAACCATGGCACTCAACTCAACCTGATTAATTCTCGGCTGTTGGAAATCGATTTGAAAGTTAATCACTTAGAATACACCATCCAAGAAGCATTCCGAAATTTAGACCGAACCGTCGAACAACTTAAGGAATCGGTTGCCAAATTGACGGAACACGATTTTACTTTGGACGAACGAAATGTTGTGATCAATGTAAAGTTAGGTGGAAAAGAAATCAATTTAACTAGACACCCTACTGTGGAACCTGGATCGAACTATTCGGAGTCTCGCACCGACTTGGCGAGTTCATCATCGGACTCGAATGAAAGTAAGGAGCCGAAACGAAATAGTTTTGGTAGTGTTCTTTCAAAAATGAAACACCAGATGAAAAACGGTAAGTATTCAAATTAAGGTTCAAAAAAGTCCATGACTCAGATTAGAATCTTTTGTACAGCTTTCAGTGTTCCCTGTATCTTGACTCCAATCTTCGAAATCTATCCGGCCAAAATGTTTTCCAAAACTGCGAAGAAAGATCAGTAAGCTTTGAGTTTGGTTTGATTTGGTTTGACAGCTTGAAATCGTTTTCCCTTCTCAAGAGCATAAATTGTTGGTGCCCAATATGAAATGTCGCTGCAAGAACTATTTTTCAACAACACACAACAAATGGAATCCAGTGAGTCACTTCGAAGTGCTGAAGAACTCGAGCTCACCTCATCGATGGAAACGGTTCTGGACAATTCGGACGGACTGATCAAGTGCGAATCGTTCGAACGGTGCCCGTTCATTCAACATCAAATCAACAATTTTGAACGGAGACTTGAATCGTTGGAGGAAAAATTGGATCGGCTGGTTTTACAGCTTTCAGTGCCATCGAACAAAAAGATGATGGAAACCGATGATGACGACAGTCAAAGAGTGTTATTGATCTTCGAGAAATGACGACCGCTGAGTTTCTAAAAAAGCTGAGAGGTTGAATTCTTAAAGCATGATAATTTTTCTACAACGATGTTTCTGGTTCCAGTGAATAAAGCAGACATTGTCATCAAGTTCCAGTTGTTTCAAATCATTCACTGTATCCCTGGTATCACGCAGTGCCGTAGTGAGGGTGAGGCGAGCTTGGGGGCGCCAAAACACGATAAAACTAGTAAAAAATTGTTGCATTCCGGGAGAACTATAGAAATTAGATTTAAATTATTCAAGTTGGAATAAGTTTAAGATAAATCCGATGAGATGCCACCGTATTTATTTACATGAAAGTGCAACTCTGTAGCCATTCAGAACACAGAGACGCCATTCAGCGACTACCGTAACAATAATCTTTCATGATGGTTCTCTGTTGGATTGGTTGGTTTCCTCTGCTGATGTCTACTGTCGTGAAATGAGACCAGGGCAGTCTCATTCACTTGTTGGATACTGTAGAACTCAAATCGAAGACCTCAGCATTTCGAATACTGTTTACTTCTTATGGGTACTCAACCATTCTGGTATTATTGGGAATTATTGGGCTGATGGTTGAAACTTGCAAACTTGTGTTCAGTCAAAAACATTTTTACCAGATTTGAATTTGAAAAATTTCAAAATGTCAAGCATTATTGCAATATTCTGATCAGAGCGTGATGCTTCAGAATATTATTCGTGAGAGTTGTATGCATGGAAAACGATATGTTCGAACTGTTCCGCATTGACGCAATTACGTATCCGGGTTTTTGGTTCCCCATACGTGGTCTAATCTGCGCATGGAGTTCTTAAATTAATGGATATTGTATCATTTCTCATCGTAAGGGTAATGAGCTATAGTCAGAGGGGTTCATCGTTCTTCCTAGAGAAAATGAACCCTTCCTGTATTGAAACTGAATAGTGTTTAGGGTGGCAAACTCGCTTCTGCTCTTACATATTGGGAATCCGCTGGTAAAATCTGTGAAATCAATCATGGGTGTTGGAGGTTTCATGAAATGTGTTTTTTTTAGTTTTGTACTATTTGCCCATCTCACCCACTTCACAGTTTCTATCCATGTTTCTTTTATCCTTACCTTCCTATCAGGAAAATGGTAAGTAGCCACGGCAAGGCAAAAATCTCCAAATAACTAGGAGAACGTGCTATATGAGCCAATTAGTTCCGCTTATTAATTCTAAAAACATGATGGAATTGGTTAACATTTGTTATACAGTTAGTTTACAGCCATTTAGAATACAGAACTCAAGCGAAATTCTCAAAGACCAGAATCTGCAAACTACTTATTGAGCATTTAAGCAATTAGATTTTCTAAAAGTAAAAATTTTTCGGATTGATTTGCTCATTGAGAAAGTTCCCCTTCCATCAAAAAATTGATTTTTGAGTGAAATTGCCATTCCTGAAATTCCAAATTTGATAAAATGTGCGTGTGCATAGATTTCCGTACTATCCACTGATCTGCTATAGCTCATTTTCACATAGGACTACGTCTTTGTCTCTTTTTTTATAGAAGTGCGAATTCCAAATACGGAAAATAAGCCCGTGGTGGTCAATAAAACTATATATGAATGATCGAAATTTCAATTAATAATCAACAATGTTTAATTCTCCCTGTTTACCAAGCCGTTCTCATAACTTCCCCTAACAGAGACGACAATTTTGTATATGTAAATATGATCACTTTACATGTATATGTAAATATGATTACTTCACATCACATTGAAATTAGTATTGAGTATTGAGTATTTAGTACTGAGTATTGAGTATTGAGTATTGAGTATTGAGTATTGAATATTGAGTATTGAATATTGAGTATTGAGTATTGTTCGGGGGTTCGTAAAAAGAGGTAGTTCGTAAAAAAAGTTTACGTTATTTGGGATTTACTTCGTAAAAAAAGTTATGTATAATGAATGTGGAAACCGCGCATCACATGGCTATTTTCGGAACGGATGTGAAGAGTAAGTGCAAGAAAATGATTTTTGGGCTCGTTTCAAAATTCAAGATAGCGGCTTCCGGTTTATTGAGATTGCATTAAACCCCTAACAATATGGATATTTTCGGAACGGAATTGATGAGTAGATGTCGGAAAACGATGTTTGAGGTGGTTCTGAAATTCAAGATGGCGACTTCCGATTTGTTTATATTACTTGAAAACCCTTAAAATATGGATATTTACGGAACGGAATTGATGAGTAGATGTCAGAAAATGATGTTTGAGGTGGTTCTGAAATTCAAGATAGCGACTTCCGGTTTCTTGATATTCCTTGAGAACCCTTACAATATGAGTATCTTCAGAACGGAATTGATGAGAAGATGTCGGAAAACGATATTTAAGGTGGTTTTGAAATCCAAGATGGCGACTTCCGGTTTGTTTATATTCCTTGAAAACCCTTAAAATATGGATATTTTCGGAATGGAATTGGTGAGCAGATGTCAGAAAATGATGTTTAAGGTGGTTTTGAAACTCAAGATGGCGACTTCCGGTTTGTTTATATTCCTTGAAAACCCTTAAATATGATTTTTTTCAGAACGGAATTGATGAGTAGATGTCGGAAAACGATGTTTGAGGTGGTTCTTAAATTCAAGATGGCGACTTCCGGTTTATTTATATTCCTTGAAAACCCTTACAATATGGGTATCTTCGGAACGAAATTGATGAAAAGATGTCGGAAAACGATGTTTGAGGTGGTTCTGAAATGCATAACAGTGACTTCCGGTTTATTAGTATTACTTGAAAGTTTTTGCTGTATTCCTTGAACTTGGTATTCCTTGGAAACATTATACCGGAAGTCACTTCATTGAATTTTGAAACGAGCTCAAACATCGTTTATTGGTATCCAATATGTTCCGGAAATGTCTTTGTTTTAAGGGTTTTTAAGGGATATCAATAAACCGGAGAGTGGATTTTTAAGGAATATCAAGAAACCGGGAGTCATCATCTTTGATTTCAGAACTACCTCAAACATCATTTTCCGACATCTACTCATCAATCCCGTTCCAAAAATACCCATATTGTAAAGGTTTTCAAGAAATATCAAGACACCGGAAGTCGCCATCTTGGATTTCGAAAATACCTCAACCACCACTTTCCGGAATCTACTCTTTAAACCCTTTCCAAAAATATCCAAATTATAGTAGTTTCCATGGAATATAAGTGAGTCGGAAATCGCTTTCGATTTATGCCAAAACCTCTTTTTGCGAGTAGGTTCGTAAAAAAAGTTTACGTTATTTGGGATTTGGTTCGTAAAAAGAGTTACGTACAAAAATGTAACGTATAAAAAGTGTTCGTAAACGAAGGTTAGAGTGTATTGAGTAATGAGTATTGAGTATTGACTATTGAGTGTTGAGTATTGAGTGTTGAGTGTTGAGTGTTGAGTGTTGAGTATTGAGTATTGAGTGTTGAGTATTGAGTATTGAGTATCATGTATTGAGTATTGAGTATTGAGTATTGAGTATTGAGTATTGAGTGTTGAGTATTGAGTATTGAGTATCATGTATTGAGTATTGAGTATTGAGTATTGAATATTGAGTATTAAGTATTGTGTATTGGGTATAGAGTATTGAGTATTGAGTATTGAGTGTTGAGTATTGAGTATTGAGTATCATGTATTGAGTATTGAGTATTGAGTATTGAATATTGAATATTGAGTATTGAGTATTGAGTATTGTGTATTGGGTATAGAGTATTGAGTATTGAGTATTGAGTATCATGTATTGAGTATTGAATATTGAATATTGAGTATTGAGTATTGAGTATTGTGTATGGGGTATAGAGTATTGAGTATTGAGTATTGAGTGTTGAGTATTGAGTATTGAGTATCATGTATTGAGTATTGAGTATTGAGTATTGAATATTGAATATTGAGTATTGAGTATTGAGTATTGTGTATTGGGTATAGAGTATTGAGTATTGAGTATTGAGTGTTGAGTATTGAGTATTGAGTATCATGTATTGAGTATTGAGTATTGAGTATTGAATATTAAATATTGAGTATTGAGTATTGAGTATTGTGTATTGGGTATTGAGTATTGAGTATTGAGTATTGAGTGTTGAGTATTGAGTATTGAGTATCATGTATTGAGTATTGAGTATTGAGTATTGAATATTGAATATTGAGTATTGAGTATTGAGTATTGTGTATTGGGTATAGAGTATTGAGTATTGAGTATTGAGTGTTGAGTATTGAGTATTGAGTATCATGTATTGAGTATTGAATATTGAATATTGAATATTGAGTATTGAGTATTGAGTATTGTGTATTGGGTATAGAGTATTGAGTATTGAGTGTTGAGTATTGAGTATTGAGTATCATGTATTGAGTATTGAGTATTGAGTATTGAATATTGAATATTGAGTATGGAGTATTGAGTATTGTGTATTGGGTATAGAGTATTGAGTATTGAGTGTTGAGTATTGAGTATTGAGTATCATGTATTGAGTATTGAGTATTGAGTATTGAGTATTGAATATTGAATATTGAGTATTGAGTATTGAGTATTGAGTATTGAGTATTGAGTGTTGAGTATTGAGTATTGAGTATTGAGTATCATGTATTGAGTATTGAATATTGAATATTGAGTATTGAGTATTGAGTATTGTGTATTGGGTATAGAGTATTGAGTATTGAGTGTTGAGTATTGAGTATTGAGTATCATGTATTGAGTATTGAGTATTGAGTATTTAATATTGAATATTGAGTATGGAGTATTGAGTATTGTGTATTGGGTATAGAGTATTGAGTATTGAGTGTTGAGTATTGAGTATTGAGTATCATGTATTGAGTATTGAGTATTGAGTATTGAATATTGAATATTGAGTATTGAGTATTGAGTATTGTGTATTGGGTATAGAGTATTGAGTATTGAGTATTGAGTGTTGAGTATTGAGTATTGAGTATCATGTATTGAGTATTGAGTATTGAGTATTGAGTATTGAATATTGAATATTGAGTATTGAGTATTGAGTATTGAGTATTGAGTATTGAGTGTTGAGTATTGAGTATTGAGTATTGAGTATTGAGTATTGTGTATTGGGTATAGAGTATTGAGTATTGAGTGTTGAGTATTGAGTATTGAGTATCATGTATTGAGTATTGAGTATTGAGTATTGAATATTGAATATTGAGTATGGAGTATTGAGTATTGTGTATTGGGTATAGAGTATTGAGTATTGAGTGTTGAGTATTGAGTATTGAGTATCATGTATTGAGTATTGAGTATTGAGTATTGAATATTGAATATTGAGTATGGAGTATTGAGTATTGTGTATTGGGTATAGAGTATTGAGTATTGAGTGTTGAGTATTGAGTATTGAGTATCATGTATTGAGTATTGAGTATTGAGTATTGAATATTAAATATTGAGTATTGAGTATTGAGTATTGTGTATTGGGTATTGAGTATTGAGTATTGAGTATTGAGTGTTGAGTATTGAGTATTGAGTATCATGTATTGAGTATTGAGTATTGAGTATTGAATATTGAATATTGAGTATTGAGTATTGAGTATTGTGTATTAGGTATAGAGTATTGAGTATTGAGTATTGAGTGTTGAGTATTGAGTATTGAGTATCATGTATTGAGTATTGAATATTGAATATTGAGTATTGAGTATTGAGTATTGTGTATTGGGTATAGAGTATTGAGTATTGAGTGTTGAGTATTGAGTATTGAGTATCATGTATTGAGTATTGAGTATTGAGTATTGAGTATTGAATATTGAATATTGAGTATGGAGTATTGAGTATTGTGTATTGGGTATAGAGTATTGAGTATTGAGTGTTGAGTATTGAGTATTGAGTATCATGTATTGAGTATTGAGTATTGAGTATTGAGTATTGAATATTGAATATTGAGTATTGAGTATTGAGTATTGAGTATTGAGTATTGAGTGTTGAGTATTGAGTATTGAGTATTGAGTATCATGTATTGAGTATTGAATATTGAATATTGAGTATTGAGTATTGAGTATTGTGTATTGGGTATAGAGTATTGAGTATTGAGTGTTGAGTATTGAGTATTGAGTATCATGTATTGAGTATTGAGTATTGAGTATTTAATATTGAATATTGAGTATGGAGTATTGAGTATTGTGTATTGGGTATAGAGTATTGAGTATTGAGTGTTGAGTATTGAGTATTGAGTATCATGTATTGAGTATTGAGTATTGAGTATTGAATATTGAATATTGAGTATTGAGTATTGAGTATTGTGTATTGGGTATAGAGTATTGAATATTGAGTATTGAGTGTTGAGTATTGAGTATTGAGTATCATGTATTGAGTATTGAGTATTGAGTATTGAGTATTGAATATTGAATATTGAGTATTGAGTATTGAGTATTGAGTATTGAGTATTGAGTGTTGAGTGTTGAGTATTGAGTATTGAGTATTGAGTATTGAGTATTGTGTATTGGGTATAGAGTATTGAGTATTGAGTGTTGAGTATTGAGTATTGAGTATCATGTATTGAGTATTGAGTATTGAGTATTGAATATTGAATATTGAGTATGGAGTATTGAGTATTGTGTATTGGGTATAGAGTATTGAGTATTGAGTGTTGAGTATTGAGTATTGAGTATCATGTATTGAGTATTGAGTATTGAGTATTGAATATTGAATATTGAGTATTGAGTATTGAGTATTGTGTATTGGGTATAGAGTATTGAGTATTGAGTATTGAGTGTTGAGTATTGAGTATTGAGTATCATGTATTGAGTATTGAATATTGAATATTGAGTATTGAGTATTGTGTATTGGGTATAGACTATTGAGTATTGAGTGTTGAGTATTGAGTATTGAGTATCATGTATTGAGTATTGAGTATTGAGTATTGAATATTGAATATTGAGTATGGAGTATTGAGTATTGTGTATTGGGTATAGAGTATTGAGTATTGAGTGTTGAGTATTGAGTATTGAGTATCATGTATTGAGTATTGAGTATTGAGTATTGAGTATTGAGTATTGAATATTGAGTATTGAGTATTGAGTATTGAATATTGAATATTGAATATTGAGTATTGAGTATTGAGTATTGTGTATTGGGTATTGAGTATTGAATATTGAAGTATCCAATTTGAATCACTTCGTCCAGCTCAGACATTCTGAATGAATGTGCCCAAACAAAGGGTTTAAAGTATAGTGTTGTAAGCTATGAGATTTATTGCTTTTCAGGTTAAGTTGATTCTCTGCTGGCATTTCTGTTTCAGATACCTAACATGACATCCCCAGGTGCCTTTGGAGTCGAACCAGACCCCGAGATATTTGAATGTGAAGACCTGAGCTATGGTTTCACCCCTTAGTTGAAGCTGTAGTTGTGCTGGTTCTCGCTTCCTTGAAAATACGACCAGCTCAGTTTTCTCCGTAGAGAACTCGATACCCATTTGAAGAGCCCATGTCGACAAGTTGTCGAGTGTATCTTGCAATGGTCCTTGGAGATCGGCAGCTTTGGGTCCTATAATAGACACAACGCTGTCGTCGGCAAGTTGTCTTAGCGTGCAAGATGTGCTGATACATTCATCAATGTTGTTTTCGTAAAAATTGTATAAAAGGGGGCTTAAGCATGAGTCCTGAGGACCCATGTAAAATAACTGAATCGTATTGTCGACAAATTACCATGCGCGAAATACATGTGTTTCTCGGACAATAGATTATACAAAAAGTTATTCAAAACTGGCGAAAGACCATGCTGATGCAACTTCTCAGACAGGATATTTATATAAACTGAGTCGAAAGCCCCCTTGGTATCTAGGAAAACTGATGCCATTTGTTCTTTACGAGCAAATGCCTGTTGAATTTCTGTTCAGAGCAACGCAAGACAATCGTTCTTTCCTTTGCCCTTGCGGAAGCCAAATTGTGTATCTGAAAGCAAACCATTAGTCCCGGCCCAATTGTCTAGGCGAAATAGAATCATTTTTTCGAACAATTTTCGGATACAGGAAAGCATAGCAATCGGCCTATACGAATTGTGATCGGAGGCTGGTTTCCCTGGTTTTTGAATGGCGATCACTCTCACTTGTCCCCAGTCGTGTGGGACAATATTACTCTCTAGGAACTCGTTGAATAAATTCAGCAAGCGTCTTTTTGGCGGTGTCAGGCAGATTCTTCAACAAGTTGAATTTGATTCTGTCTAGCCCCGAAGCCTTATTGTTACATGACAGGAGCGCAAGTGAGAACTCTACCATTGAAAATGGTGTTTCGTTTCTGTTTGATGACGTGACGCGGGTGATCTTCTGCTCCGGAACAGAGTCAGGACATACTCTTTTAGCGAAATCGAATATCCAGCGGTGAGAATATTCCTCACTTTCGTTCGTGGTATTATGGTTGCGCATTCGTCGGGCCGTATTCCAAAGAGTGCTCATTGATGTTTCTCTCGACAATCCCTCTACGAACCGACACCAATAACCGCGTTTCTTAGCTTTAATCATGCTTTTCATTTTAAAATCTAACGACGCGTATTTTCGATAGTTATCTGGTGTTCCATTTTTTCTAAACGCGATGAAAGCTGAAGTTTTTTCTACTTTCAGTTCTGAGCACTCTTTGTCCCACCACGGGTTGGGAGGATGGATGTAAGTTTTCGCGCCGGGTACACGTTTGGTCTGAGATTGTATCGCGGTATCGAGAATCAAGTCAGCCAGAAACGTATACTCTTCCTCCGGAGGAAGTTATTATGTTAACTAATTTCTCAGATATCGAATTTGCGTAGTATTTCCAATCAATATTTCATACGAAACATTGATTGTCTCCAATGATCTCAATCCGCTGGTGATTGAAATTACGATCGGCAAATGATCGCTACCGTGGGGATCAGGGATTACCTTCCACTTGCAATCCAACCGTAGCGATATCGAAAAATGGAAAGATCCAGTACACTTGGTTTCGCTGGTGGTGCAGAAATCCGTGTCATTTCTCCCGTATTCAAAATGGTCATATTGAAGTTATCGCAAAGATCATAGATCAAAGTTGATCTGTTATCATCATGAAGACAGCCTTATCCCGTACCATGAGAGTTAAAGTATTCTAAAACTAACGTTGGTGCAGGAAGGAGAGTTATGAGGTCGCAAAACCGTCGGTACCCAATCGAGGCTCTTGGGAAATGTAGACGGAAGCAATGCAAAGGTTGTAAAATTTTCTTGAATTTTGAATTATTTCGAAATAGATTTAACGTCAGTTTATGCTGATTCATCATTTTGCTTTATAAACATTACAAAGAATTGTCCGTTTGGCTGAAATATGATCTTTGAATGGTTTTCAATAGGCTTTTGTGGAGTTTACTGTCTCAAGAGGTGATTTATGATATAACACTCAACACTGCTACATGTATCTAATAAAATTACAAATGTTGCTTGAGATAACCTTACAGAATAATGAAATCATGTCAGTTCGTTTTCATGGTGTTGGTTAAAAATGGCGAATATTTTTGAGTTCGCCTCGGGCGCCAGAAACGCTCACTACGGTTCTGTACGGTATCAGTAAAAGAAACCGCTTCTATCTCGCATTTTTGCTACGGACTCGAAAAATTGAGTACCAACAAAAACATCCACCGTCTGCTTGAAATGTCAAAACAATCCCACCGAGTTGTGATTGAACACAAATGTTTCGACTCGGTCCTAACTTCAACATCTGAAAAAAAAAACCCTTTCGATGTCTGCCTCCCAGCATCGGAACCAGTCGGGAGCTTTGCGTTGGAACATTACACGAAACCGAACATTTTACATGATGCAGCTGGGGTCATTTATTTAGTCGAACTGTTCAGAACACCGTCCAGCTCTAGAGGCATAGTTTTCATCTGAATCACAATCCCGCAGCACGATGACGAGAGAAAGAAAATACTCTAGTAAAAAGACTGTAGTTTGAAATCAAACTTATCTCTCAGGATTGTTAAAATTAATTTGAATTTGATTCTTTCTAAACAACCGGTACACCGAAAGTAAAGACATCAATCTTCTGTGCGGCGACGGCGGCGGCACTTCACTAAACGGGAACTGCGCGAACGTTGAAAAACGACTTTTCCCTTTGGCAGCTTCAATTGACTCCGAATGGAATCCAGCTGGTGAGTCATGGTTTTTGGTTAAGAAAGAGTAAAAAGCATTGAAAACAACTCGACAGATAGAACAACGAATGAACACACAAAAGGATAATTGAGAGTAGCAAAACCACTGAACAAACTAATTTCCTTGGGCTTTGCGTGCTGAAGACCCTTTATTCTAATTATTTTGTTTTTCTCTTGAGGTCTCGTTCGGTTATAAAATCCCTACTAGTTTGACAAATTTTCTTTCGTTACCGGTTCCAAACGAACGACTTGACGGATCTCAGGATCGCACATATTTTTCACAATATCCAGTTTTTAACACTTCTCTAAGCTAAGGAATTACTCTATCTGGACACAAGTCGAACAACAGTTTCTGCCGTGTTCCTCAACGGACTACGGATTTTGTCGTATTGCTGCTTCAAATCTAACTATCTAACTGTGAAGTCTTCGTAGCTTGCCTTGTCTGGTGGTTGTTGGTTTATTTCGTTATCACACCTCCTGCTTTGTGGATGACGAAGTCTTTTAAAATTGCTGGAATTCATAAAACAACCTGTCTGTTTGTGTTAGTACCTACTGTCAGTAAACAACGAACAACGACAACCTTCGCCGGAGGTCCCTTCAGGAGGAAGAAACCCTTGAGATGAAGTGCCTTGAGCCAGATCAGATAGCAGCCGGTGAAGAGAGTGAAAGTTGTTAACTAGAAAAAGAATAAGAACGATGGTCTTTTCTACAACCAGGTACAATCGGAGATTGTTTATAGAACTTATCTATTGAAATTATCTTCCCGTTGAAATGAGGCCTTATTCAGTCGGTAATACAAGACACGATGACTCAGGTGCCGGGGTTTTTCTTTGTTTTATAAGGGTAAGCATCACCTGACATTATCAGGTTCAAGACAATGCGTATGATATGCCTTATCAGAAACGCTGAGATGGTTAATGATGGTTATTCACATGCAGAAAGCACATTTCTGCAAATAGAAAAAAACTTTAAGTCTACTTTGCGGTTCATTTTGAATCGTTAGGTGACCTAACAATTCAACATAGACTGCTAGACACTGATGAGAAGAAGACGAAACGAAAATTAAAAACCTCTTCTTAATCTACCTAGTAGCCTAGTCATGCAAACAATGTCATTAGAACATACTTTTTTCATTAAAATAATTTCTGACACGAATTTGGGAATTGTATGGTTGTTACGAAAAATTTCAAAATCAAAACGCGCGAAATTTTTTTACACCACTATTTTTATGCAAATGATACTTCACGCAGAACTTGAGAATCCACATGAATATAATTTACAAATCTGCATAAGTTTGACATACAAATAATAAATAATAATACAACAAAGACATCAAACAACTCAGATCAACCGTTATAGCATAATAAAAGAAAGCAAAATCATAGTACCATCATTAGCAGCAGTGGTGCTAGATATATTAAGGAACGAGCCAAGGTTCGGACCTTGTGTCGGTTTTCCTTTAATAACTTTTTTTACAAATTTCGGATTGTTTTGAAGTCTTCGAAATTTCTCTTCCTCAATAAATTTCATACAAAAATGACACTGCGCACTGCTTTTTAGAGTTCAAAGGTTGATGTCTAGCCGATTTTTTACCTTTTTTTTATATATATAAAAAATAGGTATTGAATTCGCTCAAACTTTCGAAAAATTTTCCGAGGCCCGGAGGGCCGAATGTCATATACCAATCGATTCAGCTCGACGAACTGAGCAAATGTCCGTGTGTGTGTGTGTGTGTGTGTGTCTGTATGTGTGTTGTCAACTAAGAGGTCGAGATCTCAGAGATGGCTGGACCGATTTTGATCAAACTAGTCGCAAATGAAAGGTCTCCCCGTCACCCAAAACGCTATTGAATGGTTTTGAGATAGGATGTTTACTTTTTGAGTTATACGGAGTTTTATGTCAAAATTTTCAGTTTTTTGACAGTATCTGTCACAATTGACCTTGAAAACAGAATATGTTTTTAGACTTAGATTCCGCACGGTAATACCTATCCAACAAGCCATAGTTTGTTAAAATCCGTCCATTTTTAACGGAGATATCAAAATTTTTGTGTAAACGACTTTTCCCCTTATTCCAGCAGTAGAAGTTTTGAGCACTCTATGACAAAGAAATGCTTGGGAGCAACGGAAAACACGATTTTTATACTGTGACATACAATTGTTTCTAAGTGCCCAAAAAACTGTGTACAGCATCCTTTTTCATGACAATTTGCCTTGGACCGATTTAAGCACGGTTCGTTTTTGGCAACATAATCGTTCGAATATGGCATTTATAAACCAGATGATATCCGACAAAAGCTGGAAGAACATAACTTACATATACCATACGACTCAGTTCGTCGAGATCAGCAAATGCGTGTGTGACAAATAATTTTACTCAATTTTTTGGGAGATGGCTAAACCGTTTTCTACAAACTCAGATTCATATGAAAAGTAGTATACTTCCAAATTTGGATCCGACTTCTGATTTCGGAACCACAGGATGACATGTGAAACGAAATTAAAATAATGCAATTCATTCTTCTCGTAGATGGCTGAACCGATCTAAGATTCAAATGAAATCTAAGAATCATCTATGATTCAAATGAGAGGTCTTAAAATCCTATAAAAATTATTCAGATCCGATTTCTGGTTTAGGAGATACAGGGTGATTAGTATAAAAATGTCCATTTGACATAAATTGTTCAGGTTTATCGGGTTGGCAAATTTGGATAGTCGACTACCAAATAAATTTATTTCAGTTTAAGCGGTATTCTTTTTTGGATTCGGAATGTACCCCCAAATTTTAATTCGCACTACAATTTCTCAAAGATGTCTACACACTCCTCAGGTGAATTTATCTGATTTTGGCTACACCGATCTTAGAACTCCGGATCCAGCTTCGAATCGTTTCTCAAAGTTTAATCATTTTTTCAAAAAGGCCAAATCGAACTTCAAAAACAAAAATTCAAATTAAAGGACTTAAGGTCCCATACAAAATTGGTGAATTTTATCCGATTCTGGAATTACAGATGATGAATTTTTAAAATTCATACCGATATAGAAGATGTAAATTGTTTGGCGTATTAATTTATGGCCATTCGAATCATTTTGGGTTATGCTGGTTCCTGAATACCGGCTCTGGAAGTATCTCACAATCTCATGGAATGTTCAATCGAATGTCACACGTTAAGATTGAAATTCGATACGATTTGCAGATTCGAAATTACAGGGTAATGAGTGATTAAAATCTCAATTTGCCGTTTGAAACGACGATAATTAAAATAATGTCATGAGAACTAAAACACCTAAGAATATCCATGCAAAAAAACACATATGGATTGATAAAAAAGGTATCATCTCACTGCTAGGTGGATTAATCACGTTTTTTTTTGTAAAAATTGAATTTCTTGATACTAAATCTCATACAAACTTTAAACATCGGGCGCAAAAATATGGTTTCTCAAAACAAGCGGAAATTTTGTATTGTGCTTATGGGCAGGGATGCAAACGGTAGCGGTAGAATACATTTATCCTTGTACATTCTACACATTCAAAATTCTACAGCCTGCTACAACTGCTTGATGGTACATTTACCGCAGAGAGAGTACCAGCGACGATCATAACGGTACAGGTAGAAACAAATTTTGCTCTAATTCATTCTACCGTTTCTTGAAAACTCCCGTAGATTTCAAAAATGTACTGTAGCTTCCTAACCGGCAACGAAAAAAAAGTATTCTACTGCGGACAAAAATGTACTCTACTGCGGATGAAAAAGTACTTTACAGCTGCGGACGAAAATGTATTCTACCGCTGTACTTTACGGTGTTTGTTCAGAAGGTGTGTTTTGAAAGGTTGATTAAATTAATCTTTCACATGCATAAGTATTATTTTTGCGTAAGGACAAACTATTGATCTATTTGAACAACTGATTATATTTTATTGAACTAGGAATTCGTTGATATTATTCTTTAATCTTTTTGAACGATGCAATTTGTTATTTGGTATCAAGACCTGTTTTTACGTGAAGAATTGCATTTGCATGAGCCTATCTTGTAAAATTTTTGTGTTGACTATATTTTGTGTTTAGAATAATACAGACTAATAAAAAATTAAAATTTATGGCTATTGAAATGCATTCATCTTACATAGGGTTATTGTATTAGTAATCATTTCATTTGTGGAGCTACCACGTCATTTTCAGGATTACGCGACTACCAATCAACAAATTATGATAAAATCGGATGAAATATCTTTGTTTCGGCTCTGAAAAATCAGATTACGGCATATATGTGCAAATTAAATTTCGGATAATTACATAATTTACTGAAATTGAAAAGCTAATAACGATTTCAGATAGATATAGTCTCCGATATCTGAATATTTTTCATGTTTTGGGTAGTAAGCCTAATGTTTTTTCGAGCACACTTAAATAAATTGATTTTGTGGGACCAAAGATGATATTTTACCAGGTTTTAATCCAAACCGACTAAAATAGCACTAATGCTCTATAGCTTACCAATCTCGTGTATTTACAATTTGTATGTAAATGTCCTCAAATTTCAGTATGGAGCGATAAATAAATCAGTATAAAATTATGAAGAAATGAGTCTCAGTTCAGCTCTACCGATCGATCGGTAAATGATACTTTTTACTGATCTTATTGTTGAGCTGTTAGAAAGTCAGCAATATTTTAACGATTTTTTTCATATTAGTGATATATCGTGGGTGTTAGTTCTACCTAACCTAACCTAACAATTATCATAAAGGTTTCCGTTTGACAGAGTCAGTGCAGTTGGAATTATTTGTGTATCAGAGATTTAATTTTCTTCGAGTTTACTTAAGTGGCTCTAGGCATGTAAATATACTAGATATTTTATAACACTAGGTGCATTTGTTTCTTGGGAAGCTTTCGATTGATATAACCGATTTTGACTCAATTCGGTGTTTAGTGCGTAACAGATTGAAAAGTGTAAAAAACGGTATTGGTCATAAGTCAACACTTTTCCGGTGGTCCTTAGGTTGCTGTCAGAGAAAACGCGATATGCGAAGCACCAACTTTTCTCATTCTAATACGAAACCTTTGGAGAAATAATATAAATGAACAATCAGCTGACGAGGATAGCAAGTCAGCGATCATACCAATGGAAATAAATTTGGATGATCTGCATGTTATAACACAGTACAAAACTTTTTTTTAATACATCTGATTGACGGTTGTACAAATAGAGTATAATGAATCTAACTATGGCAGTTTAAGTTACTATTCTAATCTGTTTCTTTAGTACTGTGTTTAATTATTGATTATATTTTATTGTGAACCGCACTCATTAATCCGTTAATTTGTTCTTAAAATAAAAAAAAACCTTCTAACAGGCAGAGTTTCGAGTATTTCCATTCCGAGTGAGTTTTTCATTCTTTTCGATCGAAATACTAATTGATTTTATTATTTTGTTCATATCACGGTTTGAATTATTTTACACGTATAAATATGTCATTTCGGAACTAGTCTTTCAATTTTATACGAAGTTAGTGAGAATCGATCAAACCATTTCAAAAATATCTTTCGCCCACTACTTTCCGGAACCAGTAAAGTCGAATTGAGTTTACTTGTCTATCAATTAACAAGTTCAGAAAACATGAATAATTTATTGAACTAATCACACAGTCACCGTGCGAACTAAGTGAACTGATTCAAACTCTCGGCCCTACGAGCCTCTATTCAAAAGTTGATTCTCACAGCGATTACATAATTTCTTTATTTGAAATACATAAATAATTCTGCAACTTAATAATTTTACTTCAAAACATTTTTTGTTCGAAAAAAATAATTCATTAATACCCTCTGGCAAAACCAACCATTAATACCTCCTGGCAACGATCAAAAGCTTAGAACCGGGGTTAAATAAATGGTATTAGCAATACTACTTTATAAACATTCTGAATAAGCGAAAATCATCTTTAAAATAGCGGAAAAACATAGGCAATGTGCTGCGCTTACTGTTCTTCGATACCACTGTTAACTACCGCGGTAAAGTACATTTTTCTATCGCACTAATGTACTTTTTTCTACACCGGCAAAGTATATTTTTCTACCGTAGCGAGCTACATTTTTTGTGCTACAGTAGCGCGAACAAGGAGACAGTAAAATTTAGAAAGATAGAATTTCTACCTACCTCAAGCGGCGGTGATTTCGGCGGTAGTTTTTAACGCGATACTGCTTCGCATGCCTACTGTAATAGAATTTTAGTTTGGATGCAGTAGCGTGGTACAGTACGAATAATAGAAAATGTAAATGTGGGTTAACAGACTACAGTAATAAAGAAGGGGAGGCAGTTTGCATCCTTGCTTATGGGACCCAAAAGGAACACGAAAAGTTTAGTGGAGCTGAAAACAATATTTTGTCCAACCCTAGTGCACAAACACGGCCATTTTCCGATCTCGTCGAGCTGAGTCGAATGGTATACAACACTATTGGATGCAAAACTCACATTTAATCAGCATCGTTCTGCTTTAATATCTAAGGCAACGAAACAACTCGGATTCGTAGCTAAAATCAGCAGAGATTTTAAGGATCCACATTGTTTGAAGGCGTTATACTGTTCCTTAGTGCGACCATTGCTGGAAAATGCCAGTTTGGTATGGAGTCCATATCAACTCGTTTGGAACTTGCGGATTGAGCGTGTTCAGAAAAGATTTATTCGGCTTGCGCTAAGAGACCTTCCCTGGCGAAATCCCTTGGATCTGCCACCGTACCCTGATCGATGTCGCCTGTTAGGTCTTGACACTCTGGAACGACGAAGGAAGATTCAACAAGCTGCGTTTGTGGCGAAGATTATCAACGGCGAAATCGACTCTCCAAAAATCCTGTCTCTCATCGACTTCCGGGTTTCACAACGAACTCTACGATCAACAGGTTTGCTACAACGAAGATTCCATCGGACATCGTTTGGAGCCAACGAACCTATTGCAGCGTGTGTTCGAACTTTCTCCCTAGTTGAAAATTTATTCGATTTTGGTGAATCATCGCACAAGTTTGTTCAGAAAGTGTCGCAATCCTCGATTTTATAACTTAACTTTATATTCATTAAGACTTTTATTGTCAGATGGAACAAGCAAACAAATAAACAAATAAACTAGGGGTCTCCGGAGATCCGATCAAAAGTCGGGTTTTTCAACAATTATATTAACTTTCTATGGAGAACAGTAAAACGATTATGTACCCTAAGAACAAAATTAGGCTAACCCCTGAACGAGAAAGACCTTGGCAAAAATTAACCTGCAAACGACGAGTGAAATATTTCAAGCATTGCTACACGATCTGGAACAGAACAGATGCAAATCCTACTTAAATTTTCAACCATTTTTCCACATTTATCAGACAATAATCGGACGGTGTCTTGCTTGAACTTTGAGACGAGTGAGGCATAATATTCCTTCCTCTTGTGTCCAAGTAGTATTTGTTCGCAAATGACTTGTTCCAAGTCTCATATTCAGATCAGTCAAGCTTCTCTATTCGTTTAAAACGAATTATTTCGGTACGTAACAATGATCCTTCGATGGTTCGAAATAATTCGTAGTGGATGGAATAATCAGAAATCATTTCAATCATGACACGTAAAAATTCGGTCGCTTCTTGTTCGGTAGGAATGTTACCTTATTTATTTCTATTAACTTGTCGGCTGTTGGAAGATATTTTTTACTCAGGCCTATTTGCGTACAAGCTTTAAGTGGCCGATTGAGCCGATTTTTTAAATAATTTTTTTTAGTTGGATCTCGTTGTCACCCTTTTTCTAGGGGGAGAGGAGCTTCCATTTCCCTCCTGCGAGGATTGGTATAGTTGTCTCCTTGTCCAGTTTATCACATGGCTTACCGTAGTGAACAGCTTTTTGGCAATATTGACATGTGGCCATCTGATTGTCATAGGTAACAAGTGATTGGCACGGGATTCTTGTATTTACGTATTTTAGAATACCGGGGAAAAAGTTCTTCTACTTTTCTTTTTCGATAGAGAGAATCTCTCCGTATTGGGACATAGTTTTGCGAATATAAGGATCGATGACGCTTGAGGGAAGATCACGCACACGCACTTCTACGGCACTATCTTCCATATATACTGGAATGTTGTACTAAATGTTCTCGTGCTCCACATAGTGCACATTGTTATTGTCTTTTGCGAATTGAATTGCATCCAACTCTTTATAGAACTGGATGTAAGCAACATTATTCGTCTTATTGCATTGAAGTAAATGCACACGTTTAATGTCAAGATGCATTTGCTACTTAAGCAAACCTTCAAGTTCTTGTATCGAAGGTCGAATTTAGCACTGCCTGAAGTCAACAACAATTGTATTCTTTCGTGTCGGCGGTAACTTTTTTTCGTTTGGTTCACTCATGTCGAGGTCGTTCTATTGTTCACTACACAATACTGTACTTGGTTTCTTCTGTCCCGAACGTAAGCGGTTTTGTTTTATCGACTGACTTGGATGAGATGTAAAACCGAACTGGCTGTTGGAAGATGTTTATCGAAGCAAGAGAAACGAAGGAAAAACATTTTTTTTCGAAATATTTCCCACAAATCGCTGAAAATATCTAAATCAACTATAGCGTCCAGCAAAAGAGTGGCCAGCGTTTTCAGGCATAATCGTAAACTTTGGGGCATAATAGTAAACAATGATGTCGAATAGAGTGCACACTTCAGCGTCTAGAGCCAACAATATTTGTCCAGTGAACAGTGACCACCAAAATTGATGACCGTTTTTCAATTGAATTTCGAACATATCAATAATAAATTTTATACGGACCTTTACTGTCCATACTCGCATATCTGTCCTAAAGGGATTTTCGACATTTTTGATTTAGCTTGACAAATGAGGTCTGTCACTGAAAATTTTTTAGAAACTGCAATATTTTTAGAAACTGCAATAATGATCCAGAAAAATATGAACAAAATATCAACTCTTGTATGTCCTATATGAAAAGTACCCACACATGGATCAGGGTCATTTCGCCGAAAGCCGTTTCGCCGAAAGGGTCATTTTGCCGAATACTGAAATCGTCTTAAAATCGTAATTGGAATTGATTTAAAATACAAATGGAAAATGATAGCGTTTACGCCCGTTTTGTTGATCTACAATTTTACTTCTTGAATAAAGATTAACTCTTGTACTCTTAAATAAAGAATGATTCATGGATCTCAAAACGGAGTTCCCAAGAAAATTTGTTGAATATTAGCTACTAAACATCAAAGCAATTGTATGTTTGTTTCTACCACGCAAAAGTATCTGATATTTTCCGTTTATTAAGCGAAAATGAAAAAAAATCTATTGCGACTACGCCACATCGTTTTGGTTCATATGCTGTCCGACCTCGCTACCGTTCGTTCGGACCTAAATAAAGCAAAAAAAAATAGCTTTGAGTAGACCGGGCAATCTAGGCGGTTTCAGGTTTGAATGCAAGAGGCCGCCGCTTCCGACAGTGGGTCGTCGACCGACTCAGCTGGCGTCGCCTCGCCTTGGCATCGGTTATGTGGCTGCGGCACATCAGTTATACAGGAGACATAGCATACAAGACACATGACCCTTTCGGCGAAACGACTTTCGGCAAAATGGCTTTCGGCGAAATGACCCGCTCCCCCACACATCAGTCCCGTACAGTGCCAATTGCATTGAGGTGTCATTAACGTTCAATATGCACTAGCACAAAATATCGAAAAAATTGAAAAGAAAATTTCAATCATATTTCTTACAATATGTCGATTTTTCATATGGGACTGATATGCGAGTATGGGCAGTTTACACTGAGGTCTTTCTTTATGCGGTTTCTAGCACGACTTATTCTACCCAGACTTTCAAAGTTACGCGGTTTTTATGCGAATTTTCAAGTTTATGGTAAGATACCAAATCCTCCCTGAACAGAACGAAGCAAGAGAGACAATGTCGTACCTCATTGACAAATCGCTAACCAAACCTTCACTTTTTTCGACCTCGGTCGGGTGAATCCTTTAAAGGTCATTTAAAGAAAGCTTGTTAAAACAGGAGCCTCGGCTATCTCTGAGAAAATTGAGCGGTGAACAAAAAGTTTTGTCGGTTACGTCTCTTATATCATCATATCTCCGGAACCGGCTAATCACAGCCTTTTGATCTTTGAACTTGATCCACAATTCAATAATAGCTTTCAAACGAGCCTTTGAGTGTAAAACTGACTGAGAAAAGCGAGCGTTAAAATAACATCGCGGAACCAAGAGAAATATGTCGTTTATGTCACTTATACAATTACATTTCCGGAGCCAGAAGTGGATTTTTGAATTTGATCCACAATGCAATAGTAGTTTGTTAAAATCGGTTCAGTCATCTCTGAGAAAATCGAGCGTTAAAATAACATCGCGTTTTGTCGATTACGTTACCTTACTACCATTGTATCTCTGGAACCAGAAGTGGCAGTAATTTGATCTTCGAATTGGATTCACAATGCAATAGTAGCTTTCAAATGAGACTAAGCTTGTCGAAATCGGTTCAGCCATCTCCGAGAAAATTGAGCGGTAAGAAAAAAATGGAGTTCTGTCGTTTATGTCACTTGTAGGATTACATCCCTGGAACCAGAATTGATATTCATTTGGTCCTCGAACTTGATCAATGGCTCAACGGTATCAAGCGGTAAAAAATCTTTGGAAGGTACTTAGTCGAATGGTACATAACACATTCGGAAACCCTTTGTGATCACTTCAAAAGCCGGATAACCTTTCTATAGAGAAAAGCATTAAGAGATAATTTTGTACCTTATTGGCAAATCGCTTGCAAAACCTTCACTTTTTTCCCAAAATTTTCACACAATTTATATACATAAAAAAATCCGTGGCACAATGTACCCTCGGAAGTTTTTGTATTCAAATATAACATATTCTTTTCGTCATCCATCATAAATCTTTATATGAGCTTTTTTAGATAATATATGTTCTAGTATACAGGGTCCGCACTCGAAGTGTAACCAATTAAAAAGGCCATAAATTCAGTTTGGAAAATTACTTTTACTTAATTCAAAGTACAAAATGTGTAAAAATAATACAAAATTCAGAATCAATTCACTTTTGCTCGATATGACCACCTTTTGCCTTGACTATGGCCTTGAGACGGTCAAAAAACGAATCGCAAGCTGCCCGAATGTGACTTGCAGGTGTATTTTGGCCCACTCGCGGACAATAACTTTTTTCAGCGCCTCGAGACTGGTGTATCTTTTAGTTCGGAGTTTGCTCTCCAAAATGGCCCAAAGAGAATAATCCATTGGATTCGCATCTGGTGAATTCGAGAGCCATTGTGTGGACGTGATGAAGTTCGGAACGTTGTTTTTCAGCCATTCTTGGTTCACTCGAGCTTTGTGAGACAGTGCCGAGTCCTGCTGAAACGTCCATGGGCTGCCACCGAAATGTTTGTCTGCCCACGGCTTCAAAGCAACCTCCAGAATACTTTCCCGATAATATGTCGCATTTACCTTGACGCCAGACTCGAAGGTCTGAAGTTGGTTACACTTCGAGTGCCGGACCCTGTAGATTTCGAGCCTTTCCACCAGAATTTGGGAGCGTTGCAGACATTTCCACTTTCTTGGTGCAAATTTCGTCTTTTTTGTACGACCTGGTCTGGTAATTCCTTCAATACACTATACATACTAAATTGTTTGTTGGCAATTCGGACCAAACCGACACTAACAACAACTTTTTTGCGAATTTTTTTCAGCGATAATCGTTTTTTAGTGCAGCACTTGATCACAATCGATTTTCGTTTTTCTACTTCCTTTAACCTTTCCACTTTAAACTTCGCATTGTACTAACTTGATATAAGACTTCAACGTATAAGTCCTTTAACAACTGCTTATGGATTGTTCTATTGTGACGAACGGCTTTTCTCAGTCTAAAGAGTGTGACAGACGATTTGTTTTTAAAGTTTCCCGGCGTTTCGGCCATTTCTGAAGGCCTTTTTCAAAGAAAAACTACGAGAGTGAAGTTTATTTTAGATATATTGGCCCGATGTTTCGGTCGTTTTCGGTAGCCTAGACATGTTTTTACAATAGAAAATGCACTAGGGGAACTCACTTAGTCTTGTCATTTTTGTCACTTTCGTTTGTTCCAAACGTTAAGAAGTTTGTTGTAGTCGGATTTGTCAAAATATTTAAACGGATTTTGTATCAGCGGCATTAAATTTTCTAAAACCATATAACAAATTGTCTGTCTCACTTTTTAGACTGAGAAAAGCCGTTCATTACAATACAATAAGGCTTTAACTTTTGACTCTGGAGATTATCTTTTTTATAAGGCTAGTGACAAACTGAAACTCGGTACTTGTTAAAGTCTTTCTCGGAGAAAACCTTAAAAGTGAAACACTGATCAACATAATTATTCTAACATTAAAACTACATTCAGCCTTACAGAAAATTTCATTTTCAAACGCTTAAGTTTCAAAATTTCATTTCATTTGTTACACAAATTATTTTAAACTGATTTCAACTGCGATAACAAGATTGAAATAGGTAAAATTAAACCCGCTGACAGTTTTACGGTGCTCATTTGTTCCACATCTCCCCTGACAAAAAAGATGTGTAAACAATCAAAAATATTTCCGACATCTTCTACCTATGATGCAGTGTCTGCATGTGACGGATGACGTAGTTTTAATTGAATTCTTAACGCTTCCCACCTGCAATTCAGCAGGGTTCGTTAGCTCCCTCCGGTGAACCGAAGCGAAACAATGATTTGTTATATAAATGATCAAATTACAACCAATCGTGACGAGCTCCACACGCCCCAAGTACACCTGAATCTTATTTTTGCAC